>NC_086171.1:3922500-4236250 GCF_023053635.1 Elgaria multicarinata webbii | reverse complement strand
TCTTACAATCGAAGAAATATGGTAGTTGTTTATTTATTTATTTATTTATTGCATTTTTATACTGCCCAATAGCTGAAGTTCTCTGGGTGGTTTACAAAAATTAAAACCACAAAAAAAAACAACCATTCAAAATATAAAACAAACAGTCTAAAATACGGGATAATGACGCAACCAGGATAAAATGACGCAGCAATGCAGAAATGAATACAGATTTAAAATGCAAATTTAAAACGGCAAAAGTTAAAATGAAATTGCTTAACTGTTAAAATGCTGGGAGAATAAAAAGATCTTCACCTGGCGTGTAAAAGGGTACAGTGTAGGTGGCAAGCAAACCTCTCTGGGGAGCTCATTCCACAACCGGGGTGCCACAGCAGAGAAGGCCCTGCTCCTGGTAGCCACCTGCCTCACTTCCTTTGGCTCACGGAGAAGGATGTTTTTTTCTTCTCTGCACTTGAGTACAGAGTCTCTGCTTTTCATTTCTTTTTATCTTTAGAAGACATGTTCCCAAGCCTTGTGGCTAAAGAGAAAAAAACTGGGAAGATCTTAGTTCTTTTGTTCCTTTCCTTCCTGCAAACCTTGCTAAAATTTATTTGAAAACCTGATTCATTAAAAAAATAAAAATTAAAAATGTGACTGGATCGCAGAATTAGAAGGGTATTCTGCTAGCAGAATCTGTATTTCCATCTAACCACATAACATTCTATAAGTAGCCACACTTGAAGCTGATTTCTGCACATACAAACCAAACAGTTTTGAAGCTGAAAATCTCACCGTTTGCAAATTTAAACAGCCTTCTAGGATTCTGTATACTTCTGAGTTCAACTTTTTCTTTTTTCAATATTTTGGCAGTAGATGTGGGTAATATGGAAATGGCAGGAGGATACTCGTAGTAGGAGATTGGGAAGGGGGGTTTCCTTACATCCACATAGACTTCATTCCCCCTGGAGTTCTTCAGACTTCATGCAGATGGAGAAGGGATGATGGAATTCTCTTCCCTGCATATAGAAAACTAGCAGGTCAAGGAGAAGGCACAGCAGGGACCTTTCTACCTGACATGCTCATTTTCTACCTGCAGGGAACTGTAATTGAACATTCTTCCATTTAGAAACATACGCAAGCTGATGGCAAGATGAATATGAGCCAACAGTGCAATATGGCTGCAAGAAAGCCAAATGCTATTTTGGGCTGCATTAATAGAAGTATAGCTTCCAAATCACGGGAGGTACTGGTTCCTCTCTATTGGGCCCTGGTTAGGCCTCCTAACCAGGGAGGACGCAGACAAGCTGGAGCGTGTTCAGAGGAGGTCAACCAGGATGATCAGGGGTCTGGAAACAAAGCCCTATGAAGAAAGACTGAAAGAACTGGGCCTGTTTAGCCTGGAGAAGAGAAGATTGAGGGGACATGATAGCACTCTTCAAATACTTAAAAGGTTGTCACACAGAGGAGGGCCAGGATCTCTTCTTGATCCTCCCAGAGTGCAGGACATGGAATAACGGGCTCAAGTTAAAGGAAGCCAGATTCCAGCTGGACATCAGGAAAACTTCCTGACTGTTAGAGCAGTACGACAATGGTATCAGTTACCTAGGGAGGCTGTGGGCTCTCCCACACTAGAGGCCTTCAAGAGGCAGCTGGACAACCATCTGTCAGGGATGCTTTAGGGTGGATCCCTGCATTGAGCAGGGGGTTGAACTCGATGGCCTTGTAGGCCCCTTCCAACTCTGCTATTCTATGATTCTGTGATTCTATGACATATATCCCTGCACATGGAAAACTAGCATTTCAGGAAGGAAGTTTAGACCTGGATCCTTTTTCCCGACTTGCTCATTTCTCACACGGAGGGAATGTTTGTATGCAGGAGCTTTCAATCAGCAGGAAACTCTCTCTGTGCAAGCAGAGTGTCTGGATTTGTATTGTTTCATCCTTAGATAAATGTCTTCTTCATGGCACACTGGCAGTTCTCTTGTGACTTGCTTGCGTGCATTCAGGGATCGCTGGCCACACCTTTCCCTCTAGCTTTCGGTGATCCCCCTCTCCTCTCACTGCAGATGTTGTCACTTGCCTGGCCTTAGATCTGTGCGGAATCTACCTCATTTCCGGGTCGCGGGACACCACCTGCATGGTCTGGCAGGTCTTCCAGCAGGTAAGAGGAGGGGGTTGAGACCATATTGTTTGTGTGTGTGTGTGGGTGTGGGTGTGGTGTGGTGGAATAGACAACACTGCCTCTTTTCTTCCCAGATCCAATTTTTTCAAGTTCAGAGTTGAGCCCTTCTCAGTTTTAGCAACCCCCTCTTCTTATACCAGTTTTAAAATCTCTTCGCTGGCTGCCAATTAGTTTCCAGGCGCAGTGTAAAGTGTTGGTTATCACCTTTAAAGCCCTACCTGGTTTGGGTCCAGGCTACCTGCGGGATCGCCTTCTCCCGTACAATCCACCCCGCACACTCCGGTCCTCTGGGAAGAATTTACTCCAGCCAATAAAAACAAGACTGACCACTATTACCCAGAGGACCTTTTCTTCTGCCTCTCCCAGTTCGTGGAATGGCTTTCCGGGAGAGATTCGTCAGTTTAACAGTCTTCCGTATTTTAAGAAAGCCATAAAGACTGATCTCTTCCGGCAGGCCTCCCCAGTGGAATTTTAAGATGCCTTTTTAATAATGTGCTGCTTTTAATAATTTATTAGTTTTAAATGTTTTAATTAGTTATATGTATTGTATGGTGTTTGCATTTGTGTTGTAAACCGCCTCAATCCAGAGGGAGAGGTGGGCAACAAATTATTATTATTTAATATTATTATTATTATATTATATTATAATTATAATATTATAATATAATTATATATATTATATTATATATAATATATATTATATAATATTTATTATTATTATTATTAAATTATTATTATTATTATATTATATTATAATTATATTATATTATAATTATAATATTATAATGTTATAATATTATATATAATATATATTATATAATATTTATTATTATTATTATTATTACTGTGTTTCTAGTGCGGCATTAAGGTGGCTGCATTATAGCGAAGAGTCATCAGGCTTCATGAAGCGCTCTCCTCTGTCGGTCTGCAAAACCCGCCTCTTTGCTTGTTTCTCTTTCTGAGCTTTCTGGGTTGCGTGAGGGTCCTATTTTCCTCTGGCTGAGATGAAAGGTCTCTTCCCCAACCTGGAACCCTCCAGATGTATTGGACTACAGTTCCCACAATTGGGAAATGTAGTCCAACGCGTTGGGAGGATTACACGTGATCTTCAAAATGGGTCGTTCAGAACAGGGTGGGTGGTCAGAGGCGCAGCCAGACGCAGAAACCCCAAGATTCCCCTCCACGACCCCCTTTTCTTCCCCTGCCCAGGGCGGCTTCTCTTGTGGCCTGGCGCCCAAGCCCGTCCGGGTTCTCTACGGGCACGATGATGAAGTGACGTGTGTCGCCATCAGCACCGAGCTGGACATGGCCGTGTCAGGGTCAAAGGTAAGTTGCTGCTGGATCCGAGCGTCTTCTGGGTCAGCCAGACGTGCTGCTGGAGCCCCGTTGCAACATAGTTTTGCGGGTGCCACACTCCATGGGGAAGGCCCAGGAAGTCCTGAAATCCAGCCCCGAGGCCCCTCCCACACAGCGCCGGTTCACACGATCAGCACCAGCCACGGTGGCTTGCTGTGCATGCTGGCTGCCATTGTGACTATGCAAGCAGGCGGGCGCTACAGCTTATCGACATGTGTGAACCCAGGCAGGGTGGCTTGTTGTCATGGTTAACAAGCCACCCCAGAACCTAAGAACAGCCCATGGGTTCTGGGTGGCCAGCGCCGATCATGTGAACCCAGCCGCAGGGGTTGAACCTCACCAAGCAGAGAGGCCCTAACCCTTTAATTCTCCACCCTCCACCAAAAAGGGGCCGTTGTGTGTTTCACGCAGTTCCCTTCCACCCCCGGGCATCCTCATGGGACAAGCGTCCTTTAGAAAGCCTCTTCCTCCTCCTCCTCCTCCAGGATGGCACCATCATAGTGCACACGATCCGCCGAGGCGAGTTCATGAAGTCGCTGAAGCCTCCCTGCGAGAGCTCGCTGCCCGTGACCATCTCCAACCTGGCCGTGGGCCACGAGGGGCAGATCGTGGTCCAAACGACCGTGGAGGGGAGGGCCTCCCTGAAGGTGAGCCAGGCAAGGGGGTGGGCCGAGGGAGTGGGGAAGCACGCAGGTCGCTCTGGCATCTACACTTTGGGAAATCACCCATGCTAAGGCGTCCTTCCTCGACCTGGCGCCCTCCAGATGCATTACAGTCTAACACAGGTTGGGAACGGCGGAGGGAATGCTTCCTGGAAAGGCACAGGTCTTTTTTTCTGCATAGCGGAGGTCTTGTAGTGTGAGCATCTGTCTCCTTCGCTTTGAGTTTTTTGGTGGGGACTCCACACTGGCCCCTAGCAGTCGCTCGTCACAAGTACAGGCGAAACCGAACCGGATCCGCCGGCAGAAGCCAAAACGGAGCAGGCCTCGGCAGCGCCCGATCCGAGATTTTGCGGGGAGGGCTTCTACGCACGCCTGCCAGAGGCCTCCAGTTGGGCACAGCTCAAACCGCTGCGCTTCACAAGGGACTGAGAGAGCAGCTGGAGGAATTCTTTTACAAATCGAGGCTCCTGAGAGGTCGACTCGGAGCGTGTGAGCCTGCTTGGCTAACCAGCGGCTTTTCATTCGTTTGAAGGACAAGTTCGCCCTGCACCTCTACTCCATCAACGGCAAGCACCTGTCTTCCATCCCGCTGGACGAGCAGGTCACCTCCATGTGCGTCACAGAGGAGTTTGTGGTGCTGGGGACCATTCAGTGTTCGTTGCAGATCAGGGACCTTCAGAGGTAACCATCTCCCCCTTCCTCGGTCTTTACCTATGGGTGGGGCAACTCACCTGTCCTCGCAACGGAGCCAACGGCATGTTACACACCCTTTGGAGCTCAAAGCAGCCTGGTTCACGTTTCTCTGAATGCTTTGAATCTTTAACCTTCTCGTAGGGTGGGGAAGCAAAACGCAGCCCACCTGCATGATTTCGTTGTCAGACGAGGCGTGAGCTCCCTGCTCGCTTGGTTTTAAAGAGAAATCGCCGCTTTGTGGCCACCACGTCCCTGAATTTCAGCAGCAGCACAGCAGCAGGGAAGGGGCAAGCCCCAGTGGGTTCATGGGGGTGGGGGAATTGGGGCCCCCCGGACGTTTCCCACCCCTGTTATAGGGCTGCTCCACAAATTTAGTCAACATCTTGGCACCTGGTCCAAGGCACCAACAAGACGAACACATCTACTGCAACATGGGCTCCGCTAGGCCGCACTTATTTATTTATTTATTTATTTATTTTATTACATTTATATACCGCCCCCCAGCCGAAGCTCTCTGGGCGGTTTACAACAATTAAAAATAGTAGACATTAAAAGTATACAAAAAATTTAAAAAGCATAAAAACAGTATAAAAACGACAACAGTATTCATTTAAAACAACACTTGAAGGCCTGGGCCTTCTTGTTCCTCCGCCTGGCTCTTGGACCCAGTTTTGACCCTGTCATTTCAGCCTCCAAGCAGCCATTTCCCCTTTGGCCATGAAGGTCCCCATCCACAGCGTCTCTGTGACCAAGGAGAAGAGCCACATCTTGGTGGGCCTGGAGGATGGGAAGCTGATTGTGGTCGGAGCAGGGCAGCCTTCCGAGGTGAGTGGGCGTCCATCTCTCTCCCCCTCTCTCTCTGTTCAGGGCTCCCGTGCCAGGACTCAGGCAGGCAGGCTACAATGGTGTCATCAGGTCCTGATGGGTACCTACTGGGATAAAGGGTGAAAGATGGAGAGTAACGGCCATCAGCAGTTATGTAACTCCTTCTCTGTGCCAGGCAGATGGAACCTCGGGTGATGGGATGGGTTGACTGGGGAGAACCAGAGGCTTTTCCATTGATCTGCCTGGAGGAGAGTGAGATCTGCCTGAAGAACTGTCCTCAACGTTGCTTTAATCATACTCTGGAAACTGTGGGCTTACTTGCAAGTCCAGGGCCTAGTTGGGATTTGAACTCGGTCTTCCTGGCTCCGTATCTGAGTCAAACCCAGCGCTCTTTCTTGACTTGTACTGAATCCCACAAAAACAGAAGAGCCCTGAGGCTGGATCTTACCAAGGGTCCATCTAGTCCAGCACTCTGTTCACACAGTGGCCGACCAGCCATCGGCCAGGGACCAACAAGGCAGGACATGGTGCAACAGCACCCTCCCACCCATGTTCCCCAGCAAGTGGTGCACGCAGCCTTGCTTCCTCTGATACTGGAGGCAGCACAGAGCCATTAGAACTAGCAGCCTTTGATAGGCTTCTTCTCACCCAGGAATTTATCCAACCCCCTTTTCAAGCCATCCAAATATGTGTTTGTTGAAGAAAAAAGAGATGCATATATTGTTTTAACTTGGATCATGGTTTAATTTGTTTTTAACTGTGCATATTTATTGTTTTATACTGTGTGTTTTTATCTGTACGCCACTCTGAGATCTTATTTATATTATTTATTTATTTATTTATTTATTACATTTCTATACCGCCCAATAGCCGGAGCTCTCTGGGCGGTTCACAAAAATTAAAAACATTCAAAGTATAAAACATCAGTATAAAACCATAATATAAAATACAATATAAAAGCTCAACCAGATAAAAACAGTAGCAATGCAAAATTACAAATTTAAAACACCAAGTTAAAATTTATTTATAGACTGTTAAAATGCTGGGAGAATAAAAAGGTCTTCACCTGGCGTCTAAAAGCATATAATGTAGGTGCCAAGCGAACCTCCTTAGGAAGCTCATTCCACAGCCGGGGTGCCACAGCAGAGAAGGCCCTGCTCCTCCTGGTAGCCACATGCCTCACTTCCTTTGGCAGGGGCTCGCGGAGAAGGACCCCTGAGGATGACCTTAGGGTCCGGGCAGGTACATATGGGAGGAGGCGTTCCTTCAGATAGCCTGGCCCCAAGCCATTTAGGGCTTTAAATGTTAATATCAGCACTTTGAATCAGGCCCGGACCTGGACTGGCAGCCAATGAAGCTGGAAAAGGACTGGCGTGATGTGGTCTCATCGGCCAGTCCCTGTTAGTAAATGGGCTGCCCTGTTTTGTACCAGTTGAAGTTTCCAGACCGTTTTCAAAGGCAGCCCCACGTATAACACATTGCAGTAATCGAAACGAGATCTTAATGATATAAGGTGGGATATAAATGCTTTAAATAAATAAATAATACTCTGGTGTTGAATAAGATTTGCAATATTTAATGGTAATTAAATATGCGTGGATTTAATAAAGATAAATTGACACGCACGCTAGCTCGACATTTCGGGCTCTTAGGTCCTTCATCAAGAGCTGGAAACAAATTGAACAATCTATCAGAAAATGTTTCTTTAGAAATAAACATCCTTTTTACATATTATCTTCAATCAACAATACAAACAATCAACAATGCAACAATATTATCTTCAATTGTTGATTGAAGATAACATGTAAAAAGGACGTTTATTTCTAAAGAAACATTTTCTGATAGATCGTTCGATTTGTTTGCAGCTCCTGATGAAGGACCTAAGGGCCCGAAATGTCGAGGTAGCGTGCGCGTCAATTTATCTTTTTTTAAAATTCATGCATTTTTTATTGAGGAAAGGAAAGGAAAGGGTGCCTTCTGTAAAATGGGCAGATATGCCTCTGGTACTCATGAAAGAAGGAAGGAAAGGAAAGGAACCTCTCGTGCAAGCACCGAGTCATTACTGACTCTTGGAGGGACGCCAGCTTTTGCTGACGTTTGCTTGGCAGGCCTTATAGCGGGGTGGTTTGCCGTTGCCTTCCTCGGCCATGATTACCTTTCCCCCAGCTAGCTGGGTACTCATTTTACCGACCTCGGGAGGATGGAAGGCTGAGTCGACCCGAGCCGGCTGCCTGAAACCAGCTTCCGCTGGGATCGAACTCAGGCCGTGGGGAGAGTTTCAGCTGCAGAAACTGCTGCTTTACCGCTCTGCGCCACACGTGGAAATTACCATTAAATATCGCGAGTCTTATTCAACACCAGAGTATACATCTCTTTTTTGCTTCAACCGTCATTGGTGTTTTTGCCCCCTTGTCCACATCCAAATTGGTGGCCATCACTAACCCACCTGTGGTAGCATCTCACCTGAGCGGTATCCGAGGCCGCTGATTTCCCTTCGGCTGTTTTGTCTCCTCCTTCCAGGTGAGGACGGGGCAGTTCCACCGGCGGCTGTGGCGTTCGACCCGGCGCATCTCCCAGGTCTCCTCCGGCGAGACGGAATACAACCCGACGGAGCCCAAATAACTGACGTGGGCCGGCTTTACCTCTCCCGTTCCCTTGCAGCGCGTCTGCCGCATAGGATGCTGGCTGTGCCCAGCCGTGCCCACTGGCGGCATTTCCGCCCCTCCTATAAGCCTGTTGCTCCCCGAGGGTCTCTTTGCGCCGCCCCTGGAGCGTGGCATTCTGCAGATGGAAACCGCCTCGGGGACTCCTTTGCAAGCCAGAGGTCTGTGCCCATCTGGAACAGCCTTCCAAGTGCAGCACGCCCAGGACAGTTAGGAGCGGGGCGTTTCTAGGACCTATCCAGCTGTTCCTGATTATGATTAATACTGTTGTTGTTGTTTTTATTATTATTATTTCATTCCTGTGGAGCTTGAAGTGGCAAATGTTTGTATTAGTCGTCTTACACTGGAAGAGGAGAGAGGACTGCGTGAAGTGAAAGGGAGGGAGAATACTTCGGCCACCTCCTGCAGCTCAGCAGGACGAGGGAGAAGATGCAATCGACGCACCAGCCTCAAGACGGCGGTCTGGTCTTTCTCCGGCGGCCTTAAGCGGTTCCCCTCCTTGCACTACGTCGATGACTTGCACCAGAACCCAGGACTTCTGCTTTTGTTTGCCCAGCTAGGAGATCAAGCCCCCTCGCTCCGTGAGAAAGCTTTAACGGCGGGGCTGAAATGTATCGCTATTGGGGGGGAGTCTCTTGGTCCGATCTCAAGTTGGGAATGGGGGTGGTGGGAGGGGAGCCTCTCTCCACGAGGCAGAGAACTGAGGCAGGGCAGCGAAGCCCGCAAGCATTAAGCCAGAGCGTGCGGCCAACGCACCGGTGTGTCTCACCCCCAGGTCCCAAATCAACGCTGCGGTTTGGAGAGGGGGCGGGGAAAGATGGTCGGTTTCCCCCTGAAGTCTGACTTATTCTTTGGGACACGCGCCCCCCACGGGGATTTGCTGACTATTGGAGGAGGGGTGAAAAAATGCCTGGTTTTACTGTGCCTCTGAATGGTGTGTGTGTGTGTCTCAATTATGGGCTCCACAGGTGTCTTCACCAGCAATAAAACCCTGCCGCTCTGTAGCCCTGTTGTCTACCCAACCCTACTTAACGCCCCTTTATTACCTGAGGCCTCTGCTACCTGTGTTCTTCGAGGGAGGTCCTATCTAAGATTTTATGGCCCGGTGCAGGACCTAGCCCCGGGCTGAGCGTCCTTTTCTCCTGGCCCAACCGTTTTCAACCTGCTCTGCACCCTCAAAAGGAGCCCAGCGCTACCTTTGAGAAAGAGGGCTACTCTCCGTTTGCCACCGAGAGCTTGGGAGGAGCTGGCTGGATCAGAGAGCTGCAGAGACTCAGGGCAACGCCTCTAAAACGCGTTCCTCTTTTACGCACCTTTCGATAACCAAAACGACACAGCACTGGACGTGGTTCCCCCCCTTTTTTTCTTTAAAGCTACCTAGAAGAGATTCTTTTTGTCAGCTGTCTACAGGAAAAATCCCAGGCTTTTTCTACCGCTTTCAAGAGATGAATTATTTTGGCACGATTCCCCAACACTCCCCCAAACCCACCTGCAGCAAATAGGGTTATTGCTGTTTTCTCTAGCCTTACGTAGAAATCAGTCTGTGCTTCAGGATCCTATCTTGCTGGTTGAAGGACTGGGGAAGAGAATAAAGTGATCCTGGCTTGTGGGGCAGACAGAACGAGAGGCGGCTTCGCTCTGAAATCCTTGGTTTCCCTGAATGTACTGAGAAACTTCCTGGTCAGTTTCATCCACGCCTATAACCTATAGTGAATTTCCCTTGTAGTTGAGCTTTGAGAAACTAACCGGAGTTCGTCAAGGTAGACAAAAGTTCCACAAAGGTTGTCCCCTGCGCGTTGCATGTTTTAGAGACACCGCCATTGTCGTTGGGGGCAGGAGAACAGACGATTCAGAGAAAATGGGAAATTGCCTTGATGGACTTCAGTAGGTGAAAGGATTTAATCCTAACGCTGATTTCGTACAAAAAGAAAAGAAAGGAATGATGGTTGTGTCTCTTACCTCCCACAACGTTCCCCTTTGTTGACCAGGCTGGCTAATGACAGTGAGATGCTGTTTCGTTCCTGCGACAACCCATGTTTTGAAACGCTCCCTCCAAAGCCAAGAACGAGGGCCTGGATGGTTTCCTTCAAAAGGCTAGTGAAAGCGTTCTCCATAACCTTTCCTCTCAGTCATTCTTCCTTTCTGGTGTTTACACCCATGTGTTCATCTTAAGCTTGGATGGAAGACACTGAACTTGTTGAATGAAAGAGCACCTCCGCACCCCATATTCAGTTGCCCCCCCTCCCCGATTTTAACTTTGTACAACGTGAGGACATCAGATCCTTCCTTCCATCACACTTCCATCAAACAATTTTTGAGTTCAGAGAAGATGGGGATGGTTGGACGCTTGACCTCTGTTAACTTCTGACTTGGTTCCATCTCTATGGCTGTGTCGGCCACGTTGATACGCCAGGATTGCGTTTCCAGGAGGCTGAAGAGAAAATGGGGTGGGTGGGTCCTCAGCTCTGTCTCTGTGTAGCTTCTTCCAGCAGGCCATCATGCCGTCCTCTCCATCGTATGGCGAACACTTTGCCACTGCAGTTCTGTTTCAAAGACTTGGGCTCTCTTAGAAAGCCCTTAGTGGGTTACCCCGGAAAGCAAACCTATCCTTTCCCCTTTAGCAACTCCGGTTTTGCTTTTACTCTCGATAGTTCATAAGCCATGTGTTCAGGCTTGGCTGTCCTTCTCTTCTTTCCCCTCCGCTTGACGATGGCGCTGGAACTTCTTGGAATTGCCAAAGGGACACCAATAGCTTTGGGACACCCCTGTTCCACTGGACTTCCTTCCAGCAGGGAGGACCCATAGGAGGCGTTTGGCTGCTTGTTGCTGCACCCCAGTGGATTAACTATCTGCCACCAATAAGCCTGAAGCAATGCACTGTGAATCTTGAAACCCTGTGTGTGTGTGTGTGTGTGTGTGTGTGTGTGTGTGTGTGTGTGTGTGTGTGTGTGTAATATGTTGCACTGGATCTTTGACCATGGATGGTTTCCCCCCTCCCCGCTTTGTCTCCTAACGTCCTCTTCCTTCTTAAGCGTCCTCTCCCTTCTTAGATGGGTCATCTTTCCTGGTAGAGGGACAGCTTGCATTCGTACAATATGCACTTACCACTCCCTTTCCTCTTCCGTAAAGAGATGACCTCAGCTTTTAAAGCAATGACCCTAACCCCAACCCCAACCTGACATCTTTCCTAAAGATAATAACTCCTGGGTGAAGACCAAGTTCCAAGAACACCTAGTGCAATATTTTCATTTCACAGGGGGGTGGGGAATAGGTTATTTTCCAACTGTCCCGCTGTGTCACTGTTTCCTATGTACATAATTATATGTAGATATACAAAAACAGGTTTTGTAACTTTTATGAATAATGTTGATCCAAACTTTTCTACTTTTTCTTTTTTCTTTTTTTGTATTTAACAGGGTGGGGTGGGGTGGGGCGGCTTTGTGAGCTTTTCAGACTCCTGCTGGTTTTGAGAGAGCAAGGAATGAATATCCCAGTCTCAATGTGGATTTGTCCGTTGTTGGGCGTGGGAATTTTAAGACAGGACTGCTGTGTAATCCTCCCAGTGCCTAACGATTGCTTCCCTAGGAGGGCTGCTTGTTGGTTAAATCCCCATTATCTCTTGAAATATTTTGCTTGAGAGCACCCCTTCCCCCAACCTGGTGCCTTCCAGATGCGTTGGACTACAACTCCTGTCACCCCCGGCCAGTTGGCTGGGCTGATGGGCATTGCAGTCCAACGCATCAGGACGGCACCAAGTTGGGGAAGGGCTGCCTGATGGGGACAAACAAAAAAGATTTGGGGTTCATTTGTTTTCTGCGTGTGTGCGTTTAAAAAAATCTGTGCTGGACACTTCTGAGTGACAACGCTTGGCCCATTCTTTGGGGTCAAGCTGGAGCAGGTTTGATAGATAGGTTGGAAGATGGCGGCTTTGGGGTCAGATACTTTAGGGGCTTCTCTCTGTTGACACTCTTCTGCATGCCCACCAAGCCACAAAAGTTAAAACAACCAGTCATCTAAGACTGAATCTGTCCAGTGCTCCAGCACCACTCAGGTCTTGCCACGAGCAAACAGAGTTACGTTTAGCCTGTTCTTCAAACGGCGCTCTGTGCAGTCACAAAGCTTCCGTCACCTCCAGCACGATTGAAACCCCCGTCGTCGTCACCAGCAGCACCACCTTCTCTATTGTACAATCTTGTCTAGTAACACATTTTGTAGCATCACAAAGGGAGCTCACTTTGCAGGCGAGGCAGTGCCGGTCAAAAGCATTAAGAGAGTAAGGGCTCCAGGAATTAACATAATGTTGATCTCTGCGTGCACAGATCCTGTGTAGGTGATTACACAGAAAGTCACTTGAAGGGCTAGAGTTCCAGATGACTGCAACTCCTTGTTTTACGTTTCAGGCGCTTGTATACGTTTGTACCTTCCCCCCCCCCCTTTACTACGTTAACATGCAACTGAGTCTAAAGCCATTTTTTCTTTCTGATGTGCAACACCAGGGTTTCCACGTGGGTCAAGAGGGCACAGAATAGGCACTTGGAATGGGAAGTTGGAAACTTTAAAGCAGGGGTCCCCAATCCCCGGGCCACGGACCGGTCCCGGTCCGTGGCCTGTTAGGAACTGGGCCACACAGGTGAGCTGCTTTCACCCCCACCCCAGCATACCTGGGCGCAGGGTGCCATCTCACCTGCCCAGCCGAAGCGAAGCCAGGACGCTGGGGTGGGGTGGGGCAGCTTCGGAACGGCCCTGGCTTTGCTTCCCAGACGAAGCGAAGCAAGGATGCTGGGGCGGGGGGGGGGGGCTTCCTAAAACCATCCCCTTAACCACCACCACCCCGGTCCGTGGAAAAAATGTCTTCCACAAAACCGGTCCCTGGTGCCAAAAATGGTTGGGGACTGCTGCTTTAAAGAACATAGTGCGATGTGCTTTCCCCCAGCATCTGGGTTGATTTCTGTGGCACTGTTGTGAGTCCAGCTTCTTCCTTTTCAGAACCAAGATAGAAGCTGCAAATACAGACCACCTTTTCTGGGTCAAGGATAGATTTGTGTCAGTGCCCACTTGCAAAATGTAATTAAACATGGCCACGTAGCTGTGACCGTTGTATGCTTCCACCCCTTCTTGGTACACAATACTATGGATATGTTGAGAGAGGGCCCACGTGAATTCCCCCTCTGTAGCGCTGAGACACACATACACCTTCACACAAAAGGGCATCCGGTTGGGGGAAACCAGAGAGACAGGACAAATCCACATTAGACTCTCTTCTCTCAGGAAAACCTATACGAAGCCAAGGGTCGAATCTGTCCACAGCTCTTCCCGAAAGGAAATAAATAAAGCACAATCTGAACTTTTAAATTGAAAGAAAGAAAGAAAAAGAAAGAGTGTATGCCTTAAACTTGAAATGGACTGCCTGCCTTCAACTGTACCAGGCCTGCCGCACAGAACCGATGGTATCTTGTTCACCTGACTTTAAATAAACTTTAAAAAGAAACAAACACCCTGTGCAAAAACTTCGTCTGGCTTTCGCTGTTCCCTCCCCGTCCTGAACGTCAGGTCGCTTATCCTTTATTATTTGTATCCCGCCTTTTGCCCCATACAATGTGGCAGGACATTCTTTTACAGCAGCAGCGAGGTCTGCTCTTGCACACAACCCCTGCTCATTTGGGGGGAGGGGGGCATCTTGCCACATGTGCCCTAACTTTGCGCTAATATTTGGGGGCGATGTCAAGTCACTGAACATCAGCCGTGAGGGTCTTATCGCATGGGGCTGGGAGGCAGATAGATGGAGTTTAAGCCCCAGCGGGGGGAATGTGCCCCCACTCACCCTTTCCTCCATTGCAGGTTTTTAAGCAGAAGTTGGATGGCTGCCTGCCTGGGACGCCGTAGCAGGGGTGCTAAACGGGAGGCTGATGGCTGCAATGCCGGTGGGGCGGTGAATCCGCTCTGGGTTCCACTCAGAACTCTATTTTTTTAAAAAATATTATTTAATACTTCAACATACATCAATACAATAAAAACAATACTACATAATACATAAATTGTTAGATAACATTTGATAACATATATTCTAACTTATTCTATTAACATAATCATACTTAACATAAAAGTTCACTCCCCACCACGGGATCTTATTCCTGTTTCCAAAATCTCATTGTTTCTTCTGGAGGTGCTTTCCCTCTCCCCTTAGATAATACAAATTCTAGGAACTGTTTCCATATTCCCTCAAAATCATTCGTTTTTATCATTCCTCTTCTAACTTTTATATTACATGTTAATTTATCATTAATAGCAATATCCCATATTTCTTTATACCAATCTTCTATATGATAATCCCCTTGAACCTTCCAGTTCCTAGATATCATTAACCTTGCTGCTGTTAACAAATTTGTTATCAATTCTTTTGTCTCTTTACTACAATATAAATCTCCATATAATAACAATGCCACTATAGGTGTCTCTTCAATCTCCATTCCTACAATTTCTTTTATTTCATTAAACAGCATTTTCCATATTTTTTGTACAAATTTGCATTCCCACCACATATGTAAATATGTTCCTTTTTTTTTTTTTTTTTTTTGACAACCTCTCCAGCAATTTGCTGAGTTCAACTTACTTATTTTATTTAATCTCACCGGGGTTAGACACCACCTCCATATAATCTTATAATAAATTTCCACTCAGAACTCTAAAGGACCTCTCCAAGGCGCCAGATCCCATGACATCATTGCTCCGCTACAGTTATTTTTGTCTTGGTGCAATTGTGTGAGGACTGGGAGCAGGGAGAAAAGCCTAAAGGAAATGTGCTGTGGAGATCTTAGCCAGGGTGTGGGGGGAGATAGCCATGGGGATGCTTTAACCACCCCTTTTTTAAAATTACTTTTCTTCAGATATCAGATTTGCACTTCACAGAAGTGGGGTGTAGTTCACAGAAGCTTCTGGCACAACCAGAAGTTTCTGTGAACTCCAATTCACAGGCTGCAATTCAACGGCTCCACAATTCAAGAAGGACGCAGACAAGCTGGAGCGTGTTCAGAGGAGGGCAACCAGGATGATCAGGGGTCTGGAAACAAAGCCCTATGAAGAGTGACTGAAAGAATTGGGCATCTTTAGGCTGGGGAAGAGAAGATGGAGGGGAGACATGATAGCATTCTTCAAAGACTTAAAAGGTTGTCACACAGAGGAGGGCCAGGATCTCTTCTCAATCCTCCCAGAGTGCAGGACACAGAATAACGGGCTCAAGTTAAAGGAAGCCAGATTCCAGCTGGACATCAGGAAAATTTCCTGACTGTTAGAGCAGTACGACAATGGAATCAGTTACCTAGGGAGGTTGTGGGCTCTCCCACACTAGAGGCCTTCAAGAGACAGCTGGACAAGCATCTGTCAGGGATGCTTTAGGGTGGATTCCTGCATTGAGCAGAGGGTTGGACTTGATAGCCTTGTAGGCCCCTTCCAACTCTGCTATTCTATGATTTTATGAACCTGCCTTTTAAGGTGCCGCAAAATTAGGGGGATGAAGGGAGGATTCCAACCACTTGCTTTGCCAACGGCAAAAAGAGGAGCAACCAAGGAAAACCTACAACCCCAGGCAGTCTCCCATCCATGTACTGACCAGGCCTGACCTTGCTTAACTTCTGAGTTCAAACCAGATCAAGTGCACATAGAGTGGTGTTGCTTTTGTCCTGTGTGCTGCCTTGAGAAGGTTTTGCCCTTAACGGCAGCCTCAAAAGAATCAATCAATATGTGGGTCCCTCATCTGGATCCCCACACGCTGTTTTGGCCATGGTGTGCAGAAGTGCCTCCCTCCCTCAGGCCTGGGGAGGGGAGGCAGAAGTGCACCTTTCCTTTGGGCTCACAGGGCAGCCGCTGTGGGGGGGACACAGTGGGGTGGGGAATGAATGGGGCTGATGAAGCAGGCTCTGGTCCAGAGAAACTTAGGCCACATAGAAGCATTTCAGCCTTTAAGGTGGCAAAAGATTCTTTGAAAACAGGAAAAGGCCCACAAACCCTGCGTAGCCATAAGGCGAGAAGGGAGCCCTACAGCACCCGGTTTTCCCATCCAAGTAAAAACCAGGCCCGACGCTGCTTAACTTCCAGGCTCAGACAGGATCAGGTGCATTCACCTGTAGGGAATATCTTTCTTTCTTTCCGGACGTTTTCTGCTCCTCTCTAGATGGAACACATGAGCTCCAACTCAAGCTTCAGTGAAAGACAGAAGTTTCGTCTTCGTTAGGCAGGTGTGCTAGCTCCAGATGGCTTGGACTACAACCCCCAGTGTTTGTGACCATTGGCCATGCTGGCCTGGGGGTGATGGGACTAAGTCCAAGACATCTGGAGGGCGCCAGCTAGGGGAAAGCTGATCTCGGCAAAGAAGTGGATAAGCGATCAGCATGAATGTTTCGAAATGCTTTTGCCTTTTGCTTATTTATTTATATTATTATTGTTATGATTATCCCTCTTTTCTCGCTGGTAGACAGCTTTGCGAAGTCATGCTGTCTTTTACGGATTCAGGAATTTCCTAACTATTGAGCGTTGTTATTATTATTGTTGTTGTTATTATTACTGCCATTAACACTGTTTAACTGGAAGCACGTGGGCAGGTGTTTCCCGATGTCTTAGAAGGTTGCCAACTTTTCCACCAGCTCCTGCTCCAGTGCCTCAAGCACATTTCGGTACACCCTGTGAGGGCCGCCATAAGCATATCTTAGTATAAGCGAAGCCATGTTGGTACTGAAGTTGAACTGTTCACGTGGAAGTCTTGTGCCTGGTGCAGAAAGACATTCACTCTGGGCGAACTTTGGAACGGCTGACTGTTAAGCAAGTTCCTCTTACAGACAAGAAGGAGCTAGCTTAACCACAGAAACTTACAGGAACCAGCGGTCCGCTAACTTTCTTATTGAGTAGGGTGACCATATGAAAAAGAGGACAGGGCTCGGTTGGACTACTGCAACCTTCTTCTCTCTGGCCTTCCTTCTTCTCACATCAGTCCGTTGGTTTCTGTTCACCACTCTGCTGCTAAGATCATCATCTTGGCTCGCCGCTCTGACCATGTTACTCCACTGCTGAAATCTCTTCATTGGCTTCCAATTCACTTCAGAATCCAATATAAACTTCTCCTGTTGACCTACAAAGCTTTTCACTGTCTAGCTCCTTCCTATCTCTCCTCTCTCATCTCACACTATTGCCCCGCTCGTGCTCTTCGCTCCTCTGATGCCATGTTTCTCGCCTGCCCAAGGGTCTCTACTTCCCTTGCTCGGCTTCGTCCATTTTCTTCTGCTGCCCCTTATGCCTGGAACGCTCTTCCAGAACATTTGAGAACTACAAGTTCAACCGCAGCTTTTAAAGCTCAGCTAAAAACTTTTCTTTTTCCTAAAGCTTTTAAAACTTGATTTTGTTCTGACTTTATACTGTTAGTTTTACCCTACCCAGTGCCAGTTTACCCTACCCTGTGCCTGTTTGCATTCTCTTCCCCTCCTTATTGTTTTATTATGATTTTATTAGAATGTAAGCCTACGCGGCAAGGTCTTGCTATTTACTGTTTTACTCTGTACAGCACCATGTACATTGATGGTGCTATATAAATAATAATAATAATAATAGTAATAATAATAATAATAATAATAATAGGGCTCCTGTATCTTTAACAGTTGCATTGAAAAGTGAATTTCAGCAGGTGTCATTTGTATGCATGTTGCACCTGGTGAAATTTCCTCTTCATCACAACAGTTAAAGTAGGGTGACCATATTTTGGAAACCAAAAAAGGAGGACAACATGGCCGCTTCCAAGGGGGCGTGCCCACCAATATGTCCAGCCCCAATAGGGCGTACCCACCAACATGTCCAGCCCCCAAGGGGGTGTGCCCACCCAAACATGGCCTTTTGCTTAACAAAAGACCTTAACCAGCAGGGTTTAAGGTGTCTTCTGAACAGGCCCACAATCTTGCAAAGGGCATTGTGGTCATATCAAACTCTAACAAACAAAAGGGGAAAGGCAACATCGAGGGGGCGGGGAGGTTTGACCTGTGAAAGGAAAGGCTCTAAGGGATGATGAAATAGCTCTGAATTCACAAAATCAGACGCAAAGTGAACACGGCTAAGCTGAGCTTTCTCAAAAGTGGTGAAGAGGCAGATGCACACATCCTCAAATGATGTTTTAAGATACCCCTTGAGATAGGGTGACCATGTGAAAACTAGGAGAGGGCTTCTGTATCTTTAACAATTGTATTGAAAAGGGGAATTCAGAAGGTGTCATTTGTACACATGCAGCATCTGGTGAAATTCCTCCCGTTTTGTATCTGGTCACTCTGTTATAGCGCCTGCAGCTTTAACTGTTGTGATGAAGAAGGAATTTCACCAGGTGTGGCTTGCATACAAATGACACCTGCTGAAATCCTCTTTTCTCTACAACTGTTAAAGGCACAGGAGCCCTGTCCTTCTGTTCTCACAGTCACCCTACGAGATACCAAAGCCCTGCCCTCTTTTTCATATGGTCACCCTACAAAAACGTTAGTATTTGTACACTCAAGTCATGGGTGCACTTTGATTTAGCTCCTTGCTGTGCGGTGCTGGCATCTAAAAAGAAAAGTTGAGTGTTTTCAATATTTGGCTTCACACAGTCAGGTTTTTGCAAGTCTCCAAACTGCTAAGGACCTCTGGTAACTTAAAGAAGTCCTCCCAGGGGGGAAGAAGACACGCTTGGAGCCATTGTAGGCTGTAACGTCTGCCTACTGGAGCCCATTCCTCAGTTAAACCCAAGCAAGGCAGGGGTCCCCAACCTCGTGCCAGTTACCAAGGGCCCTGGTCAGCAAAGCCTGCTGAGTGGAAGCAGCAGGCAGGGAGTTTCAAAACAGGCTCCCCAAGAAATGAAAATAGATCCATTCAGATTTTTTCCCTATAGAATGAACTCAGTTCTTTAGGGGAAGACATGAATGACAAGCAGCCAACTGTACTCTTGTATAAGGTTTGGGCATTATTAATAGAGCAAAGGCAGCACCAATCACTGATTCAATCTCACGGCCTCCAATATCACCTGTATGCCGATGATACACAATTATATCTTTCATCTCCGGAACTTTCTCCAGATGTTCACGATCGTATCTCGGCATGTCTTTCAGATATTTCAGCCTGGCTGCTTCATCGTCGTTTGAAACTTAACATGGCAAAGACTGAATTGCTTGTTTTTCCTCCTAAACCCTCTCCTCACCTCTCATTCTCTCTTACTGTCGACGATGTCACGCTTACTCCGGTCAAGGAAGCTCGTAGTCTTGGCTTTATATTTGACTCCTCGCTCTCCTTTACTCCTCACATCGAGGCAGTAGCTAAATCCTGTCGTTTCTTCCTGTATAATATTGCCAGGATTCGACCATTTTTGTCTGTCTCTTCTGCCAAGACTCTCGTTCACGCACTGGTTATCTCTCGGTTGGACTACTGCAACCTTCTTCTCTCTGGCCTTCCTTCGTCTCACATCAGTCCGCTGGTCTCTGTCCACCACTCTGCCGCTAAGATCATCTTCTTGGCCCGCCGCTCTGACCATGTCACTCCACTTCTGAAATCTCTTCATTGGCTTCCAGTTCACTCTAGAATCCAATATAAACTTCTCCTGCTGACCTTCAAAGCTCTTCACGGTCTAGCTCCTGCCTATCTCTCCTCTCTCATCTCACACTATCGCCCCGCTCGTGCTCTCCGCTCCTCTGATGCCATGCTTCTCGCCTGCCCAAGGACCTCCACTTCCCTTACTCGGCTTCGTCCTTTTTCTTCTGCTGCCCCTTACGCCTGGAACGCTCTTCCAGAACACTTGAGAACTACAAACTCAATCACTGCTTTTAAAACTCAGCTAAAAACTTTTCTTTTCCCTATAGCCTTCAAATATTGAGTTTGTTCTGACTCTATACTGTTTAGCTTCACCCTACCCAGTGCCTGTTTACACTTCCCTGTGCCTGTTCGCATTCTCCCTCCCTCTTTATTGTTTACTACAACTTATTAGATTGTAAGCCTATGCGGCAGGGTCCTGCTATTTACTGTGTTATCTGTACAGCACCATGTACATTGATGGTGCTATATAAATAAATAATAATAATAATAATAATAATAATAAATAACTCCTGGACTCCTGAGCAAAGGCAGGTCTTGAGAGAAGCATGTGCAGCAGTATAGGGATGCCCGGTCCCCCCATGGACATCCTCAAGTGAACAAGAAGCTTCAGTGTAATGCTCAGAGGATGCCCCCCTGACAGGGCTACAGTGGGAACCAGGATACTTAGCCCAGCCAACAGCAAAAGTAAGTATAGGCAGTGCAGGTGCACAATTGTTGCCAGAGGGAGAATCTAAAGTGTCAGAAAGAGACTTCCCAAAGCAGCAAACAGAAATCCAGACTCTCCTTAAAACCCTAGCCACTGGAGGAGGCAATACTCTTAACCACCAAAGAAACCTCTCCCAGAAATGCACAAGGGAAATTTCCCCTCAGCCAGAGAAGTTGAGGCTTCACTTCCTAAGCCAAGTGAGTCCATGAAAGGGCCAGTTTTTAAAGATCCCCCAGTTCGAGTGAGCTAACCCAGTCTAAAGTTTGTGCCATGCCAAATTGTAAACAAAATCCTGTGGCATGTTTAGAAGTAGAAATTACAAGTATAAAGCCTGTCAAGGAATGCTGTGTAGCACAGAAAGAACATTCTCAAGAAACACTACTGCTTTAAAGTGCTTTAAAACACTTTGACAATGTTTTGAAAACTGTATATGGGGTGTGTCCTGGGCCCCAACAGTTGTCAAAACTGGTATAAAGCGCTTTAAAGCAGTAGTGTAGATCCTGCCTTTGTCTCTCGAAATGGTGGTAAAGTCTAGTAAATAACTCCTTGTATTTGTTAATCAGATTTTGCTTCCTAATAAATAGTCTACTTTAAAGGTAGAGCTTCCAACTGCAGGAAGTGTCTACCTGAAACACAAATTAAGTTTAAAAATTAATTCTTTGCCTAGCGTGACCAGATACAAAAGAGGGCAGGGCTCCTGCAGCTTTTATTGTTGTGATGAAGAGGGAATTTCACCAGGTGCTGCATGCATACAAATGACACCTGTGGAAATTCCCTTTTCAATACAACTGGCAAGCAAGAAGCCTAGTGGTCTCAGCAGGAGCCTTTCCTCTGGGAGGAGAGGCTCAGTGATTTCAGCAGCAGTGTGGCACCTCCCCCCCCCCCCAGGTGGTGGTAAAGGCACCCAGCAATTTCAGCATCATGGCCCCATGCCTCTGGGCAGTGGGGACGCTTGGACTCTTCAAAACTGATGGTACTTACAGTTGAGTGTTTCTATAGGCATTTGCTGTAAATAAGAAATCACATAGATGGTAGCAATGCTGAAGAAAACCCTCACCCACCCACCCAGCCAAAAGGAGCAGCTCCTTAACTCCTAACAGAGCAGTTCCCAGACAAAGAAATCAGAATGCAATGAGTAACAGCTGACTGCAGTGTAACAAACATTAGGGGTGAGAGGAAGGCTGTACCCAAGAGGTGGACCTGGTTGTGGGTGTATCTGCTGAGGGTGACGGTTTAGGGAATTTAGCCTGGGGTGAAAAGTCATTAAGAAGCTTGCAGCAGCAGCCATGTTTCTCAAGTCCTTCAGACAGAATTGTCACCAAGCAAGCGCAAAACCCCCAAAGTAAATATGAGTATTCCCTCATGTCTGGGATTTTTACTCTCTCCCCCGCCCCATTCCACAGTTCAGTCCTTAATCTCTCTCCTCACTCTCAGGCACCCACCCCACCTCCAAACTTCCAGGTCCCTTTTCAAGAAAAACCTCTGCCACAAATCACCCATTAGATGCGCTGCTCCCTCACAGTAAAATTAACGGAAAGGAAACAAAAGCCATGGGTTCCCCCAGTCTAGAGTCTTCAGCTACAGAAAGGGAAGGGGTCCATTCCCCCCTCCTTCCCATAAGCAGAGTTAAAGGGGATTGAGGACTGGTGCTGTTGCTCAGTAGTAATGCACTTACTTTGCAGGAGAAAATCAGCTTTGGAAGAACCAGTTCCCCCACAATTAATATGCCACCTTGAACACTGTCGTGGAACCTGAAACCACGGGTCCCTGTGGTTCGCTGAGTGGTGGTCACAGACTCTCAAGACACAATTTCTCTCTCCTTAGAAGGTTTATTACAAGCAGCGCTGCAGGGTGGCAGTTTGAGGAACTGCCCAGCAATTTCAGGAAATGTTAACATTTTTATAGGGTCAGGTCCCCTCAGATACAATGGCAGAACTTTCCTACCAATCATAATATACCAAATCATCATATAGAATACAGCTCAGCAACACAACAACCAATGAAATAGCAAAGCACCTAGGCATATACAGAGTTCAGGTACTTCTCTGACTAAAATACCATAATGGGTATTGTAATAGTTACAGGAACTACATCTCCATCTGTTTTCTAGTTGTGGTTAGCTTGCCTTACAAAATATCTCACAATGGTTTAACTATCTTATGACATGTCATTTCAACAGCAGCTAGTGCAGCAAGTGTAACATTTTAAAAAATAGGTTTTAATTAAGCAAGAAGATATAAACTTTATGATGTATGTGTTGTAAAGCTAGTTTCTTATATCTGTGGGCATTAGGTAAAAGAACCAGTTTAATTTCCACGACAACACCGAAAAGCTCAAGGCTGAAAATTCCTACTCAGGAGCAAAAGGGTGAAGACCAGAGGGGTCTACTCAAGTGAAGGAAGAACCACCTGTGAATACTAACGAGCCAGACTCAATTCAGCTGCAGCTACAGAGCCACAGTGCATATAATCTCTCAGTATTCCCAGTTCCTTAGTTAGGTAGAGAGTTTGCATAGGGGAGAAACTCTAAAAAGAACCAGTTCTCGCATGGCTTTCTGTCCTTCCTGAGAGCAGCGCAAAGGCCCAAGTGGCACTATGGGGGTCATTGGGCCACACGAAGCAATGAGCCTTCTGTCTCAACTGTGTTTTATCTGCTAGTAAGAGCGCCTTCTCGCTTGGCCTGGACTGTTTCAATCTGCAGCTTTGCTGGTAAGGATTTGCCATCGGGGACTGTGGTGACCGGATTAGGCCAGAGACTCACCTGGAAGTGGCTCATAAAAGAACCAGCCCTGCCATGGGCTTTTTTTCTGGGAGCAGCACAAGGGACCAACTGGCAGCATGAGGCTTCCTGGGCCACATGAAAAACACCCCAGCCCTCTGCCCCAGCTGCATTTTACCTGATAGCAACAGTGCCTTTTTGCTTCTCCAAGCTCTATTTGGTGGCTGGCCTGCTTACCTGGACTGTTTCAATCCACAGCCTGCTAGTAAAAGTTTACTGTTGGAGACTGTGTGGTGGCTGGATTGGGCCAGAGCCTCAGCTGGAAGAGGCTCGTGAAAGAACCAGCCCTACTGTGCCTTCCTGGGAGCAACACAAGGGACCCACTGGCAGCATGAGGCTTACTGGGCCACACACAAGAAAGCTAGCCCTTCAGCTGTGTTTTACCTGGTAGTAAGAGTGCCTTCTCGTTGGGCCTGCTTGCTTATCTGGACTGTTTCAATCTGCAGCGGGCTAGTAAGGGGTTGTTGCTGGGGACTGTGTGGTGGCTGGATTGGGCCAAAGCCTCACCTGGAAGAGGCTCATGAAAGTACCAGCTCTGCTGTGGCTTTGCTTCCTTCCTTCCAGCAGCACAAGGGCTCAACTGGCAGCATGGGGCTGATTGGGCCACTCAAAACACCTCACCCTCTGCCTTAGCTGCTTTACCCGCCAGCAAGAGGGCCTTCTTGCTTCTCCAAGCGCTGCTTGGTGGCCAGCCTGCTTACCTGGACTGTTTCAATCTGCAGCTTTGCTGGTAAGGGTTTGCTGCTGGGGACTGTGTGGTGGATGGATTGGGCCAGAGCCTCAGGGATCTACGCTACTGCTTTAAAGCGCTTTATAACAGTTTTGACAACTGTTGGGGCCCAGGACACACTGCATATACAGGTTTCAAAACGTTTTCAAAGCGCTTTAAAAGCAGTAGTGTAGATCCCCTCCTGGAAGAGGCTCATAAACATCCAAACCTATGGGGAGGGGGGCTTGCCTGGCTTGTTCCCAAGTGGTGCCTTGCCCCCAAATGTGGGGCAAGCTGCCATCTTGGGGGCAAGCTGGGCATTTCTCTCCCCCTTCCTTCTCGCTTTTCTTATTCATTTTCTCTCTCTCTTTCTCAATTCGGGGGTAGGGATTTTTACAAACCAGGATGTGCCAGGATAGAAGGGAGGGTAAGATGGAGGTAGAGGGGGCTGCCAGAGCATTTGACATGGATAAGGGAAGGTCTGGCACAATGGGGAGGAAATGTTATCGAAGCTGTGCGGGAGCTAGATGGCTACAAGCCATTGCCCTTTCTGATCAGATCTCCACCCCACCCCACCCCACCCCACCGGTTCCTGATGGACTGGCTACTGAACCCTCTGGCTTGGTTTATTTATTGCATTTATATGCTGCCCCATAGCCGAAGCTCTCTGGGCGGTTTACTAAAGTTAAAAACAGTAAACATTAAAAACAAATATACAAAATTTTAAAACATAAGCATAAAAACAACAGCATCCTTGTGGAAACAGCTATTCTGGTTGTGGTGCTGGTCAGTTTGCAACAAGACCTCACTCATCACTGAGACATGGTTCAGTGAGCTGGGCAGTGTAGCAGGGTGACCGTTTGGAAAAAAGGACAGGGCTCCTGTATCTTTAACATTTGTATTGAAAGGGGGATTTCAGCAGGTGCTGTTTTATGCATGCAGCACCTGGTGAAATTCCCTCTTCATCACAACAGTTAAAGCTGCAGGAGCTATACTGTTGTTCCCCGCCTCAATCAAAATGGAGAGGTGGGTAAGAAATACTTTTATTATTATCAGATGCGAAAAGGGGCAGGGCTCCTGCAGCTTTAGCTGTTGTGATGAAGAGGGAATTTCACCAGGTGCTGCATGCATACAAATGGCACCTGCTGAAATTCCCTTTTCTATGTAACAGTTAAAGATACAGAAGCCCTGTCCTCCTTTCTGTATGGTCACCCTATGGTGTAGACATGACCCAGCTTTGCCCATCTGGTTATTTAGTGCAGACCCACTCCAGGCTTGAGGGCCAGGGTTGGGAGTTGCCATGATCCATAAAAGTTAAATCTTGCTCACCGGGAGATCCCCTATGCCCTGGGATAGGCTATGAGGGCCTGTACCTTGTGCTGGGCCAAAGAGGCAGATTAGGGATACTATTGGTGGACCACCCACCCTGCTACCCAATGGGTTCCCTGACTGAGCTGCCTGAGGAGCTCTGGGATGAGGTCTTGGGAAATCCTAGGGCCTTGGTCCTGGGGGATTTCAATATTCATGTTGAGGCTGCCTTAACAGGACCAGCTCAGGATTTCATATTCTCCATGACAAGTGTGGGGCTGTCTCCATTTGTCGCAGGCCCGACACACAGGGCAGGGCATACCCTTGACTCGGTCTTTGCCTCCGGGTGTGAGGGGGTGGTCTGGATTTTGTGGGGAATGGAAATTACCCCATTGTCATGGTCAGACTACTTCCTGGTGAAATTTGGTCTCACACAGTGGCGGGGGTGGGGGCAAATGCTCCCCCCAAACAAAGAGCTTGCCGCCCCAGTTGCAGTGGAGCAGGAGAGAGTGGCAAATTCAGCTGCTCTCCCCATCCCGCTCCTGCAAAGGAAGGCCAAGGACATCTTTCTCACTGGCTCAGCCGCTGCCTTCACTCGCTCTTCCGCTCACTCCCCCACCCAGCCGCTCCTTGCGATGAGCTGCTCTGCCTGACCTCTCGTGACAGTTGCTGACCAAGGAGAGAGAGAGAAGCTGCATGTTTGAGTGTTCTCTCCTTAGCTCTTTCTCTCTCCCCACCCCCCAAGTCTGGACTCCAGCAAGACAGAGAGACACAGAATAATGGGCTCAAGTTAAAGGAAGCCAGATTCCAGCTAGACATCAGGAAAAACTTCCTGACTGTTAGAGCAGTGCGACGGTGGAATCAGTGACCTAGGGAGGTTGTGGGCTCTCCCACACTAGAGGCAGCTGGACAACCATCTGTCAGGGATGCTTTAGGGTGGATTCCTGCATTGAGCAGGGGGTTGGACTAGATGGCCTTGTAGGCCCCTTCCAACTCTGCTATTCTATGATTCTATGAGAAAGGAGAGAGGGTTAAGGAGGACTCATCAGCAGCACTTTTTTCAGAATGTTTGCTGAAACCATTCTTACCTCCCCTTGCTAATTTTAGGGTGTCCAACCCCCTTTTTTCAAGCTGTTCTTTTGGTAAACATGGTAGGTGTGTATCTTGTTTCACCTTAAAAACAGAGCTGCAGCACGATCCTAAGTATGTCTACACAGAAGTAAGCCCCACTGAGATCAGTAGGACTTACTCTGAGGTAAATGTGCGTAAGAGTCAGCCTGAAAAAGAAGGGAGGGTGAAGTAAAGTTTTGAAGTAAAGGCGGTTTTGTGAACCGCCCAGAGAGCTTCGGCTATTGGGCGGTATAAAAATGTAATAAATAAAATAAAGACAAGAGAAAAGGATACCGATGAAGGCATTGTAGAAATAGAATAGCAAGATAACTGTGGGATGTTTAACCATATTTAAAGAAAATAATAAGTACAGTAATGATTAGTGCCCTTAAAATTAGTGCCCTTCTCCTTCATTCATGTGTAACTGTATTTTAGTCTCAATCAAATAATTGCAACAGGGAACCAGCTAGGTTTTCCATGAGAAAACTCTGTACCAGGTCACATAGGTTTTTTTAGTTTAATTAAAAACATATCCTTTCCTATAACAAAATGGTGCTTACTCCTAAGTAAGCATGTTCCACTGCAAAAGGAAATCCTATTTGAGTCCTATATTCATGCTAGTGTGGCATGATGAGTTAAAGGCACAATTTTATGCGTGTTTAGACAGAAAAAAGTCCTTCAACTCTTAGGGCATGCTGGCTAGGGTATGCTGAGAATTGTAGGACTTTTTTTTCTTTCCAAGCATGCATAGGGTTGCACCTTAAATGAGTTTAAAATGTGAAACTCCACACATGTGTTGACACACACACACACACACGTGTGTGTGTTTTAAATGAGCCATGTATCCGCTTCTAAATCTTGTGGGGCCTTAATAGGAGCATGTACTTTGATCTTTTAAAATATTGTATAACCTTAATTATAGACTTTTTAAAAGTAATGTTTTAAGATTCGTGTATTGTTTGTTTTTAACACATGTTTATTGTGTGTGAAATGGTCTGAAGACTTAGCCAGTAAACTTTTGATCGATTTTTTGATTGATATAATTGCTCTAGTATCAGGAATGTAGCAGCTGTCAGTGTGGAAGGTATATCTGCCATTTGAACTGAAGTGATACATTTTAAGATATAAAGGGGCCTATAAGTATCTAAAATTGCTAAACAACACCATTGTAAGCTACTACCTGATTATGCAGAAAGAGGTGCCCGGCCAATTACACTTTGCCATTATAGACAGTGAGGGTCCTGGCAAGGGGAGGAGTGGGTGGACTGGCTTCTGCCATATTCAATGGAGTGCCAGAGGCCGCCTTTACCTGTTGCTTCTTCCAAGCTGCCCAGGCCCCTTATCTGGGTTAAAGAGACAGAAGTGGCACTGCAGCAAAAAGGGATGTGAGCAGCAACGTTTGGGCTAGGGGCAAGATAATATGTGGGTATGTAGTGTGGTTTGGCTTGAATTGCTTGTGTCTGGGTTTCCTTGGCTCTCAAAACATCTTTCTGGACTGTACCTGCTAGTTATATGATCCACAAGGCCAGGTTGTGGTATAGTCCTCCTTGGCAGGGGTTTGCACTTGCTAGAGAAAGGTGAACAGATGTTCAGGGAAGCATAGGGGACTCTTCTTCTTTTGGTTTCAAAAGCTATAAAGTGTCCTGTGACATCGTGAAGACTCACAACTTTATTAAGGCATAATAAGCTGTTGTCAACTGGCCCCAAGTGCCAAAATGACTTGACTGGCTTGTGCACTGTGACTTTTTTTGAGGGGGGGGGCATCAAGTCATTTGCTATTCCACTTCGGGCAGCAAAATGTCTTCAGGCGGCCCTGGCCGAAGATGGCTGTAAGTTAGATACAGAACAACATGCATTGGGTTTCCTAGCTGTACAGGGCCCAGGTGTCTCAGGCAGGATCTACACTACTGCTTTCATAGAAACATAGAATAGTAGAGTTGGAAAGGCCTCTAAGGACATTGAGTCCAACCCCGTGCTCAATGCAGGAATCCACCTCAAAGCATCCCTGACAGAGGGTTGTCCAGCTGCCTCTTGAAGGCCTCTATTGTGGGAGAGCCCACAACCTCCCTAGGTAATTGGTTCCATAGTTGTACTGCTCTAACAGGAAGTTTTTCCTGATGTCCAGCTGGAATCTGGCTTCCTTTACCTTGAGCCCGTTATTCCGTGTCCTGCACTCTGGGAGGATCGAGAAGAGATCCTGGCCCTCCTCTGTGTGACAATCTTTCAAGTATTTGAAGAGTACTATTCTGTCTCCCCTCAGTCTTCTCTTCTCCAGGCTAAACATGTCCAATTCTTTCAGTCTCTCGTCATAGGGCTTTGTTTCCAGACCCCTGATCATCCTCATTGCCCTCCTCTGAACCCCCTCCAGCTTGTCTGCATCCTCCTTGAATTGTGGAGCCCAGATCTGGACACAATACTCAAGATGAGCCCTAACCAGTGCTGAATAGAGGGGAACCAGTACCTCGCATGATTTGGACACTATACTTGTATTAATGCAGTCCAAAATAGCATTTGTTTTTTTGCAGCCACATCACACTGTTGGCTCATATTCAGCTTGTGATCTACAACAATTCCAAGATCCTTCTCGCTTGTAGTATTGCTGAGCCAAGTATCCCCCATCTTGTAACTGTGCATTTGGTTTATTTTTCCCAGGTGTAGAACTTGGCATTTATCGCTATTAAATTTCATTCTGCTCCAGCCTGTCTTCCAGGGTGTTAGCTATCCCACCCAATTTTGTGTCAATTGCAAATTTAATAAGCATTCCCTGCACCTCTTCATCCAAGTCATAAATTAAAATGTTGAAGAGCACTGGGTAAAGGACTGAGCCCTGTGGTACCCCCCCCCCATTACCTCTCCCCAGTTTAAAATAGTTTATAACAGTAGTGACAACTGTTGGGGCCCAGGACACACTACATGTACAGTTTTCAAACCATTTTTCAAAGTGTCATATCCTGCTTGGTGTAGAACTTGCCTCAGTTTGCTCTTACTTTCCTTACACTAGGAGTCTACCCTGTACTGGCTCAAAAGTAACTTTTTCCTAAAGAAAGTGTTCTGTCCGTCTAATCTGTATGTCAAGAAAATGTTTGTGTAGTGACGCTTAACTTGTTTGGAAGCTTTTCTACTTACTGTAATTAGAATTTGGCTCATACATGCTAGATTAAAAAACAAACACCTACTGGGTAAATTAATCAATATATGACTTCAGAATATATGGTTAGGATAGCAGTTTTAGTGTGAGAATATACCATTGTTTTTATTTCAGAGAACTTATGTGAGACACAGCCCGCTCACCTAGAAATACACTTTGCCCCTTCTGTCATCGTCCCCCCCCCCCCCGGAGCTTCCTTTCTGGTGCTGCCACTGGCAGTCCCTCCCTGCAAGGGTGGGGGACCCATTAAGATGGTCTGTCCCCAGAGACTTATGAAATCCGAGTGGTTCCTGAATGCTTTGGGAGAATTTTCAGTAGCCAGAGCCAGCGATTCTGTCAAGGCCCTTGTCATACTATGGAAGGATGCAGTGCGAAGGACCATTGACCCAATCACTCCTGAGTGCCCTTTTCAACACTGTAGGACTTGGAAGGTGCTGTGGTTCACTGGGGAGATCAGGGCAATGAAACAGGTCAGAAGATGGCTGGAGTGTAAGTGGCGTAAGACTAATCATGAAGGTGACCGAACATGCATAAGAGTGTATAATCACGCCTACTGCATGGTGGTGAAGGCAGCAAAGAAGGCTTACTTTGCTGCCTCCATTGCATCAAGCTGTTGTCTAGCTAAGCTTTTCAGAGTGGTTCAGGGATTACTTGCATCTAACCCACCCAATTCAATACTAGAACCCTCGAGGGCTCACTGTGATGAGTTTGCAAGACACATTGAGGATAAAATTGCTCACCTTCACGCTGGCTCAAATGCCACTATTGATTCAGTGTCTGTTGAGGTGTCCAGTGCATGGTCTTATCCTGTTTTGTGGGATCAATCCCAGTTTTTGGAGCCTAGGATGTGGACAAGACACTAGCATCGGTTCAACCCACCACATTTTCCCTTGACCCTTGCCTTTCATGGCTTACCTGAGCTAGCTGTACTGGCCTTCTCCTCCTGGCTGTACTGAATGGCAAATGTGCAAAGAATCCCTATTAAAATGCAGCTTCTGCTTGAGGGACACCTGGAAACTAAGGTGTCTCTTTGGATATTGCAATTAGTAAGTTTTACCTTTTTTTTAGTCTTATTGTGTGTGTTTTGTTCTTGTACGTAACTGTACATTTTCACTTCTCTTCCCCAGCTTGTCTATCTGCTTGATCAGCTTGCTTCAAAGAAAGGTAAGTGACTGGGATTTGATTTTATAACATGTTTTGTGGTTTGAATTGTTGGGAGTTGCATTTTACTTTGTCATGTATTTTGCGGTTTGAGAGTTGGTTTGTGTCATTCTTTAGCATTTATCACACAATCTTTTGTGTGTTTAATCAGAAGTAAATCCCAATGGCCCTGTTCAGAAGGCACCTTAAACCATGGTGGTTAAGGTTTTTGGGTTAACAAAAAAGCATTAACCACTGTGGTTTAAGGTGTTGGGTGTTTACGGAACAAGGCCAAGATCTTTGACGCCAGGTTGGGGAAGGATGGTGTAGAGCAGTGGTTCTCAACCTTCCTAATGCCGCAACCCTTTAATACAGTTCCTCATGTTGTGGTGACCCCCAACCATAAAATTATTTTCATTCTTCTCTACAAGATCCATTGTCATGATATGGTTTGCTAATGAAAATAATACATAACAATAGCTTTAATAATGCAAAAGATGATACATGACATAGTTCAGTCAATACAGTTTCCTAAGACCATTGGAAATATGTGTTTTCCGATGGTCTTAGGCGACCCCTGTGAAAGAGTCATTCGACCCCCAAAGGGGTCCCGACCCACAGGTTGAGAACCACTGGTATAGAGGAAGAATGGCTGGCCGTGACAGGGTTAAACTTACCAAGATTCCTTCATGGCTTTCTAATGGTGCTTTCGCATTTAATACTGCATTTTGTTTGATGATGCATTTTGTGGATTGAATTGTGGATTGAATTTCATTTGATGATGCATTTTGTGATCTGAATTGTTGTGAACTGCCCAGAGAGATCAGTCGTGGGAGTTGGTTTGTGTCATTTTTTAGGGTTTTATCACACACCTCTACATGTATTTAATTAGAAGTAAATCCCAAAGTCTTTAACTGTGAAATAGGAGGGTGCCAGGTTGGGGAAGGATGTTGTAGAGGAAGAACGGCTGGCCATAACAGGGTTAAACACACCTTACCAAGATTCCTTCATGACTTTCTAATGGTGATTTCACATTTAATACTGCATTTTGTTTGTTGATGCATTTTGTGGATTGAATTTCATTTGATGATGCATTTTGTGGATTGAATTTCATTTGATGATGCATTTTGTGGATTGAATTGTGGATTGAATTTCATTTGATGATGCATTTTGTGCTCTGAATTGTTGTGAACTGCGCAGAGAGATCAGTTGTGGGAGTTGGTTTGTGTCATTTTTAGGGTTTTATCACACACCTCTACATGTATTTAATTAGAAGTAAATCCCAACGTCTTTAACTGTGAAGTGGGAGGGCGCCAGGTTGGGGGATGGTGATTTAGAGGAAAACTGGCTAGCAGTGATAAGATTAAAAAAACCTTACCAAGATTACTTCCTGGCTTTATAAACGTGCTTTTGCATTTTACATCATAATATATTTCGTGGTTTGAATTGCTGTGGATTGCATTTTATTTTAATTTATTTGCAAATATAAAACTTAAATATCAGCATGCAAGGAGTAAGTAGTAAATTGCAAATACTTCTTAAAAAAAGATAAAATCCAACTATAGAGTCAAACACTATAAATACACAGTACAAATTTAACATTAGTTCTTAGGCAGATTTAAAATATAATTAACTAATAAGAGGCTAGGTCCCAAATCAAAAGGAAGGCTGTCAGTTTATTACTGTGTATTTTAATGTTTTCTCCTGAGAAACTATTGTAATGATAACCTATTAAAGACATTTCAAAATCGTGTGGGTGCTTTCATTTCGTTTGTGCGTATAATAAAACACCGGCATTCTGTTACAAAAGTGTCATTTTTCTTTTTGCCTCTTAATACTCTCAAATGTTCAATAAGTTTCTGTGAGTGTTACTTAACATAATACATTGTACCATTTCCTTATGTTTAAACTTTCTGAGTACTTCCAACATTTGGGAATTAGCATTATAATTAATAATGTATAATATGGTTTTAACAGTTGTTCTTAATTGTCCTAAGAACTTAGTTGTAAGACCTTGCTTGTGCTACCTTTTAAAATATTAAGTTGCTTATTAGCTTTCTCCCAGGTAAGTGTGCAAACGAATTATGAATTCACGTTTCACACGGTGAGAGTATAATTTGTAGGCGTGCGAAAATAGAATCATAAAAACAAACACAGCAAACTTCCCATTCATTGGGATGCCAGTTACTTAAAGTTACCCTGCCACCCGTTAAAGGTGACAAAAAACTGTGTTAGACGCAGCTAGTAACCCAGGGACTTAAAGCTACCCTGCCACACGTTAAAGGGCTGGTGGATTTTAAACTGTGTTAGACACAGATAAGGGGAGTCTACACAGCGTTCCGAAGCCACCCCGAAGCCACTTGAGGGCGCCCCGAAAACGCTCGTGTAGGACCGTGCAGGGGCGTCCGCCGCCGCCCCTTTCCTCGCCCGTCCGCTCTCTTCCCTCCCACGACCCAGCCCCGCTGCTGGGAGCTCTCGCAGGGCCTGCTGGCTAAAGGGAAATGGAGCCTGGAGCAGCCCGCCCGCACTCCACGCTGCCGAAGGACGCCTCCTCCTCCGCCTCTTCTGGGGACGATTAAGGTACGTACTACACGAGCGTTTTCGGGGCGCCCTCAAGTGGCTTCGGGGTGTCTTCGGAACGCTGTGTAGACTCCCCCCTAGTGTCCCATTCATTGGGATCCCAGGGACTTATAGCTACCCTGCCACCCGTTAAAGGGCTGGCTGACTTAAAACTGTGTTAGACACAGCTGGTGTCCCATTCATTGGGCTGCCAGGGACTTATAGCTACCCTGCCACCCGTTAAAGGGCTGGCTGACTTAAAACTGTGTTAGACACAGCTAGAGTCCCATTCATTGGGATCCCAGAGACTTATAGCTACCCTGCCACCCGTTAAAGGGCTGGCTGACTTAAAACTGTGTTAGACACAGCTAGAGTCCCATTCATTGGGATCCCAGAGACTTATAGCTAACCTGCCACCCGTTAAAGGGCTGGCTGACTTAAAACTGTGTTAGACACAGCTAGAGTCCCATTCATTGGGATCCCAGAGACTTATAGCTAACCTGCCACCCGTTAAAGGGCTGGCTGACTTAAATCTGTGTTAGACACAGCTAGTATCCCATTCATTGGGATCCCAGGGACTTATAGCTACCCTGCCACCCGTTAAAGGGCTGGCTGACTTAAAACTGTGTTAGACACAGCTAGAGTCCCATTCATTGGGATCCCAGGGACTTATAGCTACCCTGCCACCTGTTAAAGAGTTGGCTGACTTAAAACTGTGTTAGACACAGCTGGTGTCCCATTCATTGGGCTGCCAGGGACTTATAGCTACCCTGCCACCCGTTAAAGGGCTGGCTGACTTAAATCTGTGTTAGACACAGCTAGTATCCCGTTCATTGGGATCCCAGGGATTTAAAGCTACCCTGCCACCCGTTAAAGGGCTGGTGGATTTACAACTGTGTTAGACACAGCTAGTATCCCATTCATTGGGATCCCAGGGACTTATAGCTACCCTGCCACCCGTTAAAGGGCTGGCTGACTTAAAACTGTGTTAGACACAGGTAGTATCCCATTCATTGGGATGCTAGGGACATAGAGATACCCTGCCACCCGTTAAAGGGCTGGCTGACTTAAAACTGTGTTAGACACAGCTAGTATCCCATTCATTGGGATCCCAGGAACTTATAGCTTCACTGCCACCCGTTAAAGGCCTGGCTGACTTAAAACTGTGTTAGACACAGGTAGTATCCCATTCATTGGGATCCCAGGGACTTATAGCTACCCTGCCACCTGTTAAAGGGCTGGCTGACTTAAAACTGTGTTAGACACAGCTAGTGTCCCATTCATTGGGATCCCAGGGACTTATTGCTACCCTGCCACCTGTTAAAGGGCTGGCTGACTTAAAACTGTGTTAGACACAGCTAGAGTCCCATTCATTGGGATCCCAGAGACTTATAGCTAACCTGCCACCCGTTAAAGGGCTGGCTGACTTAAATCTGTGTTAGACACAGCTAGTATCCCATTCATTGGGATCCCAGGGACTTATAGCTACCCTGCCACCCGTTAAAGGGCTGGCTGACTTAAAACTGTGTTAGACACAGCTAGAGTCCCATTCATTGGGATCCCAGGGACTTATAGCTACCCTGCCACCTGTTAAACAGCTGGCTGACTTAAAACTGTGTTAGACACAGCTAGTATCCCATTCATTGGGATCCCAGGGACTTATAGCTACCCTGCCACCCGTTAAAGGGCTGGCTGACTTAAATCTGTGTTAGACACAGCTAGTATCCCATTCATTGGGATACCAGGGACTTATAGCTACCCTGCCACCCGTTAAAGGGCTGGCTGACTTAAAACTGTGTTAGACACAGCTAGTATCCCGTTCATTTTGATCCCAGGGATTTAAAGCTACCCTGCCACCCGTTAAAGGGCTGGTGGATTTACAACTGTGTTAGACACAGCTAGTATCCCATTCATTGGGATCCCAGGGACTTATAGCTACCCTGCCACCCGTTAAAGGGCTGGCTGACTTAAAACTGTGTTAGACACAGCTAGTATCCCATTCATTGGGATGCTAGGGACATAGAGATACCCTGCCACCCGTTAAAGGGCTGGCTGACTTAAAACTGTGTTAGACACAGCTAGTATCCCATTCATTGGGATCCCAGGAACTTATAGCTTCACTGCCACCCGTTAAAGGCCTGGCTGACTTAAAACTGTGTTAGACACAGCTAGTATCCCATTCATTGGGATCCCAGGGACTTATAGCTACCCTGCCACCCGTTAAAGGGCTGGCTGACTTAAATCTGTGTTAGACACAGCTAGTATCCCATTCATTGGGATCCCAGGGACTTATAGCTACCCGGCCACCCGTTAAAGGGCTGGCTGACTTAAAACTGTGTTAGACACAGCTAGTATCCCGTTCATTGGGATCCCAGGGATTTAAAGCTACCCTGCCACCCGTTAAAGGGCTGGTGGATTTACAACTGTGTTAGACACAGCTAGTATCCCATTCATTGGGATCCCAGGGACTTATAGCTACCCTGCCACCCATTAAAGGGCTGGCTGACTTAAAACTGTGTTAGACACAGCTAGTATCCCGTTCATTGGGATCCCAGGGATTTAAAGCTACCCTGCCACCCGTTAAAGGGCTGGTGGATTTACAACTGTGTTAGACACAGCTAGTATCCCATTCATTGGGATCCCAGGAACTTATAGCTTCACTGCCACCCGTTAAAGGCCTGGCTGACTTAAAACTGTGTTAGACACAGCTAGTATCCCATTCATTGGGATCCCAGGGACTTATAGCTACCCTGCCACCCGTTAAAGGGCTGGCTGACTTAAATCTGTGTTAGACACAGCTAGTATCCCATTCATTGGGATCCCAGGGACTTATAGCTACCCTGCCACCCGTTAAAGGGCTGGCTGACTTAAAACTGTGTTAGACACAGCTAGTATCCCATTCATTGGGATGCTAGGGACATAGAGATACCCTGCCACCCGTTAAAGGGCTGGCTGACTTAAAACTGTGTTAGACACAGCTAGTATCCCATTCACTGGGATGCTAGGGACATAGAGCTACCCTGCCACCCGTTAAAGGGCTGGCTGACTTAAAACTGTGTTAGACACAGCTAGTATCCCATTCATTGGGATCCCAGGGACTTATAGCTACCCTGCCACCCGTTAAAGGGCTGGCTGACTTAAAACTGTGTTAGACACAGGTAGTATCCCATTCATTGGGATGCTAGGGACATAGAGATACCCTGCCACCCGTTAAAGGGCTGGCTGACTTAAAACTGTGTTAGACACAGCTAGTATCCCATTCATTGGGATCCCAGGAACTTATAGCTTCACTGCCACCCGTTAAAGGCCTGGCTTACTTAAAACTGTGTTAGACACAGGTAGTATCCCATTCATTGGGATCCCAGGGACTTATAGCTACCCTGCCACCTGTTAAAGGGCTGGCTGACTTAAAACTGTGTTAGACACAGCTAGTGTCCCATTCATTGGGATCCCAGAGACTTATAGCTACCCTGCCACCTGTTAAAGGGCTGGCTGACTTAAAACTGTGTTAGACACAGCTAGAGTCCCATTCATTGGGATCCCAGGGACTTATAGCTACCCTGCCACCTGTTAAACGGCTGGCTGACTTAAATCTGTGTTAGACACAGCTAGTATCCCATTCATTGGGATCCCAGGGACTTATAGCTACCCTGCCACCCGTTAAAGGGCTGGCTGACTTAAAACTGTGTTAGACACAGCTAGTATCCCGTTCATTGGGATCCCAGGGATTTAAAGCTACCCTGCCACCCGTTAAAGGGCTGGTGGATTTACAACTGTGTTAGACACAGCTAGTATCCCATTCATTGGGATCCCAGGGACTTATAGCTACCCGGCCACCCGTTAAAGGGCTGGCTGACTTAAAACTGTGTTAGACACAGCTAGTATCCCGTTCATTGGGATCCCAGGGATTTAAAGCTACCCTGCCACCCGTTAAAGGGCTGGTGGATTTACAACTGTGTTAGACACAGCTAGTATCCCATTCATTGGGATCCCAGGGACTTATAGCTACCCTGCCACCCGTTAAAGGGCTGGCTGACTTAAAACTGTGTTAGACACAGGTAGTATCCCATTCATTGGGATGCTAGGGACATAGAGATACCCTGCCACCCGTTAAAGGGCTGGCTGACTTAAAACTGTGTTAGACACAGCTAGTATCCCATTCATTGGGATCCCAGGAACTTATAGCTTCACTGCCACCCGTTAAAGGCCTGGCTGACTTAAAACTGTGTTAGACACAGGTAGTATCCCATTCATTGGGATCCCAGGGACTTATAGCTACCCTGCCACCTGTTAAAGGGCTGGCTGACTTAAAACTGTGTTAGACACAGCTAGTGTCCCATTCATTGGGATCCCAGGAACTTAAAGCTACCCTGCCACCCGTTAAAGGGCTGGCTGACTTAAAACTGTGTTAGACACAGCTAGTATCCCATTCATTCGGATCTCAGGGACTTATAGCTACCCTGCCACCCGTTAAAGGGCTGGCTGACTTAAAACTATGTTAGACACAGCTAGTATCCCATTCATTGGGATCCCAGAGACTTATAGCTACCCTGCCACCCGTTAAAGGGCTGGCTGACTTAAAACTGTGTTAGACACAGCTAGTATCCCATTCATTGGGATCCCAGGGATTTAAAGCTACCCTGCCACCCGTTAAAGGGCTGGTGGATTTACAACTGTGTTAGACACAGCTAGTCTCCCATTCATTGGGATGCTAGGGACTTATAGCTACCGTGCCACCCGTTAAAGGGCTGGCTGACTTAAAACTGTGTTAGACACAGCTAGTATCCCATTCATTGGGATCCCAGGTATTTAAAGCTACCCTGCCACCCGTTAAAGGGCTGGCTGACTTAAAAATGTGTTAGACACAGGTAGTATCCTATTCATTGGGATCCCAGGGACTTATAGCTACACTGCCACCCGTTAAAGGGCTGGCTGACTTAAAACTGTGTTAGACACAGCTAATATCCCATTCATTGGGATCCCAGGGACTTAAAGCTACCCTGCCACCCGTTAAGGGGCTGGTGGATTTACAACTGTGTTAGACACAGCTAGTATCCCATTCATTGAGATCCCAGGGACCTATAGCTTCACTGCCACCCGTTAAAGGGCTGGCTGACTTAAATCTGTGTTAGACACAGCTAGTATCCCATTCATTGGGATGCTAGGGACTTATAGCTACCCTGCCACCCGTTAAAGGGCTGGCTGACTTAAAACTGTGTTAGACACAGCTAGTATCCCGTTCATTGGGATCCCAGGGATTTAAAGCTACCCTGCCACCCGTTAAAGGGCTGGTGGATTTACAACTGTGTTAGACACAGCTAGTATCCCATTCATTGGGATCCCAGGGATTTAAAGCTTCACTGCCACCCGTTAAAGGGCTGGCTGACTTAAAACTGTGTTAAACACAGCTAGTATCCCATTCATTGGGATCCCAGGGATTTAAAGCTACCCTGCCACCCGTTAAAGGGCTGGCTGACTTAAATCTGTGTTAGACACAGCTAGTATCCCATTCATTGGGATCCCAGGGACTTATAGCTACCCGGCCACCCGTTAAAGGGCTGGCTGACTTAAAACTGTGTTAGACACAGCTAGTATCCCGTTCATTGGGATCCCAGGGATTTAAAGCTACCCTGCCACCCGTTAAAGGGCTGGTGGATTTACAACTGTGTTAGACACAGCTAGTATCCCATTCATTGGGATCCCAGGGACTTATAGCTACCCTGCCACCCGTTAAAGGGCTGGCTGACTTAAAACTGTGTTAGACACAGCTAGTATCCCGTTCATTGGGATCCCAGGGATTTAAAGCTACCCTGCCACCCGTTAAAGGGCTGGTGGATTTACAACTGTGTTAGACACAGCTAGTATCCCATTCATTGGGATCCCAGGGACTTATAGCTACCCTGCCACCCGTTAAAGGGCTGGCTGACTTAAAACTGTGTTAGACACAGGTAGTATCCCATTCATTGGGATGCTAGGGACATAGAGATACCCTGCCACCCGTTAAAGGGCTGGCTGACTTAAAATTGTGTTAGACACAGCTAGTATCCCATTCATTGGGATCCCAGGAACTTATAGCTTCACTGCCACCCGTTAAAGGCCTGGCTGACTTAAAACTGTGTTAGACACAGGTAGTATCCCATTCATTGGGATCCCAGGGACTTATAGCTACCCTGCCACCTGTTAAAGGGCTGGCTGACTTAAAACTGTGTTAGACACAGCTAGTGTCCCATTCATTGGGATCCCAGAGACTTATAGCTACCCTGCCACCTGTTAAAGGGCTGGCTGACTTAAAACTGTGTTAGACACAGCTAGAGTCCCATTCATTGGGATCCCAGGGACTTATAGCTACCCTGCCACCTGTTAAACGGCTGGCTGACTTAAATCTGTGTTAGACACAGCTAGTATCCCATTCATTGGGATCCCAGGGACTTATAGCTACCCTGCCACCCGTTAAAGGGCTGGCTGACTTAAAACTGTGTTAGACACAGCTAGTATCCCGTTCATTGGGATCCCAGGGATTTAAAGCTACCCTGCCACCCGTTAAAGGGCTGGTGGATTTACAACTGTGTTAGACACAGCTAGTATCCCATTCATTGGGATCCCAGGGACTTATAGCTACCCTGCCACCCGTTAAAGGGCTGGCTGACTTAAAACTGTGTTAGACACAGCTAGTATCCCATTCATTGGGATGCTAGGGACATAGAGATACCCTGCCACCCGTTAAAGGGCTGGCTGACTTAAAACTGTGTTAGACACAGCTAGTATCCCATTCATTGGGATCCCAGGAACTTATAGCTTCACTGCCACCCGTTAAAGGCCTGGCTGACTTAAAACTGTGTTAGACACAGCTAGTATCCCATTCATTGGGATCCCAGGGACTTATAGCTACCCTGCCACCCGTTAAAGGGCTGGCTGACTTAAATCTGTGTTAGACACAGCTAGTATCCCATTCATTGGGATCCCAGGGACTTATAGCTACCCGGCCACCCGTTAAAGGGCTGGCTGACTTAAAACTGTGTTAGACACAGCTAGTATCCCGTTCATTGGGATCCCAGGGATTTAAAGCTACCCTGCCACCCGTTAAAGGGCTGGTGGATTTACAACTGTGTTAGACACAGCTAGTATCCCATTCATTGGGATCCCAGGGACTTATAGCTACCCTGCCACCCATTAAAGGGCTGGCTGACTTAAAACTGTGTTAGACACAGCTAGTATCCCATTCATTGGGATGCTAGGGACATAGAGATACCCTGCCACCCGTTAAAGGGCTGGCTGACTTAAAACTGTGTTAGACACAGCTAGTATCCCATTCATTGGGATCCCAGGAACTTATAGCTTAACTGCCACCCGTTAAAGGGCTGGCTGACTTAAAAATGTGTTAGACACAGGTAGTATCCCATTCATTGGGATCCCAGGGACTTATAGCTACCCTGCCACCCGTTAAAGGGCTGGCTGAATTAAAACTGTCTTAGACACAGCTAATATCCCATTCATTGGGATCCCAGGGACTTAAAGCTACCCTGCCACCCGTTAAAGGGCTGGTGGATTTAAAACTGTGTTAGACACAGCTAGTATCCCATTCATTGGGATCCCAGGAACTTATAGCTTCACTGCCACTCGTTAAAGGGCTGGCTGACTTAAAACTGTGTTAGACACAGCTAGTATCCCATTCATTGGGATCCCAGGGACTTATAGCTACCCTGCCACCCATTAAAGGTTGGCTGACTTAAAACTGTGTTAGACACAGCTAGTATCCCATTCGTTGGGATCCCAGGGACTTATAGCTTCACTGCCACCCGTTAAAGGGTTGGCAGACATTAAACTGTGTTAGACACAGCTAGTATCCCATTCATTGGGATCCCAGGAACTTATAGCTTCACTGCCACACGTTAAAGGGCTGGCTGACTTAAAACTGTGTTAGACACAGCTAGTATCCCATTCATTGGGATCCCAGGGACTTAAAGCTACCCTGCCACCCGTTAAAGGGCTGGCTGACTTAAAACTGTGTTAGACATAGCTATTATCCCATTCGTTGGGATCCCAGGGACTTATAGCTTCACTGCCACCCGTTAAAGGGCTGGCTGACTTAAAACTGTGTTAGACACTGCTAGTATCGCATTCATTGGGATCCCAGGAACTTATAGCTTAACTGCCACCCGTTAAAGGGTTGGCTGACATAAAACTGTGTTAGACACAGCTAGTATTCCATTCATTGGGATCCCAGGAACTTAAAGCTACCCTGCCACCCGTTAAAGGGCTGGCTGACTTAAAACTGTGTTAGACACAGCTAGTATCCCATTCATTCGGATCCCAGGGACTTATAGCTACCCTGCCACCCGTTAAAGGGCTGGCTGACTTAAAACTGTGTTAGACACAGCTAGTATCCCATTCATTGGGATCCCAGAGACTTATAGCTACCCTGCCACCCGTTAAAGGGCTGGCTGACTTAAAACTGTGTTAGACACAGCTAGTCTCCCATTCATTGGGATCCCAGGGATTTAAAGCTACCCTGCCACCCGTTAAAGGGCTGGTGGATTTACAACTGTGTTAGACACAGCTAGTCTCCCATTCATTGGGATGCTAGGGACTTATAGCTACCGTGCCACCCGTTAAAGGGCTGGCTGACTTAAAACTGTGTTAGACACAGCTAGTATCCCATTCATTGGGATCCCAGGTATTTAAAGCTACCCTGCCACCCGTTAAAGGGCTGGCTGACTTAAAAATGTGTTAGACACAGGTAGTATCCCATTCATTGGGATCCCAGGGACTTATAGCTACACTGCCACCCGTTAAAGGGCTGGCTGACTTAAAACTGTGTTAGACACAGCTAATATCCCATTCATTGGGATCCCAGGGACTTAAAGCTACCCTGCCACCCGTTAAGGGGCTGGTGGATTTACAACTGTGTTAGACACAGCTAGTATCCCATTCATTGAGATCCCAGGGACTTATAGCTTCACTGCCACCCGTTAAAGGGCTGGCTGACTTAAATCTGTGTTAGACACAGCTAGTATCCCATTCATTGGGATCCCAGGGACTTATAGCTACCCTGCCACCCGTTAAAGGGCTGGCTGACTTAAAACTGTGTTAGACACAGCTAGTATCCCGTTCATTGGGATCCCAGGGATTTAAAGCTACCCTGCCACCCGTTAAAGGGCTGGTGGATTTACAACTGTGTTAGACACAGCTAGTATCCCATTCATTGGGATCCCAGGGATTTAAAGCTTCACTGCCACCCGTTAAAGGGCTGGCTGACTTAAAACTGTGTTAAACACAGCTAGTATCCCATTCATTGGGATCCCAGGGATTTAAAGCTACCCTGCCACCCGTTAAAGGGCTGGCTGACTTAAATCTGTGTTAGACACAGCTAGTATCCCATTCATTGGGATCCCAGGGACTTAAAGCTACCCTGCCACCCGTTAAAGGGCTGGCTGACTTAAAACTGTGTTAGACACAGCTAGTATCCCGTTCATTGGGATCCCAGGGATTTAAAGCTACCCTGCCACCCGTTAAAGGGCTGGTGGATTTACAACTGTGTTAGACACAGCTAGTATCCCATTCATTGGGATCCCAGGGACTTATAGCTACCCTGCCACCCGTTAAAGGGCTGGCTGACTTAAATCTGTGTTAGACACAGCTAGTATCCCATTCATTGGGATCCCAGGGACTTATAGCTACCCGGCCACCCGTTAAAGGGCTGGCTGACTTAAAACTGTGTTAGACACAGCTAGTATCCCGTTCATTGGGATCCCAGGGATTTAAAGCTACCCTGCCACCCGTTAAAGGGCTGGTGGATTTACAACTGTGTTAGACACAGCTAGTATCCCATTCATTGGGATCCCAGGGACTTATAGCTACCCTGCCACCCATTAAAGGGCTGGCTGACTTAAAACTGTGTTAGACACAGCTAGTATCCCATTCATTGGGATGCTAGGGACATAGAGATACCCTGCCACCCGTTAAAGGGCTGGCTGACTTAAAACTGTGTTAGACACAGCTAGTATCCCATTCATTGGGATCCCAGGAACTTAAAGCTTAACTGCCACCCGTTAAAGGGCTGGCTGACTTAAAAATGTGTTAGACACAGGTAGTATCCCATTCATTGGGATCCCAGGGACTTATAGCTACCCTGCCACCCGTTAAAGGGCTGGCTGAATTAAAACTGTCTTAGACACAGCTAATATCCCATTCATTGGGATCCCAGGGACTTAAAGCTACCCTGCCACCCGTTAAAGGGCTGGTGGATTTAAAACTGTGTTAGACACAGCTAGTATCCCATTCATTGGGATCCCAGGAACTTATAGCTTCACTGCCACTCGTTAAAGGGCTGGCTGACTTAAAACTGTGTTAGACACAGCTAGTATCCCATTCATTGGGATCCCAGGGACTTATAGCTACCCTGCCACCCATTAAAGGGTTGGCTGACTTAAAACTGTGTTAGACACAGCTAGTATCCCATTCGTTGGGATCCCAGGGACTTATAGCTTCACTGCCACCCGTTAAAGGGTTGGCGGACATTAAACTGTGTTAGACACAGCTAGTATCTCATTCATTGGGATCCCAGGAACTTATAGCTTCACTGCCACACGTTAAAGGGCTGGCTGACTTAAAACTGTGTTAGACACAGCTAGTATCCCATTCATTGGGATCCCAGGAACTTATATCTACCCTGCCACCCGTTAAAGGGCTGGCTGACTTAAAACTGTGTTAGACATAGCTAGTATCCCATTCATTGGGATCCCAGGAACTTATAGCTTAACTGCCAACCGTTAAAGGGCTGGCTGACTTGAAACTGTGTTAGACACAGCTAGTATCCCATTCATTGGGATCCCAGGAACTTAAAGCTACCCTGCCACCCATTAAAGGGCTGGTGGATTTAAAACTGTGTTAGACACAGCTAGTATCCCATTCATTGGGATCCCAGGGACTTATAGCTTCACTGCCACCCGTTAAAGGGCTGGCTGACTAAAAACTGTGTTAGACACAGCTAGTATCCCATTCATTGGGATCCCAGGAACTTATAGCTTAACTGCAACCCGTTAAAGGGCTGGCGGACTTAAAACTATGTTAGACACAGCTAGTATCCCATTCATTGGGATCCCAGGGACATATAGCTACCCTGCCACCCGTTAAAGGGTTGGCTGACATAAAACTGTGTTAGACACAGCTAGTATTCCATTCATTGGGATCCCAGGAACTTAAAGCTACCCTGCCACCCGTTAAAGGGCTGGCTGACTTAAAACTGTGTTAGAAACAGCTAGTATCCCATTCATTCGGATCCCAGGGACTTATAGCTACCCTGCCACCCGTTAAAGGGCTGGCTGACTTAAAACTGTGTTAGACACAGCTAGTATCCCATTCATTGGGATCCCAGAGACTTATAGCTACCCTGCCACCCGTTAAAGGGCTGGCTGACTTAAAACTGTGTTAGACACAGCTAGTATCCCATTCATTGGGATCCCAGGGATTTAAAGCTACCCTGCCACCCGTTAAAGGGCTGGTGGATTTACAACTGTGTTAGACACAGCTAGTCTCCCATTCATTTGGATGCTAGGGACTTATAGCTACCGTGCCACCCGTTAAAGGGCTGGCTGACTTAAAACTGTGTTAGACACAGCTAGTATCCCATTCATTGGGATCCCAGGGATTTAAAGCTACCCTGCCACCCGTTAAAGGGCTGGCTGACTTAAAAATGTGTTAGACACAGGTAGTATCCCATTCATTGGGATCCCAGGGACTTATAGCTACCCTGGCACCCGTTAAAGGGCTGGCTGACTTAAAACTGTGTTAGACACAGCTAATATCCCATTCATTGGGATCCCAGGGACTTATAGCTACCCTGCCACCCATTAAAGGGTTGGCTGACTTAAAACTGTGTTAGACACAGCTAGTATCCCATTCATTGGGATCCCAGGGACTTATAGCTACCCTGCCACCCGTTAAAGGGTTGGCGGACATTAAAATGTGTTAGACACAGCTAGTGTCCCATTCATTGGGATGCTAGGGACATAGAGCTACCCTGCCACCCGTTAAAGGGCTGGCTGACTTAAAACTGTGTTAGACACAGGTAGTATCCCATTCATTGGGATCCCAGGGACTTATAGCTACCCTGCCACCCGTTAAAGGGCTGGCTGACTTAAAACTGTGTTAGACACAGCTAGTATCCCATTCATTGGGATCCCAGGGACTTAAAGCTACCCTGCCACCTGTTAAAGGGCTGGCTGACTTAAAACTGTATTAGACACAGCTAGTATCCCATTCGTTGGGATCCCAGGGACTTATAGCTTCACTGCCACCCGTTAAAGGGCTGGCTGACTTAAAACTGTGTTAAACACAGCTAGTATCCCATTCATTGGGATCCCAGGGATTTAAAGCTACCCTGCCACCCGTTAAAGGGCTGGCTGACTTAAAAATGTGTTAGACACAGGTAGTATCCCATTCATTGGGATCCCAGGGACTTATAGCTACCCTGCCACCCGTTAAAGGGCTGGCTGACTTAAAACTGTGTTAGACACACCTAATATCCCATTCATTGGGATCCCAGGGACTTAAAGCTACCCTGCCACCCGTTAAAGGGCTGGTGGATTTACAACTGTGTTAGACACAGCTAGTATCCCATTCATTGAGATCCCAGGGACTTATAGCTTCACTGCCACCCGTTAAAGGGTTGGCGGACATTAAACTGTGTTAGACACAGCTAGTATCCCATTCGTTGGGATCCCAGGGACTTATAGCTTCACTGCCACCCGTTAAAGGGCTGGCTGACTTAAAACTGTGTTAGACATAGCTAGTTTCCCATTCATTGGGATCCCAGGGACTTATAGCTACCCTGCCACCTGTTAAAGGGTTGGCGGACATTAAAATGTGTTAGACACAGCTAGTGTCCCATTCATTGGGATGCTAGGGACATAGAGCTACCCTGCCACCCGTTAAAGGGCTGGCTGACTTAAAACTGTGTTAGACACAGCTATTATCCCATTCGTTGGGATCCCAGGGACTTATAGCTAACCTGCCACCCATTAAAGGACTGGTGGATTTAAAACTGTGTTAGACACAGCTACGATCCCATTCATTGGGATCCCAGGGACTTAAAGCTACCCTGCCAGCCATTAAAGAGCTGGCTGACTTAAAACTGTGTTAGACACAGCTAGTATCCCATTCATTGGGATCCCAGGGATTTAAAGCTACCCTGCCACCCATTAAAGGGCTGGTGGATTTATAACTGTGTTAGACACAGCTAGTGTCCCATTCATTGGGATGCTAGGGACATAGAGCTACCCTGCCACCCGTTAAAGGGCTGGTGGATTTAAAACTGTGTTAGACACAGCTATTATCCCATTCGTTGGGATCCCAGGGACTTATAGCTTCACTGCCACCCGTTAAAGGGTTGGCGGACATTAAACTGTGTTAGACACAGCTAGTATCCCATTCATTGGGGTCCAAGGAACGTATAGCTACCCTGCCACCCGTTAAAGGGCTGGCTGACTTAAAACTGTGTTAGACACAGCTAGTATCCCATTCATTGGGATCCCAGGAACTTATAGCTTCACTGCCACCCGTTAAAGGGCTGGTGGATTTAAAACTGTGTTAGACACAGCTAGTATCCCATTCATTGGGATCCCAGGGATTTAAACCTACCCTGCCACCCGTTAAAGGGCCGGTGGATTTACAACTGTGTTAGACACAGCTAGTGTCCCATTCATTGGGATGCTAGGGACATAGAGCTACCCTGCCACCCGTTAAAGGGCTGGCTGACTTAAAACTGTGTTAGACACAACTAGTATCCCATTCATTGGGATCCCAGGGACTTATAGCTACCCTGCCACCCGTTAAAGGGCTGGCTGACTTAAAACTGTGTTAGACACAGCTGGTATCCCATTCATTGGGATCCCAGGGATTTAAAGCTACCCTGCCACCCGTTAAAGGGCTGGTGGATTTCCAACTGTGTTAGACACACCCAGTGTCCCATTCATTGGGATGCTAGGGACATAGAGCTACCCTGCCACCCGTTAAAGGGCTGGCTGACTTAAAACTGTGTTAGACACAGCTAGTATCCCATTCATTGGGATCCCAGGGACTTACAGCTACCCTGCCACCCGTTAAAGGGTTGGCTGACTTAAAACTGTGTTAGACACAGCTAGTATCCCATTCATTGGGATCCCAGGGACTTATAGCTACCCTGCCACCCGTTAAAGGGCTGGATGACTTAAAACAGTGTTAGACACAGGTAGTATCCCATTCATTGGGATCCCAGGGACTTATAGCTTAACTGCCACCCGTTAAAGGGCTGGCTGACTTAAAACTGTGTTAGACACAGCTAGTATCCCATTCATTGGGATCCCAGGGATTTAAAGCTACCCTGCCACCCGTTAAAGGGCTGGTGGATTTACAACTGTGTTAGACACAGCTAGTGTCCCATTCATTGGGATGCTAGGGACATAGAGCTACCCTGCCACCCGTTAAAGGGCTGGCTGACTTAAAACTGTGTTAGACACAGCTAGTATCCCATTCATTGGGATCCCAGGAACATATACCTTAACTGCCACCTGTTAAAGGGCTGGCTGACTTAAAACTGTGTTAGACACTGCTAGTATCCCATTCATTGGGATCCCAGGAACTTATAGCTTAAGTGCCACCCGTTAAAGGGCTGGCTGACTTAAAACTGTGTTAGACACAGCTAGTATCCCATTCCTTGGGATCCCAGGGACTTATAGCTACCCTGCCACCCGTTAAAGGGCTGGTGGATTTAAAACTGTATTAGACACAGCTAGTATCCCATTCATTGGGAACCCAGGGACTTATAGCTACCCTGCCACCCGTTAACGGGCTGGCTGACTTAAAACTGTGTTAGACACAGCTAGTATCCCATTCATTGGGATCCCAGGGATTTAAAGCTACCCTGCCACCCGTTAAAGGGCTGGCTGACTTAAAAATGTGTTAGACACAGGTAGTATCCCATTCATTGGGATCCCAGGGACTTATAGCTACCCTGGCACCCGTTAAAGGGCTGGCTGACTTAAAACTGTGTTAGACACAGCTAATATCCCATTCATTGGGATCCCAGGGACTTAAAGCTACCCTGCCACCCGTTAAAGGGCTGGTGGATTTAAAACTGTGTTAGACACAGCTAGTATCCCATTCATTGAGATCCCAGGGACTTATAGCTTCACTGCCACCCGTTAAAGGGTTGGCGGACATTAAACTGTGTTAGACACAGCTAGTATCCCATTCATTGGGATCCCAGGAACTTATAGCTTCACTGCCACCCGTTAAAGGGTTGGCGGACATTAAAATGTGTTAGACACAGCTAGTGTCCCATTCATTGGGATGCAAGGGACATAGAGCTACCCTGCCACCCGTTAAAGGGCTGGCTGATTTAAAACTGTGTTAGACACAGCTAGTATCCCATTAATTGGGATCCCAGGGACTTAAAGCTACCCTGCCACCCATTAAAGGGCTGGTGGATTTAAAACTGTATTAGACACAGCTAGTATCCCATTCGTTGGGATCCCAGGGACTTATAGCTTCACTGCCACCCGTTAAAGGGCTGGCTGACTTAAAACTCTGTTAGACACAGCTAGTATCCCATTCATTGGGATCCCAGGGATTTAAAGCTACCCTGCCACCCGTTAAAGGGCTGGCTGACTTACAACTGTGTTAGACACACCTAGTGTCCCATTCATTGGGATCCCAGGGACTTATAGCTACCGTGCCACCAGTTAAAGGGCTGGCTGACTTAAAACTGTGTTAGACACAGCTAGTATCCCATTCATTGGGATCCCAGGGATTTATAGCTACCCTGCCACCCGTTAAAGGGCTGGCTGACTTAAAAATGTGTTAGACACAGGTAGTATCCCATTCATTGGGATCCCAGGGACTTATAGCTACCCTGCCACCCGTTAAAGGGCTGGCTGACTTAAAACTGTGTTAGACACACCTAATATCCCATTCATTGGGATCCCAGGGACTTAAAGCTACCCTGCCACCGGTTAAAGGGCTGGTGGATTTAAAACTGTGTTAGACACAGCTAGTATCCCATTCATTGAGATCCCAGGGACTTATAGCTTCACTGCCACCCGTTAAAGGGTTGGCGGACATTAAACTGTGTTAGACACAGCTAGTATCCCATTCATTGGGATCCCAGGAACTTATAGCTACCCTGCCACCCGTTAAAGGGCTGGCTGACTTAAAACTGTGTTAGACACAGCTAGTATCCCATTCATTGGGATCCCAGGGATTTAAAGCTACCCTGCCACCCGTTAAAGGGCTGGTGGATTTACAACTGTGTTAGACACAGCTAGTGTCCCATTCATTGGGATGCTAGGGACATAGAGCTACCCTGCCACCCGTTAAAGGGCTGGCTGACTTAAAACTGTGTTAGACACAGCTAGTATCCCATTCATTGGGATCCCAGGAAAATATACCTTAACTGCCACCCGTTAAAGGGCTGGATGACATAAAACAGTGTTAGACACAGGTAGTATCCCATTCATTGGGATCCCAGGGACTTATAGCTACCCGGCAACCCGTTAAAGGGCTGGCTGACTTAAAACTGTGTTAGACACAGCTAGTATCCCATTCATTGGGATCCCAGGGACTTAAAGCTACCCTGCCACCCGTTAAAGAGCTGGTGGATTTAAAACTGTGTTAGACACAGCTATTATCCCATTCGTTGGGATCCCAGGGACTTATAGCTTCACTGCCACCCGTTAAAGGGTTGGCGGACATTAAACTGTGTTAGGCACAGCTAGTATCCCATTCATTGGGGTCCAAGGAACGTATAGCTACCCTGCCACCCGTTAAAGGGCTGGCTGACTTAAAACTGTGTTAGACACAGCTAGTATCCCATTCATTGGGATCCCAGGAACTTATAGCTTCACTGCCACCCGTTAAAGGGCTGGTGGATTTAAAACTGTGTTAGACACAGCTAGTATCCCATTCATTGGGATCCCAGGGATTTAAACCTACCCTGCCACCCTTTAAAGGGCCGGTGGATTTACAACTGTGTTAGACACAGCTAGTGTCCCATTCATTGGGATGCTAGGGACATAGAGCTACCCTGCCACCCGTTAAAGGGCTGGCTGACTTAAAACTGTGTTAGACACAACTAGTATCCCATTCATTGGGATCCCAGGGACTTATAGCTACCCTGCCACCCGTTAAAGGGCTGGCTGACTTAAAACTGTGTTAGACACAGCTGGTATCCCATTCATTGGGATCCCAGGGATTTAAAGCTACCCTGCCACCCGTTAAAGGGCTGGTGGATTTACAACTGTGTTAGACACACCCAGTGTCCCATTCATTGGGATGCTAGGGACATAGAGCTACCCTGCCACCCGTTAAAGGGCTGGCTGACTTAAAACTGTGTTAGACACAGCTAGTATCCCATTCATTGGGATCCCAGGGACTTACAGCTACCCTGCCACCCGTTAAAGGGCTGGCTGACTTAAAACTGTGTTAGACACAGCTAGTATCCCATTCATTGGGATCCCAGGGACTTATAGCTAACCTGCCACCCATTAAAGGGCTGGTGGATTTAAAACTGTGTTAGACACAGCTACGATCCCATTCATTGGGATCCCAGGGACTTAAAGCTACCCTGCCAGCCATTAAAGGGCTGGTGGATTTATAACTGTGTTAGACACAGCTAGTGTCCCATTCATTGGGATGCTAGGGACATAGAGCTACCCTGCCACCCGTTAAAGGGCTGGTGGATTTAAAAACTGTGTTAGACACAGCTATTATCCCATTCGTTGGGATCCCAGGGACTTATAGCTTCACTGCCACCTGTTAAAGGGTTGGCGGACATTAAACTGTGTTAGACACAGCTAGTATCCCATTCATTGGGGTCCAAGGAACGTATAGCTACCCTGCCACCCGTTAAAGGGCTGGCTGACTTAAAACTGTGTTAGACACAGCTAGTATCCCATTCATTGGGATCCCAGGAACTTATAGCTTCACTGCCACCCGTTAAAGGGCTGGTGGATTTAAAACTGTGTTAGACACAGCTAGTATCCCATTCATTGGGATCCCAGGGATTTAAACCTACCCTGCCACCCGTTAAAGGGCCGGTGGATTTACAACTGTGTTAGACACAGCTAGTGTCCCATTCATTGGGATGCTAGGGACATAGAGCTACCCTGCCACCCGTTAAAGGGCTGGCTGACTTAAAACTGTGTTAGACACAACTAGTATCCCATTCATTGGGATCCCAGGGACTTATAGCTACCCTGCCACCCGTTAAAGGGCTGGCTGACTTAAAACTGTGTTAGACACAGCTGGTATCCCATTAATTGGGATCCCAGGGATTTAAAGCTACCCTGCCACGCGTTAAAGGGCTGGTGGATTTACAACTGTGTTAGACACACCCAGTGTCCCATTCATTGGGATGCTAGGGACATAGAGCTACCCTGCCACCCGTTAAAGGGCTGGCTGACTTAAAACTGTGTTAGACACAGCTAGTATCCCATTCATTGGGATCCCAGGGACTTACAGCTACCCTGCCACCCGTTAAAGGGTTGGCTGACTTAAAACTGTGTTAGACACAGCTAGTATCCCATTCATTGGGATCCCAGGGACTTATAGCTACCCTGCCACCCGTTAAAGGGCTGGATGACTTAAAACAGTGTTAGACACAGGTAGTATCCCATTCATTGGGATCCCAGGGACTTATAGCTTAACTGCCACCCGTTAAAGGGCTGGCTGACTTAAAACTGTGTTAGACACAGCTACGATCCCATTCATTGGGATCCCAGGGATTTAAAGCTACCCTGCCACCCGTTAAAGGGCTGGTGGATTTACAACTGTGTTAGACACAGCTAGTGTCCCATTCATTGGGATGCTAGGGACATAGAGCTACCCTGCCACCCGTTAAAGGGCTGGTGGATTTACAACTGTGTTAGACACAGCTAGTGTCCCATTCATTGGGATGCTAGGGACATAGAGCTACCCTGCCACCCGTTAAAGGGTTGTCTGACTTAAAACTGCGTTAGACACAGCTAGTATCCCATTCATTGGGATCCCAGGGACTTATAGCTACCCTGCCACCCGTTAAAGGGTTGGCGGACATTAAAATGTGTTAGACACAGCTAGTGTCCCGTTCATTGGGATGCTAGGGACATAGAGCTACCCTGCCACCCATTAAAGGGCTGGATGACTTAAAACAGTGTTAGACACAGGTAGTATCCCATTCATTGGGATCCCAGGGACTTATAGCTTAACTGCCACCCGTTAAAGGGCTGGCTGACTTAAAACTGTGTTAGACACAGCTAGTATCCCATTCATTGGGATCCCAGGAACATATACCTTAACTGCCACCTGTTAAAGGGCTGGCTGACTTAAAACTGTGTTAGACACTGCTAGTATCCCATTCATTGGGATCCCAGGAACTTATAGCTTAAGTGCCACCCGTTAAAGGGCTGGCTGACTTAAAACTGTGTTAGACACAGCTAGTATCCCATTCATTGGGATCCCAGGGACTTATAGCTACCCTGGCACCCGTTAAAGGGCTGGCTGACTTAAAACTGTGTTAGACACAGGTAGTATCCCATTCATTGGGATCCCAGGGACTTATAGCTACCCTGGCACCCGTTAAAGGGCTGGCTGACTTAAAACTGTGTTAGACACAGCTAATATCCCATTCATTGGGATCCCAGGGACTTAAAGCTACCCTGCCACCCGTTAAAGGGCTGGTGGATTTAAAACTGTGTTAGACACAGCTAGTATCCCATTCATTGAGATCCCAGGGACTTATAGCTTCACTGCCACCCGTTAAAGGGTTGGCGGACATTAAACTGTGTTAGACACAGCTAGTATCCCATTCATTGGGATCCCAGGAACTTATAGCTACCCTGCCACCCGTTAAAGGGCTGGCTGACTTAAAACTGTGTTAGACACAGCTAGTATCCCATTCATTGGGATCCCAGGGATTTAAAGCTACCCTGCCACCCGTTAAAGGGCTGGTGGATTTAAAACTGTGTTAGACACAGCTAGTATCCCATTCATTGAGATCCCAGGGACTTATAGCTTCACTGCCACCCGTTAAAGGGTTGGCGGACATTAAACTGTGTTAGACACAGCTAGTATCCCATTCATTGGGATCCCAGGGACTTATAGCTACCCTGCCACCCGTTAAAGGGCTGGCTGACTTAAAACTGTGTTAGACACAGCTAGTATCCCATTCATTGGGATCCCAGGGATTTAAAGCTACCCTGCCACCCGTTAATGGGCTGGTGGATTTACAACTGTGTTAGACACAGCTAGTGTCCCATTCATTGGGATGCTAGGGACATAGAGCTACCCTGCCACCCGTTAAAGGGCTGGTGGATTTACAACTGTGTTAGACACAGGTAGTATCCCATTCATTGGGATCCCAGGGTCTTATACCTACCCTGCCACCCGTTAAAGGGCTGGCTGACTTAAAATTTATTTATTTATTTATTTATTTATTTATTACATTTTTATACCGCCCAATAGCCGAAGCTCTCTGGGCGGTTCACAAAAATTAGACTTATAGCTTCACTGCCACCCGTTAAAGGGCTGGTGGATTTACAACTGTGTTAGACACAGCTAGTGTCCCATTCATTGGGATGCTAGGGACATAGAGCTACCCTGCCACCCGTTAAAGGGCTGGTGGATTTACAACTGTGTTAGACACAGGTAGTATCCCATTCATTGGGATCCCAGGGTCTTATACCTACCCTGCCACCCGTTAAAGGGCTGGCTGACTTAAAATTTATTTATTTATTTATTTATTTATTTATTACATTTTTATACCGCCCAATAGCCGAAGCTCTCTGGGCGGTTCAACAAAAATTAGACTTATAGCTTCACTGCCACCCGTTAAAGGGCTGGCTGACTTAAAACTCTGTTAGACACAGCTAGTATCCCATTCATTGGGATCCCAGGGATTTAAAGCTACCCTGCCACCCGTTAAAGGGCTGGCTGACTTACAACTGTGTTAGACACACCTAGTGTCCCATTCATTGGGATCCCAGGGACTTATAGCTACCGTGCCACCAGTTAAAGGGCTGGCTGACTTAAAACTGTGTTAGACACAGCTAGTATCCCATTCATTGGGATCCCAGGGATTTATAGCTACCCTGCCACCCGTTAAAGGGCTGGCTGACTTAAAAATGTGTTAGACACAGGTAGTATCCCATTCATTGGGATCCCAGGGACTTATAGCTACCCTGCCACCCGTTAAAGGGCTGGCTGACTTAAAACTGTGTTAGACACACCTAATATCCCATTCATTGGGATCCCAGGGACTTAAAGCTACCCTGCCACCGGTTAAAGGGCTGGTGGATTTAAAACTGTGTTAGACACAGCTAGTATCACATTCATTGAGATCCCAGGGACTTATGGCTTCACTGCCACCCGTTAAAGGGTTGGCGGACATTAAACTGTGTTAGACACAGCTAGTATCCCATTCATTGGGATCCCAGGAACTTATAGCTTCACTGCCACCCGTTAAAGGGCTGGCTGACTTAAAACTGTGTTAGACACAGCTAGTATCCCATTCATTGGGATCCCAGGGACTTATAGCTACCCTGCCACCCATTAAAGGGCTGGTGGATTTAAACCTGTGTTAGACACAGCTAGTATCCCATTCATTGGGATCCCAGGGACTTAAAGCTACCCTGCCACCCGTTAAAGGGCTGGTGGATTTAAAACTGTGTTAGACACAGCTAGTATCCCATTCCTTGGGATCCCAGGGACTTATAGCTACCCTGCCACCCGTTAAAGGGCTGGTGGATTTAAAACTGTATTAGACACAGCTAGTATCCCATTCGTTGGGATCCCAGGGACTTATAGCTTCACTGCCACCCGTTAAAGGTCTGGCTGACTTAAAACTGTGTTAGACACAGCTAGTATCCCATTCATTGGGATCCCAGGGATTTAAAGCTACCCTGCCACCCGTTAAAGGGCTGGTGGATTTACAACGGTGTTAGACACACCTAGTGTCCCATTCATTGGGAACCCAGGGACTTATAGCTACCCTGCCACCCGTTAAAGGGCTGGTTGACTTAAAACTGTATTAGACACAGCTAGTATCCCATTCATTGGGATCCCAGGGATTTAAAGCTACCCTGCCACCCGTTAAAGGGCTGGCTGACTTAAAAATGTGTTAGACACAGGTAGTATCCCATTCATTGGGATCCCAGGGACTTATAGCTACCCTGGCACCCGTTAAAGGGCTGGCTGACTTAAAACTGTGTTAGACACAGCTAATATCCCATTCATTGGGATCCCAGGGACTTAAAGCTACCCTGCCACCCGTTAAAGGGCTGGTGGATTTAAAACTGTGTTAGACACAGCTAGTATCCCATTCATTGGGATCCCAGGAACTTATAGCTTCACTGCCACCCGTTAAAGGGCTGGCTGACTTAAAACTGTGTTAGACACAGCTAGTATCCCATTCATTGGGATCCCAGGGACTTATAGCTACCCTGCCACCCATTAAAGGGCTGGTGGATTTAAAACTGTGTTAGACACAGCTAGTATCCCATTCATTGGGATCCCAGGGACTTAAAGCTACCCTGCCACCCGTTAAAGGGCTGGTGGATTTAAAACTGTGTTAGACACAGCTAGTATCCCATTCCTTGGGATCCCAGGGACTTATAGCTACCCTGCCACCCGTTAAAGGGCTGGTGGATTTAAAACTGTATTAGACACAGCTAGTATCCCATTCATTGGGAACCCAGGGACTTATAGCTACCCTGCCACCCGTTAAAGGGCTGGCTGACTTAAAACTGTGTTAGACACAGCTAGTATCCCATTCATTGGGATCCCAGGGATTTAAAGCTACCCTGCCACCCGTTAAAGGGCTGGCTGACTTAAAAATGTGTTAGACACAGGTAGTATCCCATTCATTGGGATCCCAGGGACTTATAGCTACCCTGGCACCCGTTAAAGGGCTGGCTGACTTAAAACTGTGTTAGACACAGCTAATATCCCATTCATTGGGATCCCAGGGACTTAAAGCTACCCTGCCACCCGTTAAAGGGCTGGTGGATTTAAAACTGTGTTAGACACAGCTAGTATCCCATTCATTGAGATCCCAGGGACTTATAGCTTCACTGCCACCCGTTAAAGGGTTGGCGGACATTAAACTGTGTTAGACACAGCTAGTATCCCATTCATTGGGATCCCAGGAACTTATAGCTACCCTGCCACCCGTTAAAGGGCTGGCTGACTTAAAACTGTGTTAGACACAGCTAGTATCCCATTCATTGGGATCCCAGGAACTTATAGCTTCACTGCCACCCGTTAAAGGGTTGGCGGACATTAAAATGTGTTAGACACAGCTAGTGTCCCATTCATTGGGATGCAAGGGACATAGAGCTACCCTGCCACCCGTTAAAGGGCTGGCTGACTTAAAACTGTGTTAGACACAGCTAGTATCCCATTAATTGGGATCCCAGGGACTTAAAGCTACCCTGCCACCCATTAAAGGGCTGGTGGATTTAAAACTGTATTAGACACAGCTAGTATCCCATTCGTTGGGATCCCAGGGACTTATAGCTTCACTGCCACCCGTTAAAGGGCTGGCTGACTTAAAACTCTGTTAGACACAGCTAGTATCCCATTCATTGGGATCCCAGGGATTTAAAGCTACCCTGCCACCCGTTAAAGGGCTGGCTGACTTACAACTGTGTTAGACACACCTAGTGTCCCATTCATTGGGATCCCAGGGACTTATAGCTACCGTGCCACCAGTTAAAGGGCTGGCTGACTTAAAACTGTGTTAGACACAGCTAGTATCCCATTCATTGGGATCCCAGGGATTTATAGCTACCCTGCCACCCGTTAAAGGGCTGGCTGACTTAAAAATGTGTTAGACACAGGTAGTATCCCATTCATTGGGATCCCAGGGACTTATAGCTACCCTGCCACCCGTTAAAGGGCTGGCTGACTTAAAACTGTGTTAGACACACCTAATATCCCATTCATTGGGATCCCAGGGACTTAAAGCTACCCTGCCACCGGTTAAAGGGCTGGTGGATTTAAAACTGTGTTAGACACAGCTAGTATCCCATTCATTGAGATCCCAGGGACTTATAGCTTCACTGCCACCCGTTAAAGGGTTGGCGGACATTAAACTGTGTTAGACACAGCTAGTATCCCATTCATTGGGATCCCAGGAACTTATAGCTACCCTGCCACCCGTTAAAGGGCTGGCTGACTTAAAACTGTGTTAGACACAGCTAGTATCCCATTCATTGGGATCCCAGGAACTTATAGCTTCACTGCCACCCGTTAAAGGGTTGGCGGACATTAAAATGTGTTAAACACAGCTAGTGTCCCATTAATTGGGATGCAAGGGACATAGAGCTACCCTGCCACCCGTTAAAGGGCTGGCTGACTTAAAACTGTGTTAGACACAGCTAGTATCCCATTCATTTGGATCCCAGGGACTTATAGCTACCCTGCCACCCATTAAAGGGCTGGTGGATTTAAAACTGTATTAGACACAGCTAGTATCCCATTCGTTGGGATCCCAGGGACTTATAGCTTCACTGCCACCCGTTAAAGGGCTGGCTGACTTAAAACTCTGTTAGACACAGCTAGTATCCCATTCATTGGGATCCCAGGGATTTAAAGCTACCCTGCCACCCGTTAAAGGGCTGGCTGACTTACAACTGTGTTAGACACACCTAGTGTCCCATTCATTGGGATCCCAGGGACTTATAGCTACCGTGCCACCAGTTAAAGGGCTGGCTGACTTAAAACTGTGTTAGACACAGCTAGTATCCCATTCATTGGGATCCCAGGGATTTATAGCTACCCTGCCACCCGTTAAAGGGCTGGCTGACTTAAAAATGTGTTAGACACAGGTAGTATCCCATTCATTGGGATCCCAGGGACTTATAGCTACCCTGCCACCCGTTAAAGGGCTGGCTGACTTAAAACTGTGTTAGACACACCTAATATCCCATTCATTGGGATCCCAGGGACTTAAAGCTACCCTCCCACCGGTTAAAGGGCTGGTGGATTTAAAACTGTGTTAGACACAGCTAGTATCCCATTCATTGGGATCCCAGGGACTTATGGCTTCACTGCCACCCGTTAAAGGGTTGGCGGACATTAAACTGTGTTAGACACAGCTAGTATCCCATTCATTGGGATCCCAGGAACTTATAGCTTCACTGCCACCCGTTAAAGGGCTGGCTGACTTAAAACTGTGTTAGACACAGCTAGTATCCCATTCATTGGGATCCCAGGGACTTATAGCTACCCTGCCACCCATTAAAGGGCTGGTGGATTTAAACCTGTGTTAGACACAGCTAGTATCCCATTCATTGGGATCCCAGGGACTTAAAGCTACCCTGCCACCCGTTAAAGGGCTGGTGGATTTAAAACTGTGTTAGACACAGCTAGTATCCCATTCCTTGGGATCCCAGGGACTTATAGCTACCCTGCCACCCGTTAAAGGGCTGGTGGATTTAAAACTGTATTAGACACAGCTAGTATCCCATTCGTTGGGATCCCAGGGACTTATAGCTTCACTGCCACCCGTTAAAGGTCTGGCTGACTTAAAACTGTGTTAGACACAGCTAGTATCCCATTCATTGGGATCCCAGGGACTTATAGCTACCCTGCCACCCATTAAAGGGCTGGTGGATTTAAAACTGTGTTAGACACAGCTAGTATCCCATTCATTGGGATCCCAGGGACTTAAAGCTACCCTGCCACCCGTTAAAGGGCTGGTGGATTTAAAACTGTGTTAGACACAGCTAGTATCCCATTCCTTGGGATCCCAGGGACTTATAGCTACCCTGCCACCCGTTAAAGGGCTGGTGGATTTAAAACTGTATTAGACACAGCTAGTATCCCATTCGTTGGGATCCCAGGGACTTATAGCTTCACTGCCACCCGTTAAAGGTCTGGCTGACTTAAAACTGTGTTAGACACAGCTAGTATCCCATTCATTGGGATCCCAGGGATTTAAAGCTACCCTGCCACCCGTTAAAGGGCTGGTGGATTTACAACTGTGTTAGACACACCTAGTGTCCCATTCATTGGGAACCCAGGGGCTTATAGCTACCCAGTACCCGTTAAAGGGCTGGCTGACTTAAAACTGTGTTAGACACAGCTAGTATCCCATTCATTGGGATCCCAGGGATTTAAAGCTACCCTGCCACCCGTTAAAGGGCTGGCTGACTTAAAAATGTGTTAGACACAGGTAGTATCCCATTCATTGGGATTCCAGGAACTTATAGCTTCACTGCCACCCGTTAAAGGGTTTTCGGACATTAAACTGTGTTAGACACAGCTAGTATCCCATTCATTGGGATCCCAGGAACTTATAGCTTCACTGCCACCCGTTAAAGGGCTGGCTGACTTAAAACTGTGTTAGACATAGCTAGTATCCCATTCATTGGGATCCCAGGGACTTATAGCTACCCTGCCACCCGTTAAAGGGCTGGCTGACTTAAAACTGTGTTAGACACAGCTAGTATCCCATTCATTGGGATCCCAGGGATTTATAGCTACCCTGCCACCCGTTAAAGGGCTGGCTGACTTAAAAATGTGTTAGACACAGGTAGTATCCCATTCATTGGGATCCCAGGGACTTATAGCTACCCTGCCACCCGTTAAAGGGCTGGCTGACTTAAAACTGTGTTAGACACACCTAATATCCCATTCATTGGGATCCCAGGGACTTAAAGCTACCCTGCCACCGGTTAAAGGGCTGGTGGATTTAAAACTGTGTTAGACACAGCTAGTATCCCATTCATTGAGATCCCAGGGACTTATGGCTTCACTGCCACCCGTTAAAGGGTTGGCGGACATTAAACTGTGTTAGACACAGCTAGTATCCCATTCATTGGGATCCCAGGAACTTATAGCTTCACTGCCACCCGTTAAAGGGCTGGCTGACTTAAAACTGTGTTAGACACAGCTAGTATCCCATTCATTGGGATCCCAGGGAGTTATAGCTACCCTGCCACCCATTAAAGGGCTGGTGGATTTAAACCTGTGTTAGACACAGCTAGTATCCCATTCATTGGGATCCCAGGGACTTAAAGCTACCCTGCCACCCGTTAAAGGGCTGGTGGATTTAAAACTGTGTTAGACACAGCTAGTATCCCATTCCTTGGGATCCCAGGGACTTATAGCTACCCTGCCACCCGTTAAAGGGCTGGTGGATTTAAAACTGTATTAGACACAGCTAGTATCCCATTCGTTGGGATCCCAGGGACTTATAGCTTCACTGCCACCCGTTAAAGGTCTGGCTGACTTAAAACTGTGTTAGACACAGCTAGTATCCCATTCATTGGGATCCCAGGGACTTATAGCTACCCTGCCACCCATTAAAGGGCTGGTGGATTTAAAACTGTGTTAGACACAGCTAGTATCCCATTCATTGGGATCCCAGGGACTTAAAGCTACCCTGCCACCCGTTAAAGGGCTGGTGGATTTAAAACTGTGTTAGACACAGCTAGTATCCCATTCCTTGGGATCCCAGGGACTTATAGCTACCCTGCCACCCGTTAAAGGGCTGGTGGATTTAAAACTGTATTAGACACAGCTAGTATCCCATTCGTTGGGATCCCAGGGACTTATAGCTTCACTGCCACCCGTTAAAGGTCTGGCTGACTTAAAACTGTGTTAGACACAGCTAGTATCCCATTCATTGGGATCCCAGGGATTTAAAGCTACCCTGCCACCCGTTAAAGGGCTGGTGGATTTACAACTGTGTTAGACACACCTAGTGTCCCATTCATTGGGAACCCAGGGGCTTATAGCTACCCAGTACCCGTTAAAGGGCTGGCTGACTTAAAACTGTGTTAGACACAGCTAGTATCCCATTCATTGGGATCCCAGGGATTTAAAGCTACCCTGCCACCCGTTAAAGGGCTGGCTGACTTAAAAATGTGTTAGACACAGGTAGTATCCCATTCATTGGGATTCCAGGAACTTATAGCTTCACTGCCACCCGTTAAAGGGTTGGCGGACATTAAACTGTGTTAGACACAGCTAGTATCCCATTCATTGGGATCCCAGGAACTTATAGCTTCACTGCCACCCGTTAAAGGGCTGGCTGACTTAAAACTGTGTTAGACATAGCTAGTATCCCATTCATTGGGATCCCAGGGACTTATAGCTACCCTGCCACCCGTTAAAGGGTTGGCTGACTTAAAACTGTGTTAGACACAGCTAGTATCCCATTCATTGGGATCCTAGGGACTTATAGCTACCCTGCCACCCGTTAAAGGGTTGGCGGGCATTAAAATGTGTTAGACACAGCTAGTGTCCCATTCATTGGGATGCTAGGGACATAGAGCTACCCTGCCACCCGTTAAAGGGCTGGCTGACTTAAAACTGTGTTAGACACAGCTATTATCCCATTCGTTGGGATCCCAGGGACTTATATCTACCCTGCCACCCGTTAAAGGGCTGGCTGACTTAAAACTGTGTTAGACAGAGCTAGTATCCCATTCATTGGGATCCCAGGAACTTATAGCTTAACTGCCACCCGTTAAAGGGCTGGCTGACTTAAAACTGTGTTAGACACAGCTAGTGTCCCATTCATTGGGATGCTAGGGACATAGAGCTACCCTGCCACCCGTTAAAGGGCTGGTGGATTTAAAACTGTGTTAGACACAGCTAGTATCCCATTCATTGGGGTCCAAGGAACGTATAGCTACCCTGCCACCCGTTAAAGGGCTGGTGGATTTACAACTGTGTTAGACACAGCTAGTGTCCCATTCATTGGGATGCTAGGGACATAGAGCTACCCTGCCACCCGTTAAAGGGCTGGTGGATTTAAAACTGTGTTAGACACAGCTAGTATCCCATTCATTGGGGTCCAAGGAACGTATAGCTACCCTGCCACCCGTTAAAGGGCTGGCTGACTTAAAACTGTGTTAGACAGAGCTAGTATCCCATTCATTGGGATCCCAGCAACTTATAGCTTCACTGCCACCCGTTAAAGGGCTGGTGGATTTAAAACTGTGTTAGACACAGCTAGTATCCCATTCATTGGGATCCCAGGGATTTAAAGCTACCCTGCCACCCGTTAAAGGGCTGGTGGATTTAAAACTGTGTTAGACACAGCTAGTGTCCCATTCACTGGGATGCTAGGGACATAGAGCTACCCTGCCACCCGTTAAAGGGCTGGCTGACTTAAAACTGTGTTAGACACAACTAGTATCCCATTCATTCGAATCCCAGGGACTTATAGCTACCCTGCCACCCGTTAAAGTGCTGGCTGACTTAAATCTGTGTTAGACACAACTAGTATCCCATTCATTGGGATCCCAGGGACGTATAGCTACCCTGCCACCCGTTAAAGGGCTGGCTGACTTAAATCTGTGTTAGACACAGCTAGTATCCCATTCATTGGGATCCCAGGGACTTAAAGCTACCCTGCCACCCGTTAAAGGGCTGGTGGATTTAAAACTGTGTTAGACACAGCTAGTATCCCATTCATTGGGATCCCAGGGACTTAAAGCTACCCTGCCACCCATTAAAGGGCTGGTGGATTTAAAACTGTGTTAGACACAGCTAGTATCCCATTCATTGGGATCCCAGGAACTTATAGCTTCACTGCCACCCGTTAAAGGGCTGGCTGACTTAAAACTGTGTTAGACACAGCTAGTATCCCATTCATTGGGATCCCAGGGACTTATAGCTACCCTGCCACCCATTAAAGGGCTGGTGGATTTAAAACTGTGTTAGACACAGCTAGTATCCCATTCATTGGGATCCCAGGGACTTAAAGCTACCCTGCCACCCGTTAAAGGGCTGGTGGATTTAAAACTGTGTTAGACACAGCTAGTATCCCATTCCTTGGGATCCCAGGGACTTATAGCTACCCTGCCACCCGTTAAAGGGCTGGTGGATTTAAAACTGTATTAGACACAGCTAGTATCCCATTCATTGGGAACCCAGGGACTTATAGCTACCCTGCCACCCGTTAAAGGGCTGGCTGACTTAAAACTGTGTTAGACACAGCTAGTATCCCATTCATTGGGATCCCAGGGATTTAAAGCTACCCTGCCACCCGTTAAAGGGCTGGCTGACTTAAAAATGTGTTAGACACAGGTAGTATCCCATTCATTGGGATCCCAGGGACTTATAGCTACCCTGGCACCCGTTAAAGGGCTGGCTGACTTAAAACTGTGTTAGACACAGCTAATATCCCATTCATTGGGATCCCAGGGACTTAAAGCTACCCTGCCACCCGTTAAAGGGCTGGTGGATTTAAAACTGTGTTTGACACAGCTAGTATCCCATTCATTGAGATCCCAGGGACTTATAGCTTCACTGCCACCCGTTAAAGGGTTGGCGGACATTAAACTGTGTTAGACACAGCTAGTATCCCATTCATTGGGATCCCAGGAACTTATAGCTACCCTGCCACCCGTTAAAGGGCTGGCTGACTTAAAACTGTGTTAGACACAGCTAGTATCCCATTCATTGGGATCCCAGGAACTTATAGCTTCACTGCCACCCGTTAAAGGGTTGGCGGACATTAAAATGTGTTAGACACAGCTAGTGTCCCATTCATTGGGATGCAAGGGACATAGAGCTACCCTGCCACCCGTTAAAGGGCTGGCTGACTTAAAACTGTGTTAGACACAGGTAGTATCCCATTCATTGGGATCCCAGGGTCTTATAGCTACCCTGCCACCCGTTAAAGGGCTGGCTGACTTAAAACTGTGTTAGACACAGCTAGTATCCCATTCATTGGGATCCCAGGGACTTAAAGCTACCCTGCCACCCGTTAAAGGGCTGGTGGATTTAAAACTGTATTAGACACAGCTAGTATCCCATTCGTTGGGATCCCAGGGACTTATAGCTTCACTGCCACCCGTTAAAGGGCTGGCTGACTTAAAACTCTGTTAGACACAGCTAGTATCCCATTCATTGGGATCCCAGGGATTTAAAGCTACCCTGCCACCCGTTAAAGGGCTGGCTGACTTACAACTGTGTTAGACACACCTAGTGTCCCATTCATTGGGATCCCAGGGACTTATAGCTACCGTGCCACCAGTTAAAGGGCTGGCTGACTTAAAACTGTGTTAGACACAGCTAGTATCCCATTCATTGGGATCCCAGGGATTTATAGCTACCCTGCCACCCGTTAAAGGGCTGGCTGACTTAAAAATGTGTTAGACACAGGTAGTATCCCATTCATTGGGATCCCAGGGACTTATAGCTACCCTGCCACCCGTTAAAGGGCTGGCTGACTTAAAACTGTGTTAGACACACCTAATATCCCATTCATTGGGATCCCAGGGACTTAAAGCTACCCTGCCACCGGTTAAAGGGCTGGTGGATTTAAAACTGTGTTAGACACAGCTAGTATCACATTCATTGAGATCCCAGGGACTTATGGCTTCACTGCCACCCGTTAAAGGGTTGGCGGACATTAAACTGTGTTAGACACAGCTAGTATCCCATTCATTGGGATCCCAGGAACTTATAGCTTCACTGCCACCCGTTAAAGGGCTGGCTGACTTAAAACTGTGTTAGACACAGCTAGTATCCCATTCATTGGGATCCCAGGGACTTATAGCTACCCTGCCACCCATTAAAGGGCTGGTGGATTTAAACCTGTGTTAGACACAGCTAGTATCCCATTCATTGGGATCCCAGGGACTTAAAGCTACCCTGCCACCCGTTAAAGGGCTGGTGGATTTAAAACTGTGTTAGACACAGCTAGTATCCCATTCCTTGGGATCCCAGGGACTTATAGCTACCCTGCCACCCGTTAAAGGGCTGGTGGATTTAAAACTGTATTAGACACAGCTAGTATCCCATTCGTTGGGATCCCAGGGACTTATAGCTTCACTGCCACCCGTTAAAGGTCTGGCTGACTTAAAACTGTGTTAGACACAGCTAGTATCCCATTCATTGGGATCCCAGGGATTTAAAGCTACCCTGCCACCCGTTAAAGGGCTGGTGGATTTACAACGGTGTTAGACACACCTAGTGTCCCATTCATTGGGAACCCAGGGACTTATAGCTACCCTGCCACCCGTTAAAGGGCTGGTTGACTTAAAACTGTGTTAGACACAGCTAGTATCCCATTCATTGGGATCCCAGGAACTTATAGCTACCCTGCCACCCGTTAAAGGGCTGGCTGACTTAAAACTGTGTTAGACACAGCTAGTATCCCATTCATTGGGATCCCAGGAACTTATAGCTTCACTGCCACCCGTTAAAGGGTTGGCGGACATTAAAATGTGTTAGACACACCTAGTGTCCCATTCATTGGGATGCAAGGGACATAGAGCTACCCTGCCACCCGTTAAAGGGCTGGCTGACTTAAAACTGTGTTAGACACAGGTAGTATCCCATTCATTGGGATCCCAGGGTCTTATAGCTACCCTGCCACCCGTTAAAGGGCTGGCTGACTTAAAACTGTGTTAGACACAGCTAGTATCCCATTCATTGGGATCCCAGGGACTTAAAGCTACCCTGCCACCCGTTAAAGGGCTGGTGGATTTAAAACTGTATTAGACACAGCTAGTATCCCATTCGTTGGGATCCCAGGGACTTATAGCTTCACTGCCACCCGTTAAAGGGCTGGCTGACTTAAAACTGTGTTAGACACAGCTAGTATCCCATTCATTGGGATCCCAGGGATTTAAAGCTACCCTGCCACCCGTTAAAGGGCTGGCTGACTTACAACTGTGTTAGACACACCTAGTGTCCCATTCATTGGGATCCCAGGGACTTATAGCTACCCTGCCACCAGTTAAAGGGCTGGCTGACTTAAAACTGTGTTAGACACAGCTAGTATCCCATTCATTGGGATCCCAGGGATTTATAGCTACCCTGCCACCCGTTAAAGGGCTGGCTGACTTAAAAATGTGTTAGACACAGGTAGTATCCCATTCATTGGAATCCCAGGGACTTATAGCTACCCTGCCACCCGTTAAAGGGCTGGCTGACTTACAACTGTGTTAGACACACCTAGTGTCCCATTCATTGGGATCCCAGGGACTTATAGCTACCCTGCCACCAGTTAAAGGGCTGGCTGACTTAAAACTGTGTTAGACACAGCTAGTATCCCATTCATTGGGATCCCAGGGACTTAAAGCTACCCTGCCACCGGTTTAAGGGCTGGTGGATTTAAAACTGTGTTAGACACAGCTAGTATCCCATTCATTGAGATCCCAGGGACTTATGGCTTCACTGCCACCCGTTAAAGGGTTGGCGGACATTAAACTGTGTTAGACACAGCTAGTATCCCATTCATTGGGATCCCAGGAACTTATAGCTTCACTGCCACCCGTTAAAGGGCTGGCTGACTTAAAACTGTGTTAGACATAGCTAGTATCCCATTCATTGGGATCCCAGGGACTTATAGCTACCCTGCCACCCGTTAAAGGGTTGGCTGACTTAAAACTGTGTTAGACACAGCTAGTATCCCATTCATTGGGATCCTAGGGACTTATAGCTACCCTGCCACCCGTTAAAGGGTTGGCGGGCATTAAAATGTGTTAGACACAGCTAGTGTCCCATTCATTGGGATGCTAGGGACATAGAGCTACCCTGCCACCCGTTAAAGGGCTGGCTGACTTAAAACAGTGTTAGACACAGCTATTATCCCATTCGTTGGGATCCCAGGGACTTATATCTACCCTGCCACCCGTTAAAGGGCTGGCTGACTTAAAACTGTGTTAGACAGAGCTAGTATCCCATTCATTGGGATCCCAGGAACATATAGCTTAACTGCCACCCGTTAAAGGGCTGGCTGACTTAAAACTGTGTTAGACACAGCTAGTATCCCATTCATTGGGATCCCAGGGATTTAAAGCTACCCTGCCACCCGTTAAAGGGCTGGTGGATTTACAACTGTGTTAGACACAGCTAGTGTCCCATTCGTTGGGATCCCAGGGACTTATAGCTTCACTGCCACCCGTTAAAGGGCTGGCTGACTTAAAACTCTGTTAGACACAGCTAGTATCCCATTCATTGGGATCCCAGGGATTTAAAGCTACCCTGCCACCCGTTAAAGGGCTGGCTGACTTACAACTGTGTTAGACACACCTAGTGTCCCATTCATTGGGATCCCAGGGACTTATAGCTACCCTGCCACCAGTTAAAGGGCTGGCTGACTTAAAACTGTGTTAGACACAGCTAGTATCCCATTCATTGGGATCCCAGGGATTTATAGCTACCCTGCCACCCGTTAAAGGGCTGGCTGACTTAAAAATGTGTTAGACACAGGTAGTATCCCATTCATTGGAATCCCAGGGACTTATAGCTACCCTGCCACCCGTTAAAGGGCTGGCTGACTTAAAACTGTGTTAGACACACCTAATATCCCATTCATTGGGATCCCAGGGACTTAAAGCTACCCTGCCACCGGTTTAAGGGCTGGTGGATTTAAAACTGTGTTAGACACAGCTAGTATCCCATTCATTGAGATCCCAGGGACTTATGGCTTCACTGCCACCCGTTAAAGGGTTGGCGGACATTAAACTGTGTTAGACACAGCTAGTATCCCATTCATTGGGATCCCAGGAACTTATAGCTTCACTGCCACCCGTTAAAGGGCTGGCTGACTTAAAACTGTGTTAGACATAGCTAGTATCCCATTCATTGGGATCCCAGGGACTTATAGCTACCCTGCCACCCGTTAAAGGGTTGGCTGACTTAAAACTGTGTTAGACACAGCTAGTATCCCATTCATTGGGGTCCAAGGAACGTATAGCTACCCTGCCACCCGTTAAAGGGCTGGCTGAATTAAAACTGTGTTAGACACAGCTAGTGACCCATTCATTGGGGTCCAAGGAACTTATAGCTACCCTGCCACCCGTTAAAGGGCTGGCTGACTTAAAACTGTGTTAGACACAGCTAGTATCCCATTCATTGGGATCCCAGGGATTTAAAGCTACCCTGCCACCCGTTAAAGGGCTGGTGGATTTACAACTGTGTTAGACACACCTAGTGTCCCATTCATTGGGATGCTAGGGACATAGAGCTACCCTGCCACCCGTTAAAGGGCTGGTGGATTTAAAACTGTGTTAGACACAGCTAGTATCCCATTCATTGGGATCCCAGGGACTTATAGCTTCACTGCCACCCGTTAAAGGGTTGGCGGACATTAAACTGTGTTAGACACAGCTAGTATCCCATTCATTGGGATCCCAGGAACTTATAGCTTCACTGCCACCCGTTAAAGGGCTGGCTGACTTAAAACTGTGTTAGACACAGCTAGTATCCCATTCATTGGGATCCCAGGGACTTATAGCTACCCTGCCACCCATTAAAGGGCTGGTGGATTTAAAACTGTGTCAGACACAGCTAGTATCCCATTCATTGGGATCCCAGGGACTTAAAGCTACCCTGCCACCCGTTAAAGGGCTGGTGGATTTAAAACTGTGTTAGACACAGCTAGTATCCCATTCCTTGAGATCCCAGGGACTTATAGCTTCACTCCCACCCGTTAAAGGGTTGGCGGACATTAAACTGTGTTAGACACAACTAGTATCCCATTCATTGGGATCCCAGGAACTTATAGCTACCCTGCCACCCGTTAAAGGGCTGGCTGACTTAAAACTGTGTTAGACACGGCTAGTATCCCATTCATTGGGATCCCAGGAACTTATAGCTTCACTGCCACCCGTTAAAGGGCTGGCTGACGTAAAACTGTGTTAGACACAGCTAGTATCCCATTCATTGGGATCCCAGGGACTTATAGCTACCCTGCCACCCGTTAAAGGGTTGGCGGACATTAAAATGTGTTAGACACAGCTAGTGTCCCATTCATTGGGATGCTAGGGACATAGAGCTACCCTGCCACCCGTTAAAGGGCTGGCTGACTTAAAACTGTGTTAGATACAGCTAGTATCCCATTCATTGGGATCCCAGGAACTTATAGCTACCCTGCCACCCGTTAAAGGGCTGGTGGATTTAAAACTGTGTTAGACACAGCTAGTATCCCATTCATTGGGATCCCAGGGACTTATAGCTTCTCTTTTACCCGTTAAAGGGTTGGCGGACATTAAACTGTGTTAGACACAGCTAGTATCCCATTCATTGGGATCCCAGGAACTTATAGCTTCACTGCCACCCGTTAAAGGGCTGGCTGACTTAAAACTGTGTTAGACACAGCTAGTATCCCATTCATTGGGATCCCAGGGACTTAAAGCTACCCTGCCACCCGTTAAAGGGCTGGTGGATTTAAAACTGTGTTAGATACAGCTAGTATCCCATTCATTGGGATCCCAGGGACTTAAAGCTACCCTGCCACCCGTTAAAGGGCTGGTGGATTTAAAACTGTGTTAGACACAGCTAGTATCCCATTCCTTGAGATCCCAGGGACTTATAGCTTCACTCCCACCCGTTAAAGGGCTGGCTGACTTAAAACTGTGTTAGACACAGCTAGTATCCCATTCATTGGGATCCCAGGAACTTATAGCTTAACTGCCACCCGTTAAAGGGCTGGCTGACTTAAAACTGTGTTAGACACAGCTAGTATCCCATTCATTGGGATCCCAGGAACTTATAGCTTAACTGCCACCCGTTAAAGGGCTGGCTGACTTAAAACTGTGTTAGACACAGCTAGTATCCCATTCATTGGGATCCCAGGGATATAAAGCTACCCTGCCACCCGTTAAAGGGCTGGTGGATTTACAACTGTGTTAGACACAGCTAGTGTCCCATTCATTGGGATGTTAGGGACATAGAGCTACCGTGCCACCCGTTAATGGGCTGGTGGATTTAAAACTGTGTTAGACACAGCTAGTATCCCATTCATTGGGATCCCAGGAACTTATATCTACCCTGCAACCCATTAAAGGGCTGGTGGATTTAAAACTGTGTTAGATACAGCTAGTATCCCATTCATTGGGATCCCAGGAACTTATAGCTTAACTGCCACCCGTTAAAGGGCTGGCTGACTTAAAACTGTGTTAGACACAGCTAGTATCCCATTCATTGGGATCCCAGGGACTTAAAGCTACCCTGCCACCCGTTAAAGGGCTGGTGGATTTAAAACTGTGTTAGATACAGCTAGTATCACATTCATTGGGATCCCAGGGACTTAAAGCTACCCTGCCACCCGTTAAAGGGCTGGTGGATTTAAAACTGTGTTAGACACAGCTAGTATCCCATTCCTTGAGATCCCAGGGACTTATAGCTTCACTCCCACCCGTTAAAGGGCTAGCTGACTTAAAACTGTGTTAGACACAGCTAGTATCCCATTCATTGGGATCCCAGGAACTTATAGCTTAACTGCCACCCGTTAAAGGGCTGGCTGACTTAAAACTGTGTTAGACACAGCTAGTATCCCATTCATTGGGATCCCAGGAACTTATAGCTTAACTGCCACCCGTTAAAGGGCTGGCTGACTTAAAACTGTGTTAGACACAGCTAGTATCCCATTCATTGGGATCCCAGGGATATAAAGCTACCCTGCCACCCGTTAAAGGGCTGGTGGATTTACAACTGTGTTCGACACAGCTAGTGTCCCATTCATTGGGATGTTAGGGACATAGAGCTACCCTGCCACCCGTTAAAGGGCTGGTGGATTTAAAACTGTGTTAGACACAGCTAGTATCCCATTCATTGGGATCCCAGGGACTTAAAGCTACCCTGCCACCCGTTAAAGGGCTGGTGGATTTAAAACTGTGTTAGACACAGCTATTATCCCATTCGTTGGGATCCCAGGGACTTATAGCTTCTCTTTTACCCGTTAAAGGGTTGGCGGACATTAAACTGTGTTAGACACAGCTAGTATCCCATTCATTGGGATCCCAGGAACTTATAGCTTCACTGCCACCCGTTAAAGGGCTGGCTGACTTAAAACTGTGTTAGACACAGCTAGTATCCCATTCATTGGGTTCCCAGGAACTTATAGCTACCCTGCCACCCGTTAAAGGGCTGGCTGACTTAAAACTGTGTTAGACACAGCTAGTATCCCATTCATTGGGATCCCAGGGACTTATAGCTACCCTGCCACCCGTTAAAGGGCTGGCTGACTTAAAACTGTGTTAGACACAGCTAGTATCCCATTCATTGGGATCCCAGGGACTTATAGCTTCACTGCCACCCGTTAAAGGGCTGGCTGACTTAAAACTGTGTTAGACACAGCTAGTATCCCATTCATTGGGTTCCCAGGAACTTATAGCTACCCTGCCACCCGTTAAAGGGCTGGCTGACTTAAAACTGTGTTAGACACAGCTAGTATCCCATTCATTGGGATCCCAGGGACTTATAGCTACCCTGCCACCCGTTAAAGGGCTGGCTGACTTAAAACTGTGTTAGACACAGCTAGTATCCCATTCATTGGGTTCCCAGGAACTTATAGCTACCCTGCCACCCGTTAAAGGGCTGGCTGACTTAAAACTGTGTTAGACACAGCTAGTATCCCATTCATTGGGATCCCAGGGACTTATAGCTACCCTGCCACCCGTTAAAGGGCTGGCTGACTTAAAACTGTGTTAGACACAGCTAGTATCCCATTCATTGGGATCCCAGGAACTTATAGCTACCCTGCCACCCGTTAAAGGGCTGGCTGACTTAAAACTGTGTTAGACACAGCTAGTATCCCATTCATTGGGATCCCAGGGACTTAAAGCTACCCTGCCACCCGTTAAAGGGCTGGCTGACTTAAAACTGTGTTAGACACAGCTAGTATCCCATTCATTGGGATCCCAGGGACTTAAAGCTAACCTGCCACCCGTTAAAGGGCTGGTGGATTTAAAACTGTGTTAGACACAGCTATTATCCCATTCATTGGGATCCCATGGACTTATAGCTTCACTGCCACCCGTTAAAGGGTTGGCGGACATTAAACTGCGTTAGACACAGCTAGTATCCCATTCATTGGGATCCCAGGGACTTATAGCTACCCTGCCACCCATTAAAGGGCTGGTGGATTTAAAACTGTGTTAGACACAGCTACTATCCCATTCATTGGGATCCCAGGGACTTAAAGCTACCCTGCCAGCCATTAAAGAGCTGGCTGACTTAAAACTGTGTTAGACACAGCTAGTATCCCATTCATTGGGATCCCAGGGACTTAAAGCTACCCTGCCACCCATTAAAGACCTGGCTGACTTAAAACTGTGTTAGACACAGCTAGTATCCCATTCATTGGGATCCCAGGAACTTATAGCTACCCTGCCACCCGTTAAAGGGCTGGCTGACTTGTGTTAAACACAGCTAGTATCCCATTCATTGGGATCCCAGGAACTTATAGCTTAACTGCCACCCGTTAAAGGGCTGGCTGACTTAAAACTGTGTTAGACACAGCTAGTATCCCATTCATTGGGATCCCAGGGATTTAAAGCTTACCTGCCACCCGTTAAAGGGCTGGTGGATTTACAACTGTGTTAGACACAGCTAGTGTCCCATTCATTGGGATGCTAGGGACATAGAGCTACCCTGCCACCCGTTAAAGGGCTGGCTGACTTAAAACTGTGTTAGACACAGCTATTATCCCATTCGTTGGGATCCCAGGAACTTATGGCTTAACTGCCACCCGTTAAGGGGCTGGCTGACTTAAAACTGTGTTAGACACAGGTAGTATCCCATTCATTGGGATCCCAGGGACTTATAGCTACCCTGCCACCCGTTAAAGGGCTGGTGGATTTAAAACTGTGTTAGACACAGCTAGTATCCCATTCATTGGGATCCCAGGGACTTAAAGCTACCCTGCCACCCATTAAAGGGCTGGTGGATTTAAAACTGTGCTAGACACAGCTATTATCCCATTCGTTGGGATTCCAGGGACTTATAGCTTCTCTTTTACCCGTTAAAGGGTTGGCGGACATTAAACTGTGTTAGACACAGCTAGTATCCCATTCATTGGGATCCCAGGAACTTATAGCTTCACTGCCACCCGTTAAAGGGCTGGCTGACTTAAAACTCTGTTAGACACAGCTAGTATCCCATTCATTGGGATCCCAGGGACTTATAGCTACCCTGCCACCCATTAAAGGGCTGGTGGATTTAAAACTGTGTTAGACACAGCTAGTATCCCATTCATTGGGATCCCAGGGACTTATAGCTACCCTGCCACCCATTAAAGGGCTGGTGGATTTAAAACTGTGTTAGACACAGCTACGATCCCATTCATTGGGATCCCAGGGATTTAAAGCTACCCTGCCAGCCATTAAAGAGCTGGCTGACTTAAAACTGTGTTAGACACAGCTACTATCCCATTCATTGGGATCCCAGGGACTTATAGCTACCCTGCCACCCGTTAAAGGGTTGGCTGACTTAAAACTGTGTTTGACACAACTAGTATCCCATTCATTTGGATCCCAGGAACTTATAGCTTCACTGCCACCCGTTAAAGGGTTGGCGGACATTAAACTGTGTTAGACACAGCTAGTGTCCTATTCATTTGGATCCCAGGGACTTATAGCTACCCTGCCACCAGTTAAAGGGCTGGCTGACTTAAAACTGTGTTAGACAGAGCTAGTATCCCATTCATTGGGATCCCAGGAACTTGTAGCTACCCTGCAACCCGTTAAAGGGTTGGCGGACATTAAACTGTGTTAGACACAGCTAGTATCCCATTCATTGGGATCCCAGGGACGTATAGCTACCCTGCCACCCGTTAAAGGGTTGGTGGACATTAAACTGTGTTAGACACAGCTAGTGTCCCATTCATTGAGATGCCAGAGACTTATAACTACACTGCCACCCATTAAATGACTTGCTGACTTAAAACTGTGTTAGACACAGCTAGAACCCTAGGGACTTAAAGCTACCCTGCCACCCATTAAAGGACTGGCTGTCTTAAAACTGTATTATACACAGCTAGTATCCCATTCATTGGGATCCCAGGGACTTATAGACACCCTGCCACCTGTTAAAGGCTGGTGGACATTAAACTGCGGTAAACACAGCTAGTACCCCAGTGACTCATAGCTACCCTGCCACCTGTTAAAGGCTGGTGGACATTAAACTGTGTTAAACACAGGTAGTACCCCAGTGATTTATAGCTACCCTGCCACCCATTAAAGGACTGGTGGACTAAAAACTGTGTTAGACACAGCTAGTATCCCATTCATTGGGATCTCAGGGACTTATACCTATCCTGCCACCCATTAAAGGGCTGGTGGATTAAAAACTGTATTAGACACAGCTAGTACCCCAGGGACTTATAGCTACCCTGCCAGCCGTTAAGGGGCTGGTGGACTTAAAACTTTGTTAGCCACAGCTAGTGTCCCATTCATTGGGATGCCAGGGACTTATAGCTACCCAGCTGCCCGTTAAAGCATTCCTTTCATTGGGATGTTAGGGACCTAAACCTACCTTGATACCCATCAGGCAAGAGATCTCATGGTCCAGCTGACAGCACTCCACAGAAAGTTTGGACGAACAGCTTGGCTCCTCCAATGTTGTTCTCAGATGTCCCTATGTGCAGGAAGCAGACCCAGAGATGCTTCATCTGTACAGATGCCATAGGTTCAGATGTGAACGGTAGAGAAGGAAGAAGCCGTAGCTTGGTGCCTCCTTTGAAAGTAACATGCTGACTTAATTAGCCTGCTTTGCTTCTTAAGGACCAGGCATAAATCAGTCCAGCTGGAACCAGATCTCTGCTGCAGTCAGCTGTAAGTTAACCTCAAGATGTCGCCTTGCTTCTCTGGACCCTGCTGACTCCTTGACCCTCAACAATCCATATGGACCATCCTCCTGCACAGCAGCTTCTAATCCTGAAGGATGAGTTCATAAAGTATTTAGGTAATTCTTCCAGAAAAGAGTCACGCAAACGGAGTTTCTTTACTCTGTAATATAAAATTTTTGCTGCCGAAATGAACGCTGTTGCTGATGTCTTTGTCAGTGCCTTGGAAATCCATAACAATACCTGGATTCCTTGTCTGGGAGTCGACAAAGCTCGGACCACCATCCCAGCGCGCACCAAGGTAAGGGACCTTTTGAAATCCCTATTGGCTTGGCCTCCCCTTCGGGTGGAACCGTGGGTCCGGAGCACGCTCGAATCCCAACCCAGGAATTCTGTGAGACCAAGCAAAACAGGAAAGTGGACCTGACCGCCTCTGTAAGTAAAGAATGTAAAGTTTATTACTCACCCCATAGAGCATGTCTTGATACCCTAAACGTATTGTGACCTTGTTGCAAGGCATGATGTGACCTTTTCCTCCTTTGGAGACTGGTTTGAGTTTCCTGACTCCTCTTCATGAAATCCCAACTTCCAGCCTGATCACCTGGGGGGTCTTGGAATTTAATGAAATCTCTTTTTGCATTTAAGAAAAGGGAATATTGAGGATATAAGGACACACCATGTTTCAGAGGAGAGGAAAACCTGTATCTTCTGGGTATTTTGAGCCATATACAGAGTGGTTTGCCAGACTGAGCTAGTAGATGAACTGCTGTCTGACTATTGCAAGAACCTAATGAAGTGTGTTCAAGCTTCTCATTCACAGGTAGTCAAAAGATTGCATCAACTACTAGAGCAGCCTTTCTCAACCTGGGGCACTCCAGATGTGTTGGACTGCATCTCCCAGAATGCCCCAGCCAGAGCTGGCTGGGGCATTCTGGGAGTTGTAGTCCAACACATCTGGAGCGCCCCAGGTTGAGAAAGGCTGTACTAGAGCCTGGAGATTGAATCTCCAGCCTGGAGATTGGATCAACATCTAATTGTTTCAAAGGAAGAACGTCCTGCAACCGAGGTGGAAAAGTCCGTATCAGGTGCTTCTTGCGACCAACGCCGCTGTTAAGGGTAATTAATGCCGTAAGTCTGAGGGCTACAACAGCTGGATCTACTTCTCGCACTGCAAAAGAGTGACTGCCGACGCCAGTCAAGAGATGACACCAAGGGACAGAGAGCGATTCCCAACGGAGCGATGCAGGCTGCCCAGCCCAGAAAAAACCGACTGCAGTTGCGGATGGCTTTCCCATGACCACCAGATGGACGGCTAACCCCTCGGGAGACCTCAAAGTGAAGTTGAAGAGACTGAACTGACGGGATTTGCCCTCAGTGAAAACTGGTTTAGAAACTAGTTATTCATGGGTTCAGCCACGCTGGCCTTACTTAGTGTGTTTGCTTTTCACAGTCATTATTATTGTTACTATAATTCTCATTTTTCAGTCCAACATGCTTTCCAATTCCTTAAAATGCACTAAAAGTTAAATGAAATAAAAATCCAATCATTGTTAATAAAAAAAAAAGTCAAGGTGCAGTGGAAGTGTCGATCTGGTTACTGAAGGTTTCCAATATGTTCAAGAATATTTGCCTTCAGAAAAGAAGAGACTTGCTTGGCCGAGATACCATGAACTTTTCCGAGGTCCTCTACCTCCTTGAATGACCCGTAGAGGTTTCTCCAGGCCACAATCAGCTGAGCCTTCTTCTTGCCAATCCGGCGCAGGGCCATGAGAACCTTCACGGAGCCCGAATTCAGGAGGGCCAGGATGATCAGAGGTCTAGAAACAAAGCCCTATGAAGAGAGACTGAAAGAACTGGGCATGTTTAGCCTGGAGAAGAGAAGATTGAGGGGAGACATGATAGCACTCTTCAAATACTTAAAAGGTTGTCACACAGAGGAGGGCCAGGATCTCTTCTTGATCCTCCCAGAGTGCAGGACACGGAATAACGGGCTCAAGTTAAAGGAAGCCAGATTCCGGCTGGACATCAGGAAAAACTTCCTGACTGTTAGAGCAGTGCGACAATGGAATCAGCTACCTAGGGAGGTTGTGGGCTCTCCCACACTAGAGGCATTCAAGAGGCAGCTGGACAACCATCTGTCAGGGATGCTTTAGGGTGGATTCCTGCATTGAGCAGGGGGTTGGACTCGATGGCCTTGTAGGCCCCTTCCAACTCTGCTATTCTATGATTCTATGATTCTGTGTTCTCCTTGCTGCGAGTCAGCAGATCGGGACGGACCTCCACCTCCCACTCTGGGGGAGCCTCATTTTCGGAGTTAAGGGATGTTGCCTTTCTCTTTCAGCCTCCCTTCTTCTGCTTTATGACGACAATGCCTTCCTCTTCCCCTTGAGTCTCTCCAACGGGCTGCACTTGCTGGAGGGGCAATACCGCTGCCTGTTTTCGGGGTTTGGCCAACACCCGTGGGGCAAGTGCACGATCTTTCTCTTGCAGAACCTTGGCTTCCATCTCCTGCTGCTTTTCTTTTCGAGTCTCCAGCTCACGGCGAGTCTCATCCAGCAGCTTCAAAACGCCCAGCCGTTCCCTGTGTGGTGTGTTAAGGAGCGGCAAGCCGTGACTCCCGGACCCAGCGTGCTCCTTTTCCAAGGCCTCTAACCGCAGCAGCCGTTCAACCACGGTTGGGTCAAGATTCTCCAAAGGCAGCACGGAGCTAAGTGACTTCTCCTCAACCACGCTGGGCTGCTCCTCCTCTGGGCAAGGTCTCTTGGCCTCTGGGCCTGCATCACTGAAGTCTGCGGAAGGTCTTTGGGACTCGATTCCTGGCAGGGTTTCCCGGGTGAAAGGTTTGTTCACCACTTGCTTGGACTTGGCGGCAAAATTGAGGCTTGTGAGGGTGTTGAAGTAGTATGCAAGGATCAAGCTGTGAGCGCTACCGCCCAGAGAATCCTGCAGAAGATGGATGGGTCAGTTTGCTGTCTCTGTAGGGCACCCGAGGCAGGCCCTGGTTGAGGGCGTCGGCCACCTTGCTGAGCACAAAGAGCGACGTGTTGATGGCCCCGCTCTCCTTCAGCCGCAGGCCTTTATTGCCCGTCCGCCGGTTGTCCTCCAAGCCAGCTATGTCGATGAGGCAAAGCTTGGCGGCTCGGCAGGCGTACGGCAGCCAGCCCTGGGTCTGGCCCACCCGGATCAGCAGGACAGCGTGGCTACAGCTGGAGCTCCGGTTCAGCTGCGTGGGCGCCATTGTCCGATTGGAGCTGGCGGGCAGGAAATGGCTTTCAAAGTCCGTGAAGCTTGTGATTTCTTTCTGTGTCAAGCCCGGCATGAGGATCTGGTGGTTGTGATCCTCTCGGATTGGCAGGTCTCGGAGAGAGGGCTCGAGGAGGTCCAGAACCTTCTCTTGGTAATTTCCAGATAAGACATGGAGACCGAGTATTTCCACTCTTCCCCGGAAGCATCCCTGGTCATTTGCAAGACATCCCAGACGGCTCGCGGTATCACCCCTGGGTGCTCCCGACTCCCCAACATGGTGTGTGTCTTGCCTGCTCCAGTCGGCCCATAAGCCAAGATGCTGGCGTTCTGCCCCTCTAGCAGATGGCGCAAGATAGGCTGAACCGACCCCATGTAGACATCATTTTGCGTGGCTGCCTCGCTATAAAACGCATCCAACTGGTACTTCATCGTTTCCATCTCGTTTCTCCAGGGAATGGGAGTCCACACCTCGTACGCACGGAGCATCCTGGCCCTGTCCAGTTCCCACAGAGGGGCGCAATTGCACGCACCCATGCACCTGGGCTGGCGCATTAACGGGGGTTCGCCGGAACTCAATCCAGCTTAAGCGCTGATGACTAGTCATGAATACTCAGAAGTAAAGCCCTCGGCTTCCAATGTTTCTGACTCCCAAGTAAGATGGCTTCAGAAGGCCAGGATCCCTTGCAGCCCAATGACTACGGCAGCAGCGGTTCCAAAGGGCTCCGGTCTCAGCCCCGCATCTCTCTCACCCTCGCTTTAATCCCCGGTCGGGTCTTTACGCTCACACACAAATGGGCCTACTATAATTCTGTTGATAGAATTCTCATGAAAAGAGAAATCCTATTAGTCTTCCCATTTGTAACCCCTGTGAGTTCCTTCTACTAAGGCAACACTTTCCTCCATCATGTAAAGCAGATAGAACAAGACTCAGAACAAGACCCACTTCTGGGTCTGTTCTCACAGGCCCAAAGATGCCAAAAGTGGCCTACCCATATTTTCAGTCCTGGCCAGTCATGAGTGGGATGGGGAAAATGTCTCCTGAAGTAACGAGAACTTTTTTACCCTTTAGCACAAGTGGGTACCCTCCCCATATGCTAATAGTACCCAAATATATGCTCAGATGAGCCAAGGGAAAAGCAGGAGTCTGGCAGATCCCTTCCAAGACAGTCTGACCTATGTGCAGATTATATTTGTCTATGCATATGCAGCTGGAACATTTTGGCAATGCAGAGAGAGTGTCCACAAAATGCTTCCGTGCAGTGACCCTGGCCTGTGTTCCCTTTCATATATTTCCTCCTCTGGGAGAACCCTGAAATCCTTGCCTGCTCCCCAGATTCACAATTAACTCAATGCTAATGGAGGAGCAATAATAGAAATGTACCTCAGAGGAGCTGTTCCCTTTTATGAGGCAGGTGCCAATCACATGGATATTTTAAAATTATCCTCAGCCCTAGAAGAACTGAGAAACTCTATGGCCAAAGCCCTCGGAACCATGAGTTCTGAAATGGGGCCAGAAAGGAAATTGTCCCTACAAAATAGAATGGTTGAGGGAGCCCAATGGAACTTTTGGGGACCACTATGGAATTCATTAAGTAGTTCAGGGAAGAAGATACTCATAGCTCTGGGTTGTATGTTTATGTGTTTTGCTTGCTTCCAAATGTCAATTCGCTGCTTCAAGTTGTACGTTGGGAAGGCTGCCAAGGCCATCAGCGCATGGCTGACTTAGAACTGTGTTGCACATAGCCAGAGTCCCCTTCATGAGGACGTCTCAGCTTAGCAATGATGACCTAATAGAAGGTGGCTTAATGATGGGGCATCGTGATGGATCCTTCCTGGAAATGTAGCTGAGTGTGAGGAAACTTCCAAGGTGAAAAGCCCAGACACATTGAATGAGATTTCATATTAAATTAGAACTCTTGTTTGAGCAACTACAGGAAAACAACAATTTCACCTGAGGCACATCTTCCCATCACTAGTTTATAGAGCACAACCTTTCCCAACCTAGTGCCCTTCAGAGGTTTTGGACTATGATCCCCAGCATTTCTGACCATTGGCTGTGTTGGCAAGGGCTGATGGGAGTTGAAGTTGAAAACATTAGGAGGGTACCAGGTTGGGGATTGCTGATATAGCAATATATGTGGAGTTTTATGGAAAAGGTGCCAACAAAGGTGAGCCAATTCAATTGTACCTGCCTAGGCTTCCTTTTGGGTGCAAACGGGGATGGCAGAGGGCAGCCACCTCACATTGGAATTGCATAAAGGCAGAAGAAGCATATTTATTGTGGGTTTTTTTTAATGTATGTTGTGTATGCTGCATGTTTTTATGGTTTCAAATGTATGTTGTGTATGCTGCATATTTTTATGGTTTTAAATTGTATATGTTTTTAATTTTATGTCAACCACCCAGAAAGCTTTGACTATGGGGCAGTAGAGAAATGTAATAAATGATAATGAAGCAGGGATGGCTGGAGCAGAAGGTTGTTGCCTTGATGTGTCACGTTATTCTACCCCTTCAATAGACAAAAATATAGCCCACGTATGCCTTCATCTTATCACCAAGAATGTAGGTGTTACTGAAGAGAGATGAGATGCTTCAAAGGGGATTAGCTAAATGTGGTCCAACTTCAAAGGTGGGGTTGGCTGGGATGCAAAATTGGGTTTGTTCTGCAACAGGTTATTCATCTCCCTCATTGCTTCCCTCCCTTTAGCTTTAGACATTCTATTAAGACTTCTTTTATTACTATTTCACCTACCTTGGGCAGAGCAACATCAGTTAAAATTATGTCCAGGGAGGAGATATGCTGCTGCAAGATTGTCATGTCCTTGACCTGGGAAGGGAGAAGGAAAGCCTGCTGTCAGAAAATACAGACGGTAGTCTCTGGCTTGCCCTTTTTGCCACAGCCAGCCATCTGCTCCCAATGTGAAAACTGACACTAGATAATCCCAGGGTAGTGGTACAGGGCTCACAAGTAGGCCATGTTGGTACATTGTTTATTAGCTGGGATGCTGACATCTTCCACCACCCCCACCCTTCAGAATGTCCTATTCCCTTTGAGCTTAGCTGCAGTCTTCACAATAAGTGGGGGTGAAATGGATTTCCCCAAGGACACTGCATTACAGCAGGGCCTGGAATTCTACTGATAACCCCTGTTAGACTACAGCTTCACATACCCTGATGCACCTTTGGGGGGATGGCTGATTAGCTCCAATGTAGCCATTCATTTCCTTCAGGTCAGGAAGTTCGTTGAGGTTGTTTTCAACATTTTATTTGGTATTTTGAGCCACATGCCTAACAGAACGGCTCGTATGAAATTAATATGAAGAAAACAAATTACGTCAATAAAAGTGTCAACTGGTAGAATTAAAAATATCTTTATACAACACTCACTAGAACTAGCCCAGCCTTCCAAAAGAGCAAGATTAAGCAGTTTGCAAAAGAAGCTGCCAGGTAGACCGTTTTCCCTGGAGAGTAAGTAAGAGGGCCGTGTCACCCCAGATCAGGGCTGGGGAGCCTATGGCCCTTCAGATGATGTTGGCCCTCAAATCCCATCAGTCCCTCCCAAGATGAGAGTTGTTCCCCTTGGAGCCAGAGTTCAGGCACTCCTTGCCTAGGAGAGGATTCTCAGAGGGGGACAGGGCTCCTTCAGATGAAACTGTGCTGGGCAAGTTATTTTCTTATCCAGAACCCTCCCCCACTTTGAAAGAAATCCCACTTAAACTCACTTTCAAGATAGTATTAAGATCATAGGTGTTATGGAAGAGGGCCACATTTATGGCATGCATTTGACTTCTGGACTTGGTCACTGGTGGTTACATCAGCATAGGATTGGCTGGTTTGGACAATTGTGCTTGATAATTACTTCCACAAATTAATTCTTGTTAAATTCTACCCCAGTTTTCTATTTTTTTTAAAAAAAAAAACCACACACAGCACTGAGAGCCAGTGTGGTGTTGTGGTTAGAGTGTTGAATTGGGAGTTGGGAGATCCGGGTTCTGGGCGCTATTCAGCTGTGGAAGCTCACTGGGTAAGTTTGGGCCAGGCCCAGACTCTCAGCCGAACCTTCCTCACAAAGTTTTTGATGTGAGGATAAATTGAGAGAACGAATACGTACGCTGCCTTGAGTTCCTTGGAGGAAAAAAGCTGGGATATAGATGCAATAAATAAATAAATCATTTTATGAAACACACAAAAATAGCAAACAATGCAAAATGATAACAAACCAAAAAAACCCAAAACTAAAGGCTTTAAAACAGCTGCCAAGGAAAAGCTTGGCAGTGCCTTAAAGGCTAGACCTGGAAAAAGTTCATTGCTCCAGAATTTGTTTAGATGTGGAGCAGTATATAAATGTCGTAAATAATTATTTCATGGCTCTGATGTGTCCCTTTCATGTTATGTGGTACATTTCCACATATGCATCTGTAAGCCTGTATGCGTTTATCTATTCATGCCACATGAACTCCGTATACTATTTGTTTCACCAGTTGAATGAATAGTCAAATCGATAGCCCAAGCTGGGTTCCCCTATCATACCCTCCCCAAGCCAGTGGACCCCATGAAATTGATTGGGTTGCCTGCCCCTAATTTCCATCCCTGGGGGATAATTTGAGGGGGATTATTCATTCAGCCCTGTCCACCACTGGAATGTTGCCCACAAGAGCTTCTCCAAAACAGAACTCAGTACTCAGGCTCAAAGAAGTTCAACACCCCTGAAATAGATGAGTCCTTCAAACAGAAAACTGTCTTATGATACTCCTTCAATTAGCCCACTGTCCTCAGTAAAGCAGGGCACCTGGCCACCATACGCAAAGCTGCTATCCAGAATTACTGGAGTTGGAATTCAGGATGTGCCAATTTTGTTATTGTCTCTGGGTGACCTTGGGCAGGTTGTTTTTCTTCATTGAAAACCAGCCCTCCTTCACCTTACAGGTGTGACAGCCTGGCATCTTGAGCTGAAATCATCTGTGGCTTCTTCTACTCCTCTCTTTGGTGCATTGATAGAACTGGGAGGGAATCCGCACGTCGTTCTCAGGGCGCTTCCATCCGCCCCCAGTGCACCCCGAAAACGATTGTGTAACTGGGGGCGGATGGAAGCGCCCTGAGAACGACGTGCGGATTCCCCCTGGGTGGCCAAATACCTTTACCAGTGGTGGTTGATTTGAAGAACTATCAGTGATGGTGCCAGTGGCAGAAACTCTGCTGCAGCAAGAGACCTGCCTCTCCTGTGAAAGATTGCAAACAAGACCAAGATTTTCTTTGTTATGTTTCTAGCCTGCCTTTTCCTGTAAGGAGATTGAGGCAGCATCTGGTGCCTCGGATACCTGCCAGGGCCAAACGCTCTGACTAGGCCCACCGTGGATACCTGCCCTGGACCCCTTAAGAAACATATTCTGGCCTCATCCTCAAAGCCCCACCAGGCAGCTGGGCCTAGCTGCTGTTCTAATTTCCCACGATGCCCTAGAATGAGATTATAAATAGGGTGACCAACTGTCAGGATTTCCCCGGATTTGTCCTGGTTTTTGTTCTTTCCATGGTGTCAGGGGGGATTTTCTATAATTTCCAATAATGTCCTGGAATGACACACCTTCCTCTTTAAGGCTTCCATTAGCATGGCAGGAGGGAATGACATGCTTTCTTGAGGCACATCATTCCCCCACCCCGAGCTCCAATTGAGGTCTTGAAGGGGAAAGTGGGTCATTCGTGGACATTATAGAAAAGGCCCCAATTGGAGTGGATGGTGGTGGTGCAGAATGAAATCCTTTCCCCTCCTCCACTCCAATCGGGTTCTTTAAGGTGGCGGGGGAATAACGTACTTTCTGCAGGACTCAGAAAGCTGCTTCCCCACACACACGCTAGTTGTCCTCTTTTTTGGTTTCCCAAATATGGTCACCCTAATTATAAAGCTACAGGAGCTATACTGCAGTTATACTGTGACCAGATTTAAAAGAGGGCAGGGCACCTGCAGCTTTAACCGTTGTGATGAAGAGGGCATTTCACCAGGTTCTCCATATATACAAATGACCCCTGCTGAAATTCCCTTTTCAATACAACTGTTAAAGATACAGGAGCCCTGTCCTCCTTTTCATAGGGTCACCCTATTATTGAGGCAACCAGCGTACTTTGCACATGCTCAGTTGTTTTATGCTTACATGACCAGAACTTGCTAATACAATAGTTGGCACACCCAGCAAGAGTGAGAAGGGTGCTACTTGGCAGGAGTGCGTTTTTTCTCCATTGCAACGTTTCCCTTTTATCAATAAAGGTGTTGAACCCTGGAAAGCATTCTTTGTAATGTTCGGGTCACGACAACCCTCAGCAACTGTAGACCGCCAATTTATTATTTATTTATTTATTACATTTTTATATCGCCCAATAGCCGAAGCTCTCTGGGCGGTTCACAAAAATTAAAACCACAATAAAACACCCAACAGGTTAAAACACAATTACAAAATACAGTATAAAAAGCGCAACCAGGATAAAACCACGCAGCAAAGTTGATATAAGATTAAAATACAGAGTTAAAACAGTAAAATTTAAATTTAAGTTAAAATTAAGTGTTAAAATACTGAGTGAATAAAAAGGTCTTCAGCTGGCGACGAAAGCAGTACAGTGTAGGTGCCAGGCGGACCTCTCTGGGGAGCTCATTCCACAGCCGGGGTGCCACAGCGGAGAAAGCCCTGCTCCTAGTAGCCACCTGCCTCACTTCCTTTGGCAGGGGCTCGTGGAGAAGGACCCCTGAGGATGACCTTAGGGTCCGGTCAGGTACATATGGGAGGAGGCGTTCCTTCAGATAGCCTGGCCCCAAGCCGTTTAGGGCTTTAAATGTTAATACCAGCACTTTGAATCAGGCCCGGACCACTACTGGCATGAAACTGAAAATTTAACACACAGAGAACTTGGTGTAGCTTATTCCTTCTTTCCCTCCTTAATGGATTTGTTGTGGCAAGAAAAGAAATAAGACAGAAGATGCCTTGGGGAAATGGTGAGAAAACACAAAGAGGGTCACAAAGGGAAGATGGCGACACCTGAGCCCCTGTAAAATTCCAATCTCGATGTGGGTCGATGGCACGCTAAACGCCTCCTCTGGAAGCACCCCTTGGATTACAACAAACTTTTCAAGTGATGCTGAAACTTTAGTCCTAGTAGCCACCTGCCTCACTTCCTTTGACAGGGGCTCGTGGAGAAGGACCCCTGAGGATGACCTTAGGGTCCGGTCAGGTACATATGGGAGGAGGAAGCGTTCCTTCAGATAGCCTGGCCCCAAACCGTTTAGGGCTTTAAATGTCAATACCAGCACTTTGAATTGGCCCGGACCTGGACTGGCAGCCAATGAAGCTGGAAAAGGACTGGCGTAATGTGATCTCGCCGGCCAGTCCCTGTTAATAACCTTGCTGCCCTATTTTGTACCAGCTGAAGCTGAATTATTACCCTATTTCTTTGATTCTAAAACACACTCCCCCCCCCATATAAACATCTCTAAAAATGGGGTGCATTTTAGAAACGCAGGTGTGTCTTAGGGTTTTTGTTGTTGCTGTTGGTGGTGGTGCTAATACGGTATTTATTTTATTATTGCATTTATATCCCGCCTTTTTTCTTCCAAGGCGGAGTACATAATCCTCCTCCTCCTCTCCATGTTATCTTCACAACAACAACCCTGTGAGGTGGGTTGGGCTGAGAGTCTGTGACTGGCCCAAAGTCACCCAGTGGGTTTCCATGGCCGAGTGGGGACTCGAACCCGGGTCTCCTGACTCCCAGGCCAACACCTTAGCCACTACACCACACTGGCTCTCCGTGGAACTGCTGCCCCAACCTAATCCACCTGGGGCCCCTCCTGCCCTGAGACCCCTCCCTCCCCAAGACGCTCTGCAGGACTCCTGCAACACAGACCGGGCACGAGGGAGTTAACGTCATTTGGCTGAGATCTCGCCCGCCCGCGCAACTTATTTGCCCAGCCCGGGCTGCTCTGAGATGTCCGGGCTAAGTGTGGTGCGCGTGCGCGTGCGCGTGCGCAAGCAGGTCGCTGCGATTCTCTGGTTGCTGACTCGCCCGCGCTCCATTTTTCCCTTCCTTGCTTTACAGCGTCATTTGGAGTGCAGTGGCTGGGACGTACGGGGGGGAGCAGTGGAGGCTGGTGACTCCGATTCCTGTGGGGCTGTTAATCCACTCTGGGTTCCAGTCAGAACCAGCAGGACTCTAAAGGAGCTATCCAGAGTGCTGAACCCATTTAGTCCTTTGATAGTTCCTTTAGAGTTCAGGCTGGTTCTTCTGACTGAAACCCAGAATGGAATCGCAGCCCCACCAAAGTCGGAGCCACCAGCCTCCACTGCTTCCCTCCCTCCTCCTCCCAGCAGGGCGCGGAAAGTCTCCAGGATCCCGCTTTTCTCCCTCCGACCAGCAGGTGGCGCTGTAAGCAGACACGGGCTTCCCCTTTGGGAAATGGAGCGCGGGCGAGGCAGCAACCACAGATTTGCACAGCCGGTGCGCCCTGCTTGCGCCTGCGCATTTATTTCGCCTGCTTGCTCAGAGCAGTTCTGTGGATCTTCTACTGGGGTAGGACAAAGTAGCTGCGCGGGCGGGCGGGATCTCAACCAAAGGCAAAGTTAACTCCAACCTGTCCGGTTTGGGTTATAGGAAACGTAGAAAAAGGCTTCAGGAGGGGGTCTTTAGGACCCTCTGCTACTGCAAATTGGTGTTGCAATTGTGGAAGATACTGCTGTTGGGACAATACAGGGGTGTTCTTGGGGCACAGGAGCAGGGGCTAGTAAAAAAGTTGGCAAACTCCTCAGCACAGAACAAATCCTGCCCACATTCCAGTATACTTTATTTTTTGCATCTATTCAGCCTAAGCTCTCTTGCATCCCCCATTGCTGTGGGCATTTTTCGAATTATTATTATTATTATTATTATTATTATTATTATTATTATTATTATTATTTCATTTGAATACCACCAATTCATAAGACAATAAAATGCAGCATTAAAAATACAGCATAAAATTCAGCATCAATATTTAAATATCCAATATTTAAATCAATTTAGACAGCTAAAAGCAGTTTCAATAAAATACTACACCTGTTTAGTACACCTGGCAAAAATTTATGCGATTCTCCCTGCTGTATTAAATGCCTTCTTCTCCCATGTCTTCTTCTCCTCACCCCCCACAACCCAGATTTTAACCCAGGAGTTGGGGTGTCTTGGCAGCAGCTTCAAGGGTCCTTCCTACCCATGTGTCCCAACCAATGAGCAATTTCAAGAAGAACAAGCTTGCAAAATCTCTCAGCAGCAGCTGGAACCGCCACGGCCAGCAGTCCTGTGCAAGAATTAAGGTTTTTTGCACGCTTCATCGTTTTGGCAGCCTTTGCAGCGGTGTGTAGCAAATCCAGGATCCGGCGGCTGGAGCGGGGACCTTCTGGAGAGTAGCCAAGCCCTATGTCATATGAACTCCGCTGTACCAATCACAAATCTCAGAACTAGATTTTACCCTGGGCTGGGAAGAGCTGGAACTCAGCAAGAGCAGCTGCACTAAGAGGTATATTTCTTTTTTCCAAGTTAAGATTTTGTCCTGTTTTCTTACGTGCACTGAAATAAACAGATGTGCTCAAAGCTGACTTTTCTTCTGACCTGGTTTTACCCACTGATCTGTTTTCCCTTCTCTTTTCCTTGAACTGAATTAATTCCTGCCCTTTTCCTGCAGCGTAGTCACCTAAACTCTTGAATTGCTTGGTTTATTTATACTTTTGTTTGTTCAAAGTGTTTTTAACCCATCCTTCATCCTAGGTTATCAGCGTGGTATAGAAGAGGCGCAAAAGACCACAAAAATGTGACACGATACATATTAAAACCGCAAACAGACGCCTCGGTAGAAACAATTTGGAGGCATTCAAAACAGCAGAGCAAACTAAACATTAACCAGCACAAAGCTGTAAAATGCTTAGGCAAATGGGGACGGGGTGAAGGAACAAAGGTAGCCATGCTGAGTCTTGACAACAACAAGAATAAAAATCCAAAGTTGAGCAATACCTTTGTTAGGATCAACCAAAATTCTTCAAAAAAATGTGCAAGCTTTCAAGTTCTCCAGCACTCTTCAACAGGCTAGGTGGTAAGAATAGCAGGGGATGGGGGAAGAAACAGAAAAGTCCCAAAATTTGGCCAGGTGTTGTAGCCATGAGGTCCGCAGTGATAGGTGAGTCTTAATGTGGTGGTGAATTTGATAGCAGTGAGGGTGCCAGGCAGGTTTCACAGTTAGGAGGGCATTCCGTGGGATGGGGGGCCACCACAGAGAAGGTTCTGTGCGTAGTCCCTATGCACATGGAGCTTCCCCTGGCTGAGGAATCCCGAGAAGAGGCCCTTGTGACAATCTTAAGGCATGGGCAGATTGAGACAGAGACCCTCTCCTGCGGATTCTTGTGTTCCTTCCACTATTTTCATTCCACATCTTTCTTTCTGGTAGATGTGGGCGGGACGACGTGTGGAGGAGCTGCAGAGCCCGGCGTTCACTGTGGATATCGACGTGGCGAAGAGGAATGCGCAGCGCATGAGAGAGCGCTGCCGGGCCCTGGGCGTGACCCTGCGGCCTCACATGAAAACCCACAAGACCCTGTGAGTGTCGCCATCTTGCACTACCACCTCCATGCAACTGCTTTACCTCTAAAGCAGGCCTGGATATTCTTTATTCTTACACCCCTAGACACCACTGTTAGATTTTTAATGGCCAGACCTGGCCATTTTTAATGGGAGGGAGTGGGAGAGGAGGGGCATGTCAAAATTCCTACGTCACTGAGGTTTCTGTGATTTCTTACACACACAAACACTAGCTTGGCTCCCAAGTGTTCGTAATCTTTTTGGTATGCCCCGTAATGACATCATATTATTATTATTACATTCCTATACTGCCCAAAGGCGGAAGCTTTTTGGGTGCTTCACAACAATTAAAACTGCAAAACTCAACTTAAAATCCAATGCCAAATTTAAAACTTTAAAACTACAGTATATAAGTAAAAGCAGACTAAAACCTAACGGCAGTGCAGAGATTTTTTTTAAAAAAACCAATTACAGATTTAAAACAAAAGTATTAAAAGATTAAAATGCCTGGGAAAATAAAAAAAATATCTTCGCCTGGTGCCAGAAAGAGCATCCATAACAACATCGGAGCCATGTTGGAACAGGCAAAGGGTCCAATTAGCCTAGTATTCTGTTCACCCAATGGCCAACCAGGTGCCCCAAAAGGAAGCCCAGAAGTAGGACATAGAATCATAGAATAGCAGAGTTGGAAGGGGCCTACAAGGCCATCGAGTCCAACCCCCTGCTCAATGCAGGAATCCACCTTAAAGCATCCCTGACAGGTGGTTGTCCAGCTGCCTCTTGAATGCCGTCGGACTGAGCACTGGGGAGGGGGAGGAACGGAGCAGCCGGCTCTCCTCCCTCTGACCTCCCTCTGGCTGCCCCCTCCCTTCCTCCACCCCACCCTGTTTTTTCTACAGATTAAAAAAATTAAAAAACGGGGTGAGGGAAGCAACACGGCAGCCGGAGGGGGAGGAAGAAAGGGATGTGCAGCACCCGGACTGGCCCTCCTCCAGTTGATGGCGACCAATCAGGGGTCACCATCGGCTGTGGCACACCTCCGCTTAAAAAAAGTTGGGGTAAATGCCTGAGTATTTTAAAGCGGAGTTTAAGGGGTTTGCCCCTGGATGGCTTCGGGATGGCGGCTGCATCACATAGATGACCTGCTGCCACTCCAAATCCACTCCGGGGCAAAACCCTAGTCAAGGCAGGATCCAAGTTACCATTTGGTAAGGCCGCCAGGTAAAACAACATCAGCGTTGTAGAGAAAGGACGGCAATTAAAATCTCACCATGACGTCTGACTTGAAACTTGCTATGAACTCTGTTAGCCCTGTGACCATCATCTGTTTTTCGGGTTCCCCCCCCCCGCCCCAGTCACTTGTGCACAATCATCCGTTTTCACTCACAAAAGGGGGGCCCATTCTTCCAGAAATTCCTTCCCCTGAGCTCTTCGCATCTGTTCCACATTTTGCTAATCCGTCAGGAGACGGTCGGAGCAGCTGGTAGATCCCTCCCCTGGGTAGCGCATAGACAGGCGTGACCCATGTCCAGTTGTTAATCGGCGCCTCCTGCGTACCGGCGCAGAAATCTCTTCGGCTGCATCGCCAGTTGAGAAGCGCCAGAAAGGGACTCGCAAGAAAGCAGCGGTTCCTTGGTTCTTGTGCCACAAAGCTCTTGAAACGGAGCCATTGCATTGCATGTCCACGGATCCACCTGCTTTCCCAGACGCCTCGTTACACCTCCAAGGTTCAAGTTAGAAATTCCAGAAGCCTTCCCCAACCCAGTGCTCACCAGATGTGACGGACTAAAAATGGCAGTTGCGGTCCAAAAACATCTGGAGGGTCACATGACTCCGACGTCAGTGGGGTGGCGAATCCGCTCCGGGTTTCAGGCAAAAGCAGTCAGAAGTCTAAAAGAACTATCCAAGGTGTGGAAGCATCCTGGATACCTCCTTTAGAGAGCCACCAGCTTCCACTGCGTCCCCCACCCCTGGTGTGAAAAAGCCTTCAGACTTTATCCCAGAGGTGGCCAACTGACTACTTCTCCAGTCCTCTAGTGTTGAAGCAGAGGTTTGCGTGTGCTGCTATTGACCAGTTTAAAAAGACTTATGGAAAAGCAGGGTTTTCGCCTAGAGGCACATAACAACGGGGTTAGGCGGGCCTCCCTTGGGAAGACGTCCCATGAAGGTGGTGCCACCATCAAAAAGGCCTTGCTCCTGGAGATTCCCACCAAACGTCAGTCAGCAAGACATGCCCGAACAGGGCCTCAGTTCTGAACGGAGCGCCTGAGAGTAGAGGCACTTTTTCAAGTATTCTCAGTGATCTCGGACCGCCTGAGTTCATCTACTTGTGACAGAAAAAAGGAACCTGGAGACGCTCAGGAGCACAAGGAAAGCTTGATTAAGTCCCATGCATTTCAGAGGGCTCCTGTAAACAAGCAATTTACTGCACGCTCGTAAATGGCCACTCACAGACGTTAGTGGGTCCATTACATGATGTTGTCAACAACCAGGACGTCTCCCATGGTATCCCTTGGAAATCCCACTATTGAAAGAACCATTTTTAATGTGGTAATATCTGGGAAAAAGCAGGATCTTCCCCCACTAGAAGGCGCTGTCTCAATGGAATTCAAATCACGTGGTATTCAATTCCCCTCTCCGCCCATGTAATGAAGCCAATAGCAATCATTAAAAAAAAGGCCCAGGTAAGCAATGCATTTTCCCTTTAATGTAGGGAAGCTCAAAATAAACCCTTCTTCAGGGGCGCTCTTGAATACTGGTTTTCCACCTGCACTGTTGAGCTGCAGTGGTGATTTACAGACCAGTTGGAGTACCGTGACTCAAGGGTGTCCCTGAAGAAGGATGTATTCCGAATCGCGCTGGGCTTAATCAAGCTTTCCCTTTGCAGCTGGAGGCCTCCTGCCTTTTTCTTCCTGAGATTGGTGCTTTTCCCGTATTCCTTTTCTTCCATGCTTTCGAGGACTCGGAAGCTGGCAGTGACTGACAGCGCTGTTGTGCCTGACCAAGCGCAAGAGTGGTGGGATCATTCTGGCTCCCAGGGAGATTGTCTGGCGAACAGAGAGGTTGCCAGGCACATAGACCACCCTTCCCTCAAACTGAGAGATTGAAAGAACTGGGCATGTTTAGCCTGGAGAAGAGAAGATTGAGGGGAGACATGAGAGCACTCTTCAAATACTTAAAAGGTTGTCACACAGAGGAGGGCCAGGATCTCTTCTCCATCCTCCCAGAGTGCAGGACACGGAATAACGGGCTCAAGTGACAGGAAGCCAGATTCCGGCTGGACATCAGGAAAAACATCCTGACTGTTAGAGCAGTACAACAATGGAACCAGTGACCTAGGGAGGTTGTGGGCTCTCCCACACTAGAGGCCTTCAAGAGGCAGCTGGACAACCATCTGTCAGGGATGCTTTAGGGTGGATTCCTGCATTGAGCAGGAGGTTGGACTCGATGGCCTTGTAGGCCCCTTCCAACTCTGCTATTCTATGATGCTATGATATGATTCTATGATTCGTTCCAGATGTGTTGGACTAACACTCCCATTACGATGGGGATAATGGGAGTTGCAGTCCAGCACATCTGGAGCGCAACAGGTAGCAGTGGGGTCTCCAACATAGGGCACCAACTTGCCTGTAGAAACTTCTTTGGCTGCTCATTTAAAATATATCTACGTTTTTGTAGAGAAAAAGAGACATATATTGGTATTTTTTTAAAATTGTGAAGCTGGTATGCTGCAAATCAAAATGCTCACCTCCAATGCTATCTTTACGTCCAAGGACGCCTCTGGGCCCCATGTGGGGGGGTATTTTTGCCTGGGGTTTGGGATTTGGGAGACGGAGGGGGTATTGGTGTGTGCTATGATACGGCTGGGTGCTTTCCCTGTGTATTTTTTTGGCCATCGCCAACAGGTCTTCTATGAAATGGGCATATTTATTTATTACATTTATATCCTGACACTATTATTTATTTATTTATTTATTTATATAGCATCATCAGTGTACATAGTAAAAGAATAACACAGCAATACCCTGCCACATAGGCTTACGTTCTAGTAAAATCATAATAAAAGAGAATGCACCAAATAGGCACAGGGGACAATAAAACTAACAGTGTAAAAGTAAGAACGAATTCAAGTTCTAAAAGCTGTAGAAAAAAGAAAAGTTTTCAATTGAGCTTTAAAAACAGTCATTGAAGTCGTGATCCGCAAATGCTCTGGAGGAGAATTCCAGGCCTAAGGGGCAGCGAGAGAAAATGGACGAAGCCGAGCAAGAGAAGTAGAGACCCTGGGAGGGTAAGAAACATGGCATCTGAGGACGGAAGAGCACGAGCAGGGCAATAGTGTGAGATGAGAGAGGAAAGGCAACATAACTCTCCCCATTTCTATCCTCACAACAACAACAACCCTGTGAGGTAGGTTGGGCTGAGAGCCTGTGACTGGCCCAAAGTCACTCAGTGGGGTTTCCATGGCTGAGTGAGGACTAGAACCCGGATCTCCCGACTCCCAGTCCAACACTCTGGGCACTACACCACCCTGGCTTCCATTTTCTGGTGTGTGATTTGGCATTTGCAGGGCCGGTGCTACCATAGAGGCCACTCAGGTGGCCGCCTAGCCAAGGTAAGGGGGTCGCCAAATGCCGCACCGGAAGCCACTCTCCCACAGCGGTTCTGAGAGGGTGGCTTCCGGGCGCACCGTTCCAAAGCCGCCCGCCCGCTCCAGGGTCCTGGCTTCGCTTCAGCTGGGCGGCCACCCAGCCAAAGCGAAGCCACGCCCACCCACCCCCACTCCAGTGTCCTGGCTTCGCTTCAGCTGGGCTTCCAGCCGAAGCGAAGCCAGGACGCTGGGGCGGGCGGGCAGCTTCGGAACGGCGCGCCGGGAAGTCGCTCTCCCAGAGCAGCTTCCGGCCAGGCGCACCGTCCTGGCTTCGCTTCGGCTGGGTGGGCGCGCAGCTGAAGCGAAGCCAGAACGTTGGGTGTGTGTGTGCGGGTGGGTGGATTCGGAACGGCCGCCCAGAAGTCGCTCTCCCAGGGCAGCTTCCGGCTGGGCGCGCCGTTCCAAAGCCGCCCACCCCACCCAGCGTCCTGGCTTTGCTTCGGCTGGGCAGGCAAGATGGCGCTCCGGGTGGGGGGTGAAAGCAGCTCACCTGCCTAGGGCACAAAATAGTCTGGCACCGGCCCTGGGCATTTGGGGCTTAGACACACCACCACCACCACCTCTACCTTGTGCTCAATGGCTGGCCCACATTACTTGTCTCTGAGCCTCACCGCTTTGCCTTCTGGGAAATGGGCATTGGAGCAGAAAACTGTGGGTTCAAATGAAGGGTTTTCCGTTTTCAAACTCCGATCCCACCTCTGACTTGGACAAGTTACTTTTCTTCTAGCCTCACTGGTTTGCCTTTTGCGACTAGCCACCCTCACCCCGACAGCCATTTCCTTAAAGGGCAAGCAACCCCCAACCCCCGAGGCAGCCATTTTGTGAGAGTGCCCACAACACTCTTCAAAATTCCAAATGTGCCCACCGGCCCAAGAAGGTCAAGGCTCCCCTAGGGGAAAGGCTGACGTAGATCTTGGAAGAGGCCATGAAAAAGCTGTGGCATAAAGTGTTCCCTTTGGGAGCTTTTTTGTGCTCGTGCAAACACTGAAGAAGCCCACACCCCTGACCCCGTCCTCTCCGGGCCTCTCTCTCAGGGAAGGTGGACGCCTCATGACCGAGGGCACGCGGCGGAGGATCGTGGTGTCCACCCTGGCCGAGGCCCGGTTCTTTGCGGACGGCGGCTTTGACGACATCTTGTACGCCTACCCCCTGCCTTTCGACAAGGTGGACGAGTGCGTCGCCCTGGCGGAGCGGCTGGAAGCCTTCCACGTGCTTGTGGACAGCCAGGACGCCCTGGCCCTGCTGAAGGCGAGGACTTTGCACCAGAACAAGCGCTGGAAGGTGTGGCTGAAGATAGACTCTGAAAACGGCCGAGGTACTTTGGGCAGTTTTCCTGGGCCTTTGATTGCAAAATACCCATTTTTATCTGCATTTGTGCGTCTCGGTATTTTATTTATTTATTGCATTTCTATCCCACCTTTTCTCCTACAAGGAACCCAAGGCAGCGTACATAATCCTCCTCCTCTCCATGTTATCTACACAACAACAACCCCTGTGGCCGGGTGCTTTCCCTGTGTATATTTTTGTGCGCATCTCCAACATGTTTTCTATGAAATGGGCTTATTTATTTATTTATTACATTTCTATACCGCCCAATAGCCGGAGCTCTCTGGGCGGTTCACAAAAATTAAAAACATTCAAAGTATAAAACAACAGTATAAAACCATAATATAAAGCACAATATAAAAGCTCAACCAGATAAAAACAGCAGCAATGCAAAATTACCAATTTAAAACACCACGTTAATATTTATTTATAGACTGTTAAAATGCTGGGAGAATAAAAAGGTCTTCACCTGGCGTCAAAAAGCATATAATGTAGGTGCCAAGCGTTTACATCCTTCCTTTTTACCTCCTTAAGGAACCCAAGGCAGCATGGAATCATAGAATAGTAGAGTTGGAAGGGTGCTGTAAGGCCATCAAGTCCAACCCCCTGCTCAGTGCAGGAATCCATCTTAAAATATCACTGACAGATGGTTGTTCAGCTGCCTCTTGAAGGACTCTAGTGTGGGAGAGCCCACCACCTCCCTAGGTAACTGGTTCCATTGTCGTACTGCTCTAACAGACAGGAGGTTTTTCCTGATGTCCAGCCAGAATCTGGCATCCTGTCACTTGAGCCCGTTATTCCGTGTCCTGCACTCTGGGGGGATCGAGAAGAGATCCTGGCCCTCCTCTGTGTGACAACCTTTTAAGTACTTGAAGAGTGCTATCCTGTCTCCCCTCAATCTTCTCTTCTCCAGGCTAAACATGCCCAGTTCTTTCAGTCTCTCCTCATAGGGCTTTGTTTCCAGACCCCTGATCATCCTGGTTGCCCTCCTCTGAACCCGCTGCAGCTTGTCTGCGTCCTTCTTGAATTGTGGAGCCAAGAACTGGACGCAATACTCTAGATGAGGCCTAACTAGGGCCAAATAGAGAGGAACCAGTACCTCACATGATTTGGAAGCTATACTTCTATTCATGCAGCCCCAAATAGCATTTGCCTTTCTTGCAGCCGTATCACACTGTTGGCTCCTATTCAGCTAGTGATCTACAACAATTCCAGGATCTTTCTCATTTGTAGTATTGCTCTCCATTTTATCCTCACAGCAACAACCCTGTGATGTAGGCTGGGTTGAGAGTCTGTGACTGGCCCAAAGTCACCCAGTGGGTTTCCACGGCCGAGTGGGGACTAAAACCCAGATCTCCCAACTCCCAGTCCAACACTCTAGCCACTATGCCACACTGGCTTTTAGTGCCAAATATGCATCTTGCACTCATTGTACAGCGAAATGCGCCTTTCGTAAGTACTTTGGTACGTTTTTTAAAGCCGGAAACTGCTCCGCAAAATTCTTGGAGAAGTCCTCAATCAGAAGGAGCCACACGTTCTGATTCACCCGTTCATTCGGGGTGGACGGCTGATTCCAAAGGTAGAACGAAGTATATTCTTGAACGCCCCGGATGCGGAGGCCGCAAAGACCTCCACTGCCCATTCTAACCTGGGCTAGAGGAAGCACAAGTATTCATCGTGACCTGATGGCATGCACACACACCCGGCGTGCTAGTACTAACATTCAAAGCCCTAAACAGTTTGGAACCAGGTTATTTGAAGGAACACCTCCTCCCATATGTGCCTGCCCAGACTTTAAGATCATCCACAGGGGCCTTTCTCTGTGAGCCCCTGCCAAAGGAAGTGAGGCAGGTGGCTACCAGGAGCAGGGCCTTCTCTGCTGTGGCACCCCAGCCGTGGAACAAGCTCCCCAGAGAGGTTCGCCTGGCGTCTACAGTGTACTCCTTCCGTCGCCTGGTGAAGACCTTCTTATTTTCTCAGCATTTTAACACCTAATTTAACTTAAATTTAAACTTTGCTGTTTTAATTCCATATTTTAACCTATATCAATTTTTGCTGTGAGGTTTTATCCTGGTGGTGCTTTTTATATTGTATTTTGTATTTGTGTTTTTAGATTGTTGGTTGTTTTATTATGCTTTTCATGATTTTAATTTTTGTGAACCGCCCAGAGAGCTTCGGCTATTAGGGGGTATAAAAAGGTAATAAATAAATACATACATACGTCAGCCAGTAAGAGGTGCTGCAGTGCTTGCAGGGTTGGCGGAGTTGAACCGCTTCACCCTTGACACCAAAGCGCGGCAGTTGGCGATAAGGCAGTGCTGCGCTCACCCACAGCCCCGTCCCTTTCTCTGCTCTCGTTGCAGCCGGGTTGAGACATACTGATCCAGCAGCCCTCGGACTGGCTAAGGCGATCGCCGAGGGAACAACGGAGCTGGCCGGGATCTACGCGTATTGCGGCAACTCGTACAACTGCCACGGGTTGTCCGAAATCCAGTCTGTGGCTGAAGCCACCACAGGGTTGACCCTGAACTTCATGGACAGGTGAGTGAGGGTGTGATCCCAAATTGCTCTACCTGCTTGGTTACTATCCAAGCGGAAGGATATTATAACAGCTGCAGTTGCTGGTTCGTGCCAAAAGTCATTCTAACCCAGTGTTCTGCTTCCAGCAGTGGTCAGACAATTGTCCCTGGAAAGACCACCAGCAGGGCATAATGGGGACAGTCCTTGCCTGTTGCTTGTACAGAGGAGTCAAAGGGACCCTGGGCATAGAGTTTTCGTCACTCCACTTGGGAAAAATCTGTAGGGATTACAAGGGAAGCTCGGAGGCTGGCAACAAGGGAGAGGGCCTTTTCAGTGGTGGCCCCCCGACTGTGGAATGATCTCCCCGATGAGGCTCACCTGGTGCCAACATTGTTATCTTTTCGGCGCCAAGTCAAGACTTTTCTCTTCTCCCAGGCATTTAACAGCATTTAACAACGCTACGTTTGTTTTTTAATGGACCCCAGAACTGTTGTGTTTAAAATGGATACTGTTTTATACTGTTGTTTTTTATATTTTTTGATGGTTTTAAATTTTGTATACTTTTTTAATGTCCACTCTTTTTAACATTTGTAAACCGCCCAGAGAGCTTCGGCTATGGGGTGGTATATAAATTTAATAAATAAATAAAGGGTTTTATTTTCCTTTATTTATTTATTTATTTCATTTCATTTCATTTCTATACTGCCCAATAGCAGAAGCTCTCTGGGCGGTTCACAAAGATTAAAACCACAAGTATAGCATAAAATATAATATGAAAGCTTAAAACTACTGTGCACAATATAAAAGTTCAACCAGAATAAAACAAGCAGCAGTGCAGAGATCTAAAATGCAGAATTAAAATGCAGATTTAAAACAGCAGAGTTAGAGGACTACGATAGTAAGAACCTAAAATACTGGGAAAATAAGAGTACAATGGAGGTGCCAGGCGAAGCTCTCTAGAGAGCTCATTTCACAGCTGGGTTACCACAGCAGAAAAGGCCCGCCTCCTGGTAGTCACCCGGCTCACTTATAGAATCATAGAATCATAGAATAGCAGAGTTGGAAGGGGCCTACAAGGCCATTGAGTCCAACCCACTGCTCAATGCAGGAATCCACCCTAAAGCATCCCTGACAGATGGTTGTCCAGCTGCCTCTTCAATGCCTCTAGAATGGGAGAGCCCACAACCTCCCTTGGTAACTGATTCCATTGTCGTGCTGCTCTAACAGTCAGGAAGTTTTTCCTGATGTCCAGCTGGAATCTGGCTTCCTTTAACTTGAGCCCGTTATTCCGTGTCCTGCACTCTGGGAGGATCGAGAAGAGATCCTGGCCCTCCTCTGTGTGACAACCTTTTAAGTATTTGAAGAGTGCTCTCATGTCTCCCCTCAGTCTTCTGTTCTCCAGGCTAAACATGCCCAGTTCTTTCAGTCTCTCTTCATAGGGCTTTGTTTCCAGACCCCTGATCATCCTGGTTGCCCTCCTTCCTTTGGCTTGGCCCAGTTCAATGTTCCTTTTTTCATCTTGGAAGATACACACATCAGACAAGCCCTGCTGGATCAGATCAAGGGTCCATGTAGACCAGCATTTTGTTCACACCGTGGCCAACCAGCTGCCCACGGGAAAACCACAAACAGGACATGAGTGCAATAGGACCCTCCTGCCCATGTTCCTGAGCAACAGGTGCACACAGGCTTACTGACTCTGATACTGGAAGTGGCACATAGCCATCAGGACTAGTAGCCATTGACAGCCTTCTCCTACTCCTAGAATTTATCCAACCCCCTTTTCAAGCCATCCAAATTGGTGCCCATCAGTCTCCACCGCTTAACTTTTGCGATCAGATGGGACCGGGTGCTCTCCGGGTGGCATAGCTGTAAGCAGAGAAGTCGCTCTCTGGACGTTTTCTTCTCCTCTCTCAATGGAGCTCAAAAGCTTCCATCTTCTCATCCAAGCTATGATGGAGCAAAAAAGCTTCACCTTCATAAGACAGCTGTGCTAGAGCAGCCTTCTCCAACCTGGAGCTCTCCAGGTGTGTGGGACTACAATGCCCAGTATCCCCCAGCTGGCCATGATGGGAGCTGCAGTCCCACGCATCCGGAGGGGAGCAGCTGGCATCAAACATGGTGATCCGTGCGCTTTTTCCCTCCCATCTCATTGTTTTTCCTGAAACTGCAGCCGCTTTGGGGAACAGCCCCAAAATGCTTGAAAAGAGAATTCCCCGACAATCCATATTTGTAAAGAAGCAGGCAGGCAGTCGTTCACGGAAGCTTCTGCCATAATCTGCCTTTAAGGTGCTGCAAGGGGGGCTCTCGTGTGGCGCAGAGTGGTAAAGCAGCAGTTTCTGCAGCTGAAACTCTCCCCACGGCCTGAGTTCGATCCCAGCGGAAGCTGGTTTCAGGCAGCCGGCTCGAGTCGACTCAGCCTTCCATCCTCCCGAGGTCGGTAAAAGGAGTACCCAGTTAGCTGGGGGAAAGGTAATAATGGCCGGGGAAGGCAACGGCAAACCACCCCACTATAAGGCCTGCCAAGAAAATGTCAGCGAAAGCTGGCGTCCCTCCAAGAGTCAGAGGTTCCTTTCCTTTCCTTCTAAAGCCCTGCTTTACCAACAGCAAAAAAAAGGAGCGATTGAGAAAAGCCTACAGCATCCGGTATTCCCAGGCAGTCTCCCATCCAAGTACTAACCAGCCCCGACCCTGCTTAACTTCTGAGATCAGACGAGATCAGGTGCATCTAGAGTGGTGTGGCTGTAGGAAATTGGTGTGTCCACTCCAGCCCTTTTCAGTTTCTGGCTGTGCCCTTGCAATGTAGGAAATGGTTCATGCACAGAGTTCCAGAGGGTTCCTTTCTTGTTCAGCTGTGATTTGCTGCTCTCTTTCGTCCTAGCAGTGCCTGGTACAACCTCCTGCCTCCATGTCTCGCAGAGAGGCAGAGGCTGCTGGAACCCGGGACGTCTCTCTGACCAGGGGCACGTAGGGATGCTTTTGGGTCCATCTATCCAAACTCAGCATGCTCAATGTTCATCTTACAGTGCCGCACTTTGAGAGACACAGAACGTCCCTGTAAGAGGGGATTGCCGAAGCACCTCTGCCTTAGGGATGCAAAGTTATTCAGTCCCATTCATTTCAATTTATTTATTTATTTATTTATTTATTACATTTTTATACCACCCAATAGCCGAAGCTCTCTGGGCGGTTCACAACAATTAAAATCATAATAAAACAAACAACAGTTTAAAAACGGAAATACAAAATACAGTACAAAAAGCAATGGGTCTACTTTAAGTAGAATTAGGATGGGATATACTACCTACCCCCCACCCCCACCCCCATCTAAAAGAGGCCTGCCTGAAGTTCAGCCAGATTGAGAGGTAGAAAAAGTAGCCCAGAAGCCCTGTCTTAAGGGAGCCCTTCAAAAAGCCTACAGCATCCGGTATTCCCAGGCGGAATCCCATCCAAGTACTAACCAGGCCCAACCCTGCTTAACTTCTGAGATCAGACAGGGAGGGAATCTACACGTCGTTGTGAGGGCGCTTGCATACGCCCCCAATGCGCCCCCAAAACGACTGTGTAGATCGTGCCCTGAAGAGACGGAGGAAGAGGCGGAGGAGGAGGAGGCTGAGGAATCCGGCCGCGTCCTTGCCGCCGCCGCCGCCCACCTCCCCGCCGGCCTCCTGCTGCCGGCGAAAGAGCCAGCCGGGTCGGAGAGCTTCTTCCGCTCTCCCCCCCCCCCCCGCCTTCCTCCGCCGAGCTCTCCGACCCGGCCAGCCCTGAAGAGACAGAGGAAGAGGCGGCTGGGGAATCCGGCCGCGTCCTTGCTGCCGCCGCCGCCGCCCACCTCCCCGCTGGCCGGGTCGGAGAGCTCGGCGGAAGAAGGCGGGCGGAGAGCGGAAGAAGCTCTCCGACCTGGCTGGCTCTTCCGCCGGCAGCAGGAGGCCAGCAGGGAGGTGGGTGGCGGCGGCGGCAGGACGCGGCCAGATTCCCCAGCCACCTCCTCCTCCGCCTCTTCCTCCGTCTCTTCAGGGCACGATCTAGGCACGATCTACACAGTCTTTTTGGGGGCGCACTGGGGGCGCATGCAAGCGCCCTCACAACGACGTGTAGATTCCCTCCGGATCAGGTGCATTCAGGGTGGTGTGGCTGTAGGCACTTGGCCTGTGCACTCGAACCCTTTTCCATTTCTAGCTGTGCCCTTGTACTATACAAAATATTATTTGCAGAGGTCCGGAGGGGTTTCTTCCTGTTCAGCCATGATTTTCTGCTCTGCCATCCTAACAGTGCCTGCTGCAACGTCCTGCCTACTTGGAGGCATCTTCAGGCACCAAGTTGTTTTCCTCTCCTGCAGTGGCGTTGGGTAATCCCGACGACAGGGAGGGAACACGGGGTCTCCGGCGGCCATCCGGGTATCGGACCTGCCCACTCCCTCTTCCTGGTGGAAGGCGAGTAATCGCCGGTCGCCTTCCACCAGGGACTGCTCCCGGATCGGCCCCGGAACGACGTCAGATGCCGGAAGAGCCGTACTGACCTCGCTCTCATTGAAAAGATCGGGGTAAGTCCCCGACTTTTTCAATGCGCAGCTTCGCGGGAAAGCCCCACGGGGGCTGCGTAGCTGCGTCTGCGTCATAAAACTTGCAGAAAGGCGGAGGCTGCTTGAACCCAGGACTGGCAGTGGGCGCTCTGCTGCTGCTGCTGCTGCCCTGGAGACATTTGCTCTGAGGCAGCAGCTGCACAAAGGGGCAGCAGCTGCACAGGCACACCAAAGGGCTCCAGTTCAAGAGAGGGAATGAACGGCACTGTTCCTGGCACTTGGCTAAAATCCACCCAGTGCTCTCTCCCCACCACCCTACCACCACCCCTCCATGCCACCATATTCCTCCCCAACAACCCCGTAGGCTGAGAGAAAGAGTGGCTGGATCAAGATGCAAAATGCAGCAGCTAGACTGCTGGTGGGTACATCTTACAGAGACCACATAACGCCGGTCTTAAAGGAACTGCACTGGCTGCCTATACGCTTCCGGTCGGAATTCAAGGTGTTGGCAATGACGTTTAAAGCCCTAAACAGCTTGGGACCGCGATACTTGAGAGAGCGCCTCTCCTTATATACGCCTGCCCGAGATCTCAGATCTGTTGGAGGAGCCCTTCTCCACATCCCACCAGTGCAACATATACGCTATGATGGGACAAGGGAGAGGGCGTTCTCTGTGGTGGCACCCCGACTGTGGAATGCCCTCCCCTTGGAGGCCCGACTGGCTCCAAGTCTGATTTTATTCCGGCGCCAAGTGAAAACATGGCTTTTTAAAAAAGCTTTTAATGGTTGAATTCACTAGGCACATTGTTTTAAGTTTTAACTGTTTTAATAGTTTTACTACTTTTAAATTATATATTGTTTTAACTTGGTTTATGGTTCAATTTGTTTTTAGCTGTGTATATTTACTGTTTTCATACGGTATGCTTTTATCTGTACGCCGCCCTGAGATCTTATTTATTTATTTATTACATTTATATACCGCCCCACAGCCAAAGCTCTCTGGGCGGGATATAAATGTTTTAAATAAATAAATAATAAATAAATGTCCCAGTGAGCTTTATGGATGAACATGGATTTCAACTTAAGCCCCTTCCGGACCTGCTTAACTATTACACCACAGTGATCGGCCTAGGTCACCCTTCTCCCACATGCCCCATGGACATGCTGGCTGGGGATAATGGGACTTGCAGTCCAACACATGGTGATCCTTCTCAGATGCTCACAGGGCATTGATGTAGCAGATTCACTCATCAGCAAGCAAACTCCAAGTTTGGCATAGGTTCGGGGTCTTCTCTCTTCCGAACTGACTCAGATCCAACATCTACCATGGTCTCGTGGTTCTGTTGATACTTCCTTAGTAGTAGGGTTTTCTTTGCAAGTAGGTGCTGATGGAGCATCTTGTCTTATTTATTTATTTATTTATTTATTTATTTATTTATTACATTTTTAGCTACAAGTGTCCTGCACTTCTCTTGCTCATCAGGGCACCCTTTCTGAGACGCATGCCTAAAACGTTGTCTGGAAGCAAAGCAATGATCTATTTTCCCGATAAAGGAAGGTAGAGGATTTAACATCGCCTCCTGATCTTTTGGGGGAGGTACAGCATGGGTGTCAATCTTTGTTCCTACTGGCATCTGATGAGCAAAACGAATCCCTTGGTGACAATACTCTTAAACTGTGCAATGCTTCATTTACTCCGTTGCTAGGGGAGGGCGTGTCGAAGGCCTGGCTGGCATTTCTTGGGCATCACAGTCACAGTTCTATGAACAGCTGGCCAGGTATAAAACGTGTCCAGAATCTGCAGCTAAGTTCTACCTTCTAAGGCAGTGCTATCAACCCATTTTACGGCCAGGCTGACCAATTTTCATCCCTCTCTCTGTGCATTGATTCCTATCTATTTGTGCCTCCTAGAATTCATAGAGTCCTAGAATAGTAGAGTTGGAAGAGGCCTCTAAGGCCATCGAGTCCAACCCCCTGCTCAATGCAGGAATCCACCTCAAAGCATCCCTGACAGACGGTTGTCGAGCTGCCTCTTGAAAGCCTCTAGGGTGGGAGAGCCCCCAACCTCCCTAGGTAACTGGTTCCATTGTCGTACTGCTCTAACAGTCAGGACGTTTTTCCTGGTGTCCAGCCGGAATCTGGCTTCCTGTAACTTGAGCCCATTATTGTTAGGTCTCATGCATTCTACATCACATGTAGGAGGGGGGAGAGGGGAAATCCAGACAAATCCAGTCTCTCTGGCTGTAATCCTGTGCCCACTTATCTGGACCCAATGAGAATTAGTTCTAAGTAAAAGCATCTAGGATTGTGCTGTCAGTGGCATAAATCCAATTCCGCAAAGGCATAACAGTCTCCGATTTCCGAAAACAATTACATCACTTTTCGATTTATTTTCTGTTTATTTTATCGTCCTTGAGTTTATTTATTTAAGAGTCTTTAAAAGCCATTCTTTTATAGAAGTCACAGATGCTAATTTCCAGCAGTGAGCCAAAACCATTTTTTTGGGGCTGCAACACTTTTTATTGTTGCTGCAACAATTAACATCTGTTAACATTGTCTCGCTGCGTCTCTCTCTTAAAAGAGTGAAATGATGATGATGATGATGATGTGCATTTAAGCACATTTTCCCAGTTGGCCACTGGAGGGCAGTGGCATGTCGGCATCGAAGCCCCCTTGTGGTCTTTGCAAGAAATAGATAGGAGCCCTCTGGGACCATGTGTGTGTCTTTTTTGTCTTTGTGTGTGTGTGTGTGTGATGCTTTCCTGTTGCATTGGGGCAAATTTCTCTCAGATGTTTCTGGGGATGTCAAATTAGTTGCAGACAGGAAGTGGCACAAAGTTGGGGGGCAGGGAGATAGGATTGGAGTGTGTGTGGGGGGGGGAGAGAAGTAGAGGAAAACCAGCTTTGGTGGGGGAGGAAGAACGGGTACAATACTTTCCAGTCCTTTAATCACCCACATGCAAAGCAGACGGCTGAGGGAGCCAGGAGAAATGCGGGGGGGGGGGGGACGACCAGCTTTCAACGTGGAGCTCCTTTCAGAGACTCTGGATCTATGAGCCTTTGATGTCAGCGACAGGCCAGGCCAGATGGGAACTGGGACTTGGAGGAAGTTTGCGACATCCGTCTTTGAGCCTGCCTGTGTGCTGAATTCGTTGCTTCTTCTCCGTGCAACAAAAGGCTTCCGTTTTTGTTTCAATTTTCCAAAGGAAAATGAGAGAGAGAGAGAGAGAGGGAGAGATGTAGGCTCCAGTCCTCTCATTCTGCTCTGGAGCAGAATTAATTTGACCCAACCAAGGATAAAGCGAACCACTGAGGTCCTAAATGATCAAGAAGGATACATCAAGAAGGACGCAGACAAGCTGGAGCGTCTTCAGAGGAGGGCAACCAGGATGATCAGGGGTCTGGAAACAAAGCCCTATGAAGAGAGACTGAAAGAACTGGGAATGTTTAGCCTGGAGAAGAGAAGATTGAGGGGAGACATGATAGCACTCTTCAAATACTTAAAAGGTTGTCACACAGAGGAGGGCCAGGATCTCTTCTCGATCCTCCCAGAGTGCAGGACATGGAATAACGGACTCAAGTTAAAGGAAGCCAGATTCCGGCTGGACATCAGGAAAAACTTCCTGACTGTTAGAGCAGTACGACAATGGAATCAGTTACCAAGGGAGGTTGTGGGCTCTCCCACACTAGAGGCCTTCAAGAGGCAGCTGGACAACCACCTGTCAGGGATGCTTTAGGGTGGATTCCTGCATTGAGCAGGGGGTTGGACTCGATGGCCTTGTAGGCCCCTTCCAACTCTGCTATTCTATGATTCTATGATCTCCTTCTTGGCTCAGCCCACCCTGTGTAGAGTTTCTCCCAAGGAGCCACGTCAGAAAGCCAGGTGCCTGCCTTTTGCCTGTTGTTGTTTTTGGATCATTTTTATTTATCATTGAAACTTCAACAACTAAAATACATAATTACCCAACCTACTAAGTTGAAAATAATTGTTCCAGAAAGTGATAAGCAGCTGCCGTTTGAACGGGGGGGGGGGGGGGGGGGGGAATAGAGTGCAAATTGCAAAATCATTTCTGTGGCACACTCTATCTGTTAATTTATCCGTTCGAGCAATTTCCAGAGCCTTCAAGAGCCATTCTCTAGGTGTGGGAGTTCTGACATTTTGCCAGTATCTGGCCAACACAATTCTGGCGGCTATTAATAAATTCATAATCAAATCCTTAATAGTCCTTTCTGTAACTTCCAGCAAATGCTTTAGTAATATAGACAATGTGGCAAAATCTTATATTAATTCTCGTTATTATATATATTATAACTATCCTATAATATTCTTTGAGCTCTGGACAGCTCCCCAGTACACGATCAAATCTGCACCCACCCTTCCACACGTCCCACAGCCGTCCATCAGGTGACTACATTTGCCACCCCCCCAAGCAAACCACTTTGCAACGTGGTTGTGAAGCTTTCGTTTCAAGGCGCTTTGCTCTGTGTTCTCGCCAGCTCAGCTTTGCTCTAATTATCTTGATTGATTGATTGATTACATTTCTATACTGCCCAATAGCCGGAGCTCTCTGGGCGGTTCACAAAAATTAAAAACATTCAAAGTTTAAAACAACAGTATAAAACCGTGCTATAAAATACAATATAAAAGCTCAACCAGATAAAAACAGCAGCAATGCAAAATTACAAATTTAAAACACCAAGTTAAAATTTATTTATAGACTGTTAAAATGCTGGGAGAATAAAAAGGTCTTCACCTGGCGTCTAAAAGCATATAATGTAGGTGCCAAGCGAACCTCCTTAGGGAGCTCATTCCACAGCCGGGGTGCCATAGCAGAGAAGGCCCTGCTCCTGGTAGCCACCTGCCTCACTTCCTTTGGCAGGGGCTGGCGGAGAAGGACCCCTGAGGCTGACCTTAGGGTCTGGGCAGGTCCATATGGGAGGAGGCGTTCCTTCAGATAGCCTGGCCCCAAGCCGTTTAGGGCTTTAAATGTTAATACCAGCACTTTGAATCGGGCCCGGACCACTACTGGCATGAAACTGAAAATTTAACACACAGAGAACTTGGTGTAGCTTATTCCTTCTTTCCCTCCTTAATGGATTTGTTGTGGCAAGAAAAGAAATAAGACAGAAGATGCCTTGGGGAAATGGTGAGAAAACACAAAGAGGGTCACAAAGGGAAGATGGCGACACCTGAGCCCCTGTAAAATTCCAATCTTGAGGTGGGTCGATGGCACGCTAAACGCCTCCTCTGGAAGCACCCCTTGGATTACAACGAACTTTTCAAGTGATGCTGAAACTTTAGTTTCTCTGGCAGTCATAAAAAGAGGTTAGGTGAGCCCATTTTTGTTGAAGTTTTCAGTGGCATTGCTGTGTACTGCTGGAGGAGGAAGGGGGAACCTTGGAAACGAGAAACATCTATTCCTTCCAGCCCTGGATCACAACATCTCCAAACATCTTCACAGTTGTTTGAAGGGGACATGGCGGCACCCTTCATAAAAAGGAGGAGGAGGAGGAGGAGGAGGAGGAGGAGGAGGAAAGACCGTGTGATTCAGCTATAAAGAGAGACAAAGAGCCTCGGAAGGACGCTGGATCAGACCAATGGGGGCTGGGCTGGGATCTCCAGGGGGAATCCCACCCACCCCTGGGGCTGCACTGCCAAATCTGGGTGGTGGTGGGAAAACATTCGTCAGTTTGCCACCAAATTTAGATGGCAAATGGTGGCAATGGCCTTAAAGGGCCAAACTTAGCTTTGAAACAAGGAGCCCTGCCTTGTGGGTATATAGAGAATTTCTCTTCCTTTCGATTTGTGTTTCGATTTGTGGCCTAAAGTTAGTGGTTCTGCTTCTGCCACTGCCACCACAGCAAATCTGGGGGCGATGGTGCTGCACGTAAAGGTGCCCTGGGCCACGTGTTGCCCCCCCTGATCTAGTCCCACATCCCGCTGCCCAGAGCGGCCAGCAGCCCCCATCTCTGCTCCCAGTTGCAGAAGGGAGGGATATCCAAACTGTCTTGTGCGGTCCTTTTTTCCGACAGGATCCCTCCAAGGGCACAATAGAGCATAGAGGGAGTTGTGGGTTTCAGAGCCATAAAAACCTGACTCTGAGTCAGACGTTTCAAAAAGTGCAGAATTGCAAAGGGAGGGGGGGTCTGTTTATTGGCGGTGGGAGTGGAACTGCTTCACCCCTTTACAGATCTTCCGCCAGCTCTGCACTTAAAGCACGTCGTTTAAAAGCTGGAGTAGATCCGGAGGTCCCTGTGAAGGAAGGGAGGCACGATTCCGGTTGGGATGGGATTAGAGAGCAGGGTGAGAGTTTTTCTGGATCGGGGACAGAAAATCCGAAGCGCTGCCGATATATTTGCCAAACCAGTTTGACGAGAGACATTGTCGAGGGCCCTCGGGAAAGAGGAACGTGCCCCTGACAGGTAACGGCAGATCTCCATTTTTCTGTCGTTTCCTCTAATAGCAAACGGGAGGGCCCCGTGTCGACCCGTGTGAGGCGTGGCGATGTGCAGGCGAAGCAGGAAGGCGGCCAGCCTGGAACCTAATTCCCTGGCATCTCTAGTTTAAGAAAGCAATCAAACTGGACAGCCCTCTGTCAGGGATGCTTTAAACTTACAAAAAACTTCCTGACTGTTAGAGCAGTACGACAATGGAATCAGTTACCTAGAGTGGTGGTGGGCTCTCCCACAGTAGACAATGTCCCACATCCCGCTGCCCAGACAATGGAATCAGTTACCTAGAGTGGTGGTGGCCTCTCCCACACTAGAGGCCTTCAAGAGGCAGCTGGACAACCATCTGTCAGGGGTGCTTTAGGGTGGATTCCTGCATTGAGCAGGGGGTTGGACTCGATGGCCTTGTAGGCACATTTTGCTTGTGGGTGGAGCTACCAAAATACCAGCCTATTTTATCTGAAAGCTGGGATGAAGTTCAACAATCAAATAAACTGGGCTGGGGAGACCAGATGTTCTGACATGGTATAAGATTGATTGATTACATTTTTCTGCTGGCCAATAGCTGAAGTTCTATAAAGCATCGTCCTTCACACTTGGGAGACTGTCTAGGTATGCAGAAAAATACTGTGGAATTTATGTATTTTTAATAAACGGGACGGGGGGAGGGACTCAATAGGAAACCTATGGAATCCCTGGAGCATAACGGGGGCCGCCCTGTTTGAGACACGCATGTGCCCAACAATGAAGGCTGAGGGCTCTGATGCCAGTGAGGCAGTGAATCTGCTACAGGTTTCAGTCAGGACCAGTTAGAATGCTAAAGAAGCTATCCAAGGTGCGGAGCAAATGCATAGTTACACTATGGAACTCACCACCACAAGATGTCGTGATGGCCACCAGTTTCAATACCTTTAAAAGGGGGTTGGACAAATTCCTGGAGGAGGAGGCTATCAATGGCTACTAGTCCTGATGGTTGTGTGCTGTCTCCAGTTTTCGAGGCAGTGAGCCTGTGCACCAGTTGCTGGGGAACATGGGTGGGAGGGTGCTGTGGCACCGTGTCCTGCTTTGTGGGTCCCTGGTTCACAGCTGGCTGGCCACAGTGTGAATGGAGCGCTGGGCTAGATGGACCCTTGTACTGATCCAGCTTTAGGGCTCTTTTGTACCTCTGGGGATCCAATCTGAATGCGTGTAAATTTAAAATGGACATAGGTATGGACCAAGTAAAAGAGGCCTGTCCAGAGACTTCCAGGTTCAGAGAAGGGGCTCACATTCACGCTTCCCGATGTTCCAGGATGGTTTAGGGAAAGTTTCCCATTTCGTGGCTGCGGTTCTGCATTTCTCACCTGCCAAAGAGGCCACCTTTTCCTTTCCTACCTCACGACCAGAGAATGCAGACACCCATTCATGCATCAGAGGAGCCCTGCTGGAATACACAAGAGCCCATGATGTAGTCCAACATTGGTCTTCCTCCAGTGCCCAGCCAGATCCTTCTAGAAAGTCCACAGTCCAGGCTCAAAGGCACAGGCGTCCGCATGCCGTTTCCCCCAGGCTCTCCTACTCAGAGGTAGAATGCCTCTAAACATGGAGGTTCTATCTAGCCATCTTGGCTAGCAGCCCTGTTGTGGCCTCTCTCCCTTCTTCCGTGACTTCGTCTAATCACTTCTCTTTTCCCTCTCCTGTGTATCCTAGTTTACAGAGAAGAGTCCTCTGCTTGAAGGGCTGTCCGGTCCAAATCCGGTTTGAAGCCGAAGACCGCCCCCCCCAAAGGGGGAGCAGGGCAGAGGACTTGGAGTTGCCCAACAGTTGTTAGCATCTGGTCACAATTTTCCCCGTTATAGCGAGATGGAACGTGTCTCTATTTAAATCGGAGCTAGTGTGGTGTAACAGCTAGAGCGTTGGACTGGGAGTCGAGAGATCCGGGTTCTAGTCCCCACTCAGTCATGGAAACCCACTAGGGGACTTTGGGCCAGTCACAGACTCTCAGCCCAACCTACCTCACAGGGTTGTTGTGAGGATAAAATGGAGAGGAGGAGGATTATGTACGCCGCCTTGGGTTCCTTGAAGGAAAAAAGGCAGGATATAAATGTAATAATACAATTGGGTTGGCTCCAGAATTAGGCTGGATCAAGTGGGCTGATGGAAGTGGAGTTTCCTGACCCCCACTTTCCTACGGAACCCCCCTTCCAGCTTCCTGAAAAAGCCACACAATGGGGTGAAATGTGGAGGGGGGGATCCCCCAAAATCAGACGGAGGGGCCTTCCACAATTCCTGACGGAAAGTCCTTGGCTCTTGAAGGCATATCCCGGATCCGACCCATTATTTCTAAATTTGCATATGCAATTAGCATCTATAAAATGGGTACCAATCTGTGTCCTCTTTGCGGGTGTGTGTGTGTGTGATGCATTTCCTCACTTGGAGGGCAGAGCGTAAGCGGCCGCCCCGAATTGGCACCCAGGCCCCACGCCTCCCAGGCCCCGCTCCGGTTCAAAAGGCCACCACAGAGCTCTGTCTCGCTTTTATTACCCCGCATAATATTATAGCGTCTCCTGGCTCGATCTCCTAGCGGGAGGGCAAAGGTGTTATTGACGGGCCGCTTACATAAAAATTTTTAAAGCATCCCTTTCTCGGGCCTTCAGGTGAACGCCTCCGCCTTTGAAGCTGCCTCTTCAAAGCGAGCGAACGGGTGCAGCTGGAGTTTGGCAACACAACACGCCTCCCACCCCGCTGCATCCTTTGAACACGCTCCCCTCCCAGCCCAGGACTCATACAAAGCCCAGATCCCAGTTCACACCCAGGAGGGAAGAGCTGTGAAGGCTTGGCGCTTGGCGGCAGACGCGGGCCCTGCAAGGGAAACCATCTCCAGAACTTCTCAGAGCCACCTAGTGATGGATTGGACAAGGGAAGAGGAGCCTTAAACACTCTCCCTGCCTGCCTCTTTTTTTGCCTCCAGCCATCTTCTTCTCTGGCACTCTGCGGTTCCCACGAGAGAGAGAGAGAGAGAGAGAGAGAGAGAGAGAGAGAGAGAGAGAGCAGATTTGCATTCACACCCACTGGAAACAAAAGCAACGGCGTCTTTGGGGTGCTATTTATTTATTTTTATTTATTCTTTATTTATTGCATTTATATCCCGCCTTTTTTCCTCCAACACAATCCTCTCCATTTTATCCTCACAACAACAACCCTGTGAGGTAGGCTGGGCTGAGAGTGTGACTGGCCCAAAGTCCCCCAGTGGGTTTCCATGGCTGAGTGGGGACTAGAACCCAGATCTCCCGACTCCCAGTCCAGCACCCTAACCACTACACCCCACTGGCTATGAGCTACCAAGAACTGGAGGTTTGTCTCAGCAGCGGGTGGATGCCGCCTCGACTCATAGGGTCCTAGCATGGCCGGGTGTCCTGTTTTTACAGAGGACGGTCCTCTCTTTAAAGGGCTGTCCTCTCCAACTCTGATTTAAAAGTAAGGCACCATAAGAACTGATGCTCGTCGACTGGACCGCAGACCGAGCAGGGACACCCGTCCCCTTGTCAGTCTTTCCCGCTATGGCCAGAGAGATCGTATTTCTGTTTAAATTATACTTATTTTTGAATTTACATCTGCGCATATACGGTGGCGTAATGCACATCTTACGCTCATCGGTGTCCTTGTTTGTCCTCATTGTTTTCATGACCCGTTTCCTCTTCTTTTTGTGGGGTGATATGTCAGCAGCCAAAGATAACTGACAGCTGAATCGAGTCAAATTATTGATTATTACATTTCTATCTCACCTTTTTTTTTCTCCAAGGCAGCTCACATGGTCCAACTTGTCCTCTTCTCCATCTTATCCTCCCAACAACCCTGTGGGGTAGGTTACGTGGAGAGTCAGTGATGGGCCCAAAGTCACCCAGTAAACTTCATGGCCATGTGGGGACCGGAACCCAGGTCCCCTGAACCACCCCCAGTCACACACTCTTAACCTCTACGTCACACTGGTTTAGGATTAGGGCTGTGCTCCGCTTCGGGTCTTAGAACCGATAGCGGAGCGGCCTGATTCGTCTCCCACAAAGGTGGAGATGGATCGGGTCGGGGGAGCTGCGGATCGAGATGAAGTGGATCGAGACCAAGAAGATCCACCGCCTCGATCCGGAGCTCCGAAAAAAAGGTAAGTGTGGTAGGAGGGGGGCTTATCTGGCGGCGCTGCAGTCCGTGCGGCGACGGGGACAGAGCCAGGTAAGGGGGCAGGAGGGGAGGGGGGCTTAACTGCCTCCGTTGTGGTCCGGCGACGGCTTCAACTGAGGCCCGGGCCTCAGTTGAAGCCGCCGCCGGACTGCAATGGAGGCAGGTAAGTGGTGAGGGGAGCCTTAACTGCCTCCGGATGCTCGGATTTGCTTCAAACTGGGCATGAATGTGGATACATGTATAAGCTCTCATGGTGCCGATTTTAAGGTTTCTAACGTTAAAAGTAAAAAAGTTATAGGCGTTTGATTTTCAATGCAAGTGTATTTATTTATTTATTTATTTATTTATTACATTTCTATACTGCCCAATAGCCGGAGCTATGGGGGGAGGGGGAGCACAGAGCTCTGAGCCGGATCTGGAGCACCACAGCAGAGCAGAGCGGAGCATAGGCGGATCAAGACCCGATTTGGAAGTTGCGGATCGGGATCCAGAGCGAATCGGGGTGGGGGCATGCATAGCCCTATTTAGGATGAACTAAAAAGCAGCCTTCCCCAACCTGGTGCCCTCCAGATGTGTGGGATTGCAACCCCCATCATCCCCAGTCAGCATGATCAGTTAAAAAGGACCCCCCCCCCCGGAAGCCCTGCGTCATGAACTATTTCCCACTGCGTAGACAAAAAGGCAAGCTAGAAATGTAATAAATAAATGGATTGCATTGGGCTAGAAAAATTCAGAGAGGAGCTAATGGCTCTCACAGCCATTAGCTATGTGAGCAAAATGGAATCTCCATATCTAAGGGGAGTCTACCTCTGAACACCAGATACTAGGGCCAGGGAATGGTCTCTTATCTCTCTCAAGGCAGCACAACTGCTAACACGTTGACCCAAAAGTAGCCCCCCCCCCGGGATCTCGGTCTTCTATTTGCGATTATTCACTGCACAAAATAGTATTGGCTTCTGTCCAGAGAAAGTGGCGCCCCTTGACTCGCCATTAAAATCAATAGGGCAAATAACTTACGCCCCATTAATTAATTAATTAATTAATTAATTTTTTTAGAATATTTATATACCGCTCCCCATTGAAAAATTTCGGAGCGGTGTACAAGGTAAAATGAAAATAAAAACAGAATTAAAACAGTTAAAACAAAATTTAAAAAGAAGCAAAACCCAGAAATCCAAGGCTGCATGTTAAAGAAAGACTTCTTGGAATAGAGATGTTTTCAGGAGGCGCCGAAACGAGTACAAGGTTGGCGCCTGCCTGACCTCCAGAGGCAGGGAGTTCCACAGGAGGGGGGCCACCACGCTGAAGGCTCTTCCCCTGGTGGATTCCAATCAGAGGATGGATCTATGTCGAACCACCAGGAGCAGGCCCTCGGATGACCTCAGTGACCGGGCAGGTTGGTAAGGGAGAAGGCGGAGCTCTCTCAGGTATCCCGGTCCCAAGTTGTTTAATTATACTGCGACACAAGTCTGATCAGCGTTCTTTGGATTGCGGCAGGTCTATGTTTGTTTGTTTGTATGTTTTAAAAATGAATTGTGATAAGAAGAGCTGTATCTGAGCTGTATTCGTTTCTCACGCTGGCCAACCAGATGCCCCAATGGGAAGCCCATAAGCAGGACATGAGTGCCACAGCACCCTCCCACCCATGTTCCCCAGCAAGTGGTGTACCTAGGCTTACTGCCTCTGATGCTGGAAGTAGCATATAGAACATCAGAAGAGCCCTGATGCTGGATCAGACCGAGGGTCCATCTAGTCCGGCACTCTGTTCCCACAGTGGCCAGCCAGCCATCGGCCAGGGACCAACAAAGCAGGACATGGTGCAACAGCACCCTCCCACCCATGTTCCCCAGCACCTGGTGCACACAGGCTTACTGGACTACTAGCTATCAGGATTACTAGCCCTTGATAGCCGCCCTGATTTTGTCTAAAAAGGGTTCCCCTTTCCTGCATCTTTTCCAGCTCTGCACTATCCTTTGTAATGTGCAGTGATCCAAACTGGGAGGCTTATTCCAAGCGTGGCTGCAGACCCCTTGGTGGTCGCGTGGCTGGTCATTTACGTTAAGCTCCGCCCCTGACCACGCTGCCCTTCCCTTGTTTTTAGCAGAAGCTGCAATTCCACTTCTAGTGTTCTCATTGCAGCCTTGTTGACTGAAAGCGTCATGCCACGTCCCTGCTTCCCTCGGATTATCCCCGTAACGCTAAGCTTTCGCGGTTGTTGTTGTTTTTGCTACCGGGCGACAGCGATCCTTTGCATACCAGGAAGTGAGTTTACGGGGGGAAATGTAAAAAATCATTTAAAAAAAAATCAACGGATGACCCAATTCAATTCAAATTTGGTATGCTTAAAGCTCTCCCTGATATCTATGACTGTGCCAATTTTGGTGTCTTTATCTTTAAAGCTTACGCAGATGTAAGCATTTCTTTAAAATCCTGCTCCTGTGCCCCAGCGGTGGCTCGGAAGATACGCTCAAAAAGTAGGGGCTAAATACCGCGAATCTTTTGGCTTTATAGCACAAGTAAGGCAGGATGCCTGGGAGTACTTCACAATCAAAGCAGATTGTAAGGTGGAAAACTTCTGAGTCCTTTGCATGCAATTCGCAGAGATTGCACAGTATAACGCTGGTGTGATAACGCTCTGAAAGAGTGGTTGCTTTTTAAGAAATGTTCAGCGTTTAAGCTTTCTGCTCAAGGTCCTGGCATCTTCCTCGGATGCTGTACTGCGCACTCTTCGAGCTGAATGCCGTCCTACAAAATTCCAAAGCCCTGAGAGTTCATCACGGTACTTTTCTGACGTTAATGCCACCGGTCTCGTTGTTAACAGCGCATTGGAGTGTTTTAACATGACCGCTGCTGGTATGTGGCCACGTATATGACCCCTCTGGGAGGAAGGCGGAGGGCTGGTGTGCGTTTTTTCTTCCTTCAATGCATACAGGAGCTGTCCGGAGAGGAGAGGGATTGGGGAAACCGAAGCACATTAGGGCCATTTCTGCACTGCTATGGCGAAACCACGTCAGGGGCAGCGGAGTTATTATTAGCCCAGCTTGATGTGCAAGAGGGCCCCCTCCTGCGTCCCCCCCCAATCCCTCTTTCTCCGGCTGTTGCTGATCAGATCCCCTTCCAGGAAGGAATGCCTGCCAGATGTTCTCTTGAAATATACCCCCACACACACACTCCCCACGCCCCAGACTGGGCTGGATTCAGGATGGGGGTGGAGGAAAGCAGTAGTGTGGAATAAACTAGCACTCTTTTTTCCGAGGGCAAAAGTGCAGAATAAAAGATCACTGGTTTTTCGAGGGCGAAAGCACAGAGTAAAAGATGGCTGATTTTATTTATTTTTTGTGGCAGCCACGGCTCAACCCACCCAGGACATGGAGCTGAACTGAGAGGCTGGGTTCACACAGGACGGCAAGCCACTCAGTGTGGGCAGTTGTTGAACTGTGGGTTATTGTGTTGTCCGAACGCAGCGCTTTTTCCACAGGGTGGGTTACCGTGTTGTCTGAACTAAGTGCGTATTCTGCAGGGTGGCTTGTTTTTGTTTTAATTTTAATTTTTGGTCGTTCTGGTTGCATAAGTCGAATATGACATCATTTATACGTACATATATACCTTCCGTATCAATTCAGATACAAATTACAAGTTTCTGCCTGGATTGGAAATGAATTTTCTAATATTACCATCCTCCTATCCACTCGAAATGTCTGTAAATATCAACGGGGGTGTTCTCCCCTCTTCTTCTTTGTTCACAAAGTCAATAAACTTCCTCCATACGCTCTCAAATTTATCCTGGCTTAATTGTCCTTGCACTTCCCTCATCACAGGGTGACTTGTTAACCACCCTGAACTGCCCAGCAACGTCATGGGTTCTCAAGGTGGCTTGTTTGAGAAAAATAAAACCCACTGCATAAAACCTCCTGCGTAGTTAACAAGTCACCCTGTGGAAAAAGTGCCTCTTGCAAACACAACAAGCCATGGTGGGTTAGCGTGTTGTGTGAACATTAACTCCTGCCAGCAATTGGAGCAGGGGGTTATAGGTTAAAAAAAAAAGCCTGCTGCAGCAGATAGAAACCTTTACTACATCTCCAGATGTAGAGTTGTAGTCCAGCACATTTGGTGGGTGCCCAGTTGGGAAAAGCGACTTTATTTATTTATTTATTACATTTCTATACCGCCCAATAGCCGGAGCTCTCTGGGCGGTTCACAAAAATTAAAAACATTCAAAGTATAAAACAACAGTATAAAACCATACTATAAAATACAATATAAAAGCTCAACCAGATAAAAACAGCAGCAATGCAAAATTACCAATTTAAAACACCAAGTTAAAATTTATTTATAGACTGTTAAAATGCTGGGAGAATAAAAAGGTCTTCACCTGGCGCCTGAAAGCATATAATTTGGTGCCAAGCGAACCTCCTTAGGGAGCTCATTCCACAGCCGGGGTGCCACAGCAGAGAAGGCCCTTTACTGAAGACTTTACTGTTTTTACCCTGAGCCAAGATCTTTTCCAGCACTTTGAAGCAAATTCAGTGCAGAGAGAAACCTAGCATGTCAGGAAGACAGCTAGGCTAGACCAGAGATGTTTTGTATGAACAGACATGACATCGCCTGAGCTCCTGCCAGCAGTCTGAAGGAGTACAGGCACAGGTCGGTCACCTTGCTGAGGTCTAGGCTGTTATGAGGCTGAACGAAGGAGAGAGTCCAAGGCTGATTTTCTGTAAGGCTCGTCATGTAAGCTAATGTAGGGTGACCATATGGAAAAGGAGGACAGGGCTCCTGTATCTTTAACAGTTACCTAGAAGAGGGAATTTTAGCAGATGTTATTTGTATGCATACAGCACCTGGTGAAGTTCCCTCCTCATCACAACAGTTAAAGTTGCCCTCTTTTGTATCTGGTCACCCTAGGATAGCTCCTGCAGCTTTAACTGTGGTGATGAAGAGAGAATTTCACCAGGTGCTGCATGCATACAAAGGACGCCTGCTAAATTTCCCTTTTCTATGCAACTGTTAAAGATACAGGAGCCCTGTCCTCCTTTCCATAGGGTCACCCTAGCTAATGACACTCAAATAGAATAATAGAATAATAATAGAATAATAATAAATAGTAGAATAAAGAATAATAATAAATAGAATAATAAATTTTAAAAAATTAAACACCAACCAGTCCTTCATGGCAAATATTAGGCCCCCCAAAAACCCTTTAATGTAGTTAGATTTTCTGCTTTTAGGGCCTCGAAGTTTTGTATGATAAAAAATGTATAAAAGATTGAAATGCACAATGGATAACCTAAAATGGCCACACCCACACAGATAAGAAACGACATTAAGACCACAATTGGGTTATGACAATTTGCCTGTGGATTCCCCCCCCCCCCAAAAAAAAAATTTGTTGAGAGGCAGGGTTGCTGAGGCGCTCACGAGATCTCGCTGGCTCCTTGCCCGGAGCGTCTGGGCATTCCAGCAGCTTCCGAGGCTGCCTTATTTATGGCCGACGCTTGTTGAATCTGCATCCTTTTGATGCTCTCCAGGCTGAGACAACATCTCTGTACAATGCCGGAACTCTCTGCTTTCCTTCTCCAGACACTGTTTCTCCCTTGTGCAAAAGTGTCACGGCAGCCCTTAAAATCACCCTGCGTAGATCCTTTCAGGCTGAGGAACGGTCCCGTTGTAGCGTGTCCAGAGGAGGGCAATGAGGATGATCAGGGGTCTGGAAACAAAGCCCTGTGAGGAGAGACTGAAAGAACTGGGCATGTTTAGCCTGGAGAAGAGAAGATTGAGGGGAGACATGATAGCACTCTTCAAATACTTGAAAGGTTGTCACACAGAGGAGGGCCAGGATCTCTTCTCGATCCTCCCAGAGTGCGGGACACGGAATAACAGGTTCAAGTTACAGGAAGCCAGATTCCGGCTGGACATCAGGAAAAACTTCCTGACTGTTAGAGCAATACAACAATGGAACCAGTTACCTAGGGAGGTTGTGGTCTCTCCCACACAAGAGACCTTCAGGAGGCAGCTGGACAACCACCTGTCAGGGATGCTTTGAGGTGGATTCCTGCATTGAGCAGGGGGTTGGACTAGATGGCCTTAGAGGACCCTTCGGACTCTACTATTCTAGGATTTTATAGGCTGCTCCTAGATGGGGGGCCCCTAGACCAAATGAATCATTGCACTGTGAGCTGAAAATTGATTTTGCATACTGTTAGGGATATTTCGCTTTTCCTATTCATCCTGCTATGTTCCAGGCCTTCCAGCAGCTGTGACAGAGGTGCTGTGGAGGAAGACGGAGAAGGTCCAATTTACCCGAACAGCCATTTGAACTTCAGCATAGATTCACGACCACCTTTGCAGGGGGGGGGGGTGCTACTTTTACAGTGGAGGCTGGTGGCTCCAACATTGGTGGGGACGGTGATTCTCTCATAGAATCATAGAATAGCAGAGTTGGAAGGGGCCTACAAGGCCATCGAGTCCAACCCCCTGCTCAATGCAGGAATCCACCCTAAAGCATCCCTGTCAGATGGTTGTCCATCTGCCTCTTGAAGGCCTCTAGTGTGGGAGAGCCCATAACCTCCCTAGGTCACTGGTTCCATTGTCGTACTGCTCTAACAGTCAGGGAGTTTTTCCTGATGTCCAGCTGGAATCTGGCTTCCTTTAACTTGAGTCCGTTATTCCGTGTCCTGCACTCTGGGAGGATCGAGAAGAGATCCTGGCCCTCCTCTGTGTGACAACCTTTTAAGTCTTTGAAGAGTTTCAAATGCTTAAAAGTTTCAGTCTCAAGGGGATCTCCCCTGGGTGACCTTCGGGTGTTCACTGCATCGAAGCCTAACCTACCTCACAGGGTTGTTGTGAAGATAAAATGGGGGCAGATGGGGGTGGAGGGGATGGGACCCATGCCTGTCACTTTGAGTTCCGTGCAGAAATGGCTGTTTATAAATAATCCAAGGTCAAGCTGGACATTTGACAGCAAGCAGGCCTAGAAAGCCAAATCGATTGCTTTGCTCTGAGGTGGCCCAATGGCCTCTCCTTCGCTGCCTCCTCATCTGTTCAACAAGAGCCGATGATGATGATTTGTTTTGGGGTGTGTGTGTCTTCTTCTCTTCCAGGCTGCAGGAAGCTGGGGTCAGCTGCTCCGTCTGTAGCATTGGTTCAACTCCATCCTGCAGCCACCCCGTCCCCGAGATGGGCAAGATCAGTGAAGTGCATCCTGGGAACTATATCTTCTATGGTAAGCCTGGTGCAAGACGAGTGAAGCTGTGGGGTTTGGCAGGGTCCAGGCACAGGACTGCAGCTGCTCCAGGACCCTTTGCTTATTTCTTTGGATCCTCCTCCAGAGGAGGCCAGTGGCTCCGATGTCAGTGGAGCTGTGAATCCGCCCCGGGTTTCAGTGGGAACCAGTCAGGACTCTCAAGGAGCTCTCCAGGATAACGCCTTGAAAGTTCTGACTGGTTCCCACCGAAACCCGGGGCGGATTCACTGCTCCACTGACATCGGAGCCACCGTCCTACCCTTCTTCTACGGAGCGTTGCCTTCTCTGCATGCGCGGGTGTTTGTCTGGCATGGTGAAGAATGTAACAAGAACAAGGAAAGGTGAGAGCCTTAACGAACAACCAGATAATGCTAAACAAAAAGTTAGGATATATACAATAAAGCAATAATGTTTAATGTACAAGAATAAAATAGGAATTAACAATAATATTGCACTAAAAGTGCAATAACACATTGCACAGGAAAAAATATCCGACAAAAACAACATAAGATAAACAGGCTAAATGCGTTTCAACACCATTTATCTAAAGACGACGCAAGTGGTTTTGGAAAAGGCTGAGGCCCTGTACTATTTTCAAATGGGAGTGACACGTTCTACCACACCACTGTGGGAACTGTAAAGTCAGCCCAATTAAATTTCCAGGGAGCATACAGCAGCCTGCATTGGCCACTGACGAAGACTTCGTGTTGAAATTTTAATGCAATATTATTGTTAATTCCTATTTTATTCTTGTACATTAAATATTATTGCTTTATTGTATATATCCTTAACTTTTTGTTTAGCATCATATAGTGCAGAATGTGGCAGACTACCCAACCCAGTTAACTTAGGGTGACCATTGCCATTTTATACAAGATCCTGGGGCAAGTCTCAGACCAGCAGGGTGACCCTATAGAAAGGAGGACAAGGCTCCTGTATCTTTAACAGTTGCATAGAAAAGGGAATTTCAGCAGGTGTAATTTGTATATATGGAGAACCTGGTGAAATTCCCTCTTCATCACAACAGTTAAAGTGCAGGAGCTATACTAGAATGGCCAGATACAAAAGAGGACAGGGCTCCTGCAGCTCCTAGACTTTAACTGTTGTGATGAAGAGGGAATTTCACCAGGTTCTCCATATATACAAATGACATCTGCTGAAATTCCCTTTTCTATGCAACTGTTACAGATACAGGAGCCCTGTCCTCCTTTTTACAGGGTCATCCTAACTTTTATCCTGTGTTTTTATCCTGTTTAGGGTGACCCTATGGAAAGGAGGATAGGGCTCCTGTATCTGTAACAGTTGCATAGAAAAGGGAAATTTAGCAGGTGTCCTTTGTATGCATGCAGCACCTGGTGAACTCCCCTCTTCATCACAACAGTTAAAGCTGCAGGAGCTATCCTAGGGTGACCAGATACAAAAGAGGGCAGGGTTCCTGCAGCTTTAACTGTTGTGATGAGGAGGGAACTTCACCAGGTGCTGCATGCATACAAATAACATCTGCTAAAATTCCAACGAGCTGTCAGGGATGCTTTAGGGTGGATTCCTGCATTGAGCAGGTGGTTGGACTCGATGGCCTTGTAGGCCCCTTCCAACAGTGCTTATTCTATGATTCTATGATATGGTCACCCTAATCCTGTTGCTTGTTTTATACTTTGAATTGTACTTCATGGATTTAATTTTTGTGAACCACCCAGAGAGCTTCGGCTATTGGGCTGTATAGAAATGCAATCAATCAATAAATCAATATCAGCAACTCCTTTGGGATCAGGCTTTTTTTCAGCCCTGCTCCCCTAGATCCATATTAACTGGAGATGAACTTGGAGTATTCTAGCCGCTGAGCTACAGCCTCCATGGGAATGGTTCCCATCGACGAATCACACATGGAAAAAGTTACTTTGGCATGCCAAATCCACCTGGGTTTTGCTAGAAAGAACCGTAAGGACGGGGGGCCGGGGCATCAGGAACCCAGAGCCGTGCTCGGCGTTCTTCCCTGCATAATTTATGTAGATTTACCGCCCCATATCCAGCGTAACACGTTCCATGTGTCTGTCTTCCCCCACACAGATCATTCTAAAGAATGCCCAAGGAAGGGGGTGGGGGAATGTGGGAATCTGACTTCAGTCGGGGGGAGAAACTAAAAGCCGGACTGATTCCGTGGCTGTTTTTGCCGAGGTGCTGCTAGAGCAGCCCAGGACCCGAGCGGTCCCTCTTGACGTGTTTTATTTATTTTATTCATAGAATCATAGAATCATAGAATAGCAGAGTTGGAAGGGGCCTCCAAGGCCATCAAGTCCAACCCCCTGCTCAATGCAGGAATCCACCCTAAAGCATCCCTGACAGAGGGTTGTCCAGCTGCCTCTTGAAGGCCTCTAGTGTGGGAGAGCCCACAACCTCCCTAGGTAACTGATTCCATTGTTGTACTGCTCTAACAGTCAGGAAGTTTTTCCTGATGTCCAGCCGGAATCTGGCTTCCTTTAACTTGAGCCCGTTATTCCGTGCCCTGCACTCTGGGAGGATCGAGAAGAGATCCTGGCCCTCCTCTGTGTGACAACCTTTTAAGCCTTTGAAGAGTGCTCTCATGTCTCCCCTCCATCTTCTCTTTTCCAGGCTAAACAGGCCCAGTTCTTTCAGTCTCTCTTCATAGGGCTTTGTTTCCAGACCCCTGATCATCCTGGTTGGCCTCCTGGTTGCCCATTCATTTATTACTGCCTAATAGCCGAAACTCTCTGGGCAGCTCACAACAATTGAAGCCATAAAACGTAAGATGATAAAACACAATATAAAAATGTAAAGGTTTAAAGCTTCCACCACCACCAAGTAGAACCTAGCTGCTGGGCAAAGATTTAAAACAACCAAATTTAGAACAGAAAAACTAAAATGCTTGGGAAGATAAAAAGGCCATCACTTGATGTTATAAAGAGGTGCCAGGTGAGCCTCTCTGGGAAGTTCATTGCACAACTGGGGTGCCACAGCAGAAAAGGCCCTCTTCTTAGTAGCTGACCACGTTGCTTCCTTTGGTGGTGGCAGCTGCAGCAGCAGCCAGTCTTAGGGTGACCATATGGAAAAGAGGACAGGGCTCCTGTATCTTTAACAGTTACATAGAACAGGGAATTTTTAGCAGTTGCCATTTGTATGCATACAGCACCTGGTGAAGTTCCCTCTTCATCACAACAGTTAAAGCTGCCCTCTTTTGTATCTGGTCACTCTAGTATAGCTCCTGCAGCTTTAATTGTGGTGATGAAGAGGGAATTTCACCAGGTGCTGCATGCATACAAAGGACACTTGCTAAATTTCCCTTTTCTATGCAACTGTTAAAGATACAGGAGCCCCTGTCCTCCTTTCCATAGGGTCACCCTAGCCGGTCTGTGACTTGCCCCAAAATCTTGTACGAAATGGCAAGGGCTCCTAGGACACACGTCTCATATATGCAGCCGCTTATGGGCCGTTCTTGGAGGGAAAGAACTCTGTATATGTTCAGAGAGATTCTCCCTCTTGAGCAAGCCTGCAGGGGAAATGCGGCTACGAAGTGCACAGATAAAAGAGTGTCAGGTTTATGAGACCACTGTTGGCTTCTGAAAGCAAATGACGCCACAGCATGTGTGTGTGTGTGTGAGTGTGTGTTTGTGATTTATGTGAGATCAAGAATGTCAGAAGAGCTGGCACAATGTTCACAAAGTGGTCATCAGCTGCCAGTGGGAAACCCACAACTAGGACCTGGGTGCAATAGCACCCTCCCACCCATGTTCCCCAGCAACTGACATACATAGGCTTACTGCCTGGAATACTGAAGATAGCATATGGCCATCAGGGCTAGTAGCCATGGATAGCCTTCTCCTCCAGGAATTTATCCAGCCCCCTTTCAAAACCATCCAAAGTGGTGGCCATCACCACATCTTGCGGTAGCGAATTCCATGGTTTAACTATGCGCAGTGTGTTAAAGATGTTCCTTCTATCTGTCCTGAATCTGCCACCAATCGGCTTCATGGGATATGACCCCGTTGGCTTCTAGTATTATGGGATTGGGAGAAAAACGTCTCCCTGTCCACATTCTCCATGCCATGCGTAATTTTGTCCACCTCTATCATGTCTCCCCTCAGCCTCCTTTTCTCCAAGCTAAACAATCACAGCTGTTGTAACTTTCCATCATAAGGGAGATGCTGTAGCCTCTTGATGATTTTGTTGACCGTTTTCTGTACTTTTTCCAGCTCCACAATATCTTTCCCACCCCCCAAATATGGTGGCAATGAGGACTGTGCGCAGGATTCCAAGTGTGGTGACACCACCATAGCATAAGGGCAGCATGATGGTGGGCAGGTCGTGGGGGTGGGTGGGTTTGCATTCCATGTTGACCTTTCATCTTGCCCTTCTTGCATGCTGGGTGACTTGCAACCCGTCCTCGTCCCTCTCCCTCGACCTCAGTTGCAAGGAATGTTACCCACGTCTGATACTTCCCTGCCATTTCCACTCCCTCCTTCCCTCTCTCTCCGTTCCAGATGTCCAGCAGATGATGATTGGTTCTTGCCAACTGGAAGACATTGCCGTCCGGGTCCTGACAAGGGTGATAGGCCACTATCCCCATCGCAACCAGCTGCTGGTGGACTGCGGTTGGACCGGCTTGAGCCTCCATAGCCTTGGCCAACTTCCAACGGGTTATGCCCTGGTGGATGGCCACCCCGACCTCAAGTAAGCGAATAATGATCCTTGGCCCGTTGGCGTCTTTTAAGATAGAGCCCCTGCACCCGGCTACATTATCTGGCTCTCAGACCTGTTGGAGCAGAGCAAACATGAGCCAACGGTGTGATGTAGCTGCAAGAATGGCAAAGGCTGATACGCCAGCTGCGCGCCTTCTTAGAGTCAGAAGACCTAAAGACAGTAGTGCACGCACTGGTAACCTCAAGGCTTGACTTCTGCAATGCGCTCTACATAGGGCTACCATTGTACCTAGTTCGGAAACTTCAACTTGTTCAAAATATGGCAGCCAGGCTGGTCACTGGTACATCTAGGGGTGAGCATATTATGCCAACATTAAAATCACTCCACTGGCTGCCAATCAGTTTCCGGGCAAAGTACAAAGTGTTGGTCATTCCCTTTAAAGCCCTAAATGGTTTGGATCCAGGCTACCTGCGGGATCGCCTTCTCCCATACAGTCCGCCCTGCACACTCAGGTCCTCTGGGGTGAACTTACTTCAGTCCGCTAAAACTAGGCTGACATCAGTTTCCCAGAGGACCTTTTCTTCTGTCGCCCCAAGATTGGTGAACGGCCTGCCGGAGGAGATTTGTAAAATTAACTCTCAGTGTGATTTTAAGGCAGCTTTAAAGACTAGCCTTTTCCTGCAGGCCTATCCAGATCAATGTAAAATCAAGATTTTTTAAGATGTATTGATTCCTTTACTAATGTTGTTCCCCGCCTCGATCCAAAGGGAGAGGCGGGTAATAAATAAATAAATATATTATTATTATTATTATTATTATTATTATTATTATTATTATTTGCTATTTTGGGCTGCATTAATAGAAGTATAGCTTCCAAATCGCGTGAGGTGTACTGGTTCCCCTCTAGTCGGCCCTGGTTAGGCCTCATCTTGAGTACTGACTAGTTCTGAGCACCACACTTCAAGAAGGATGCAGACAACCGACCCGTTTCTGGCGAGGGCTTTTTAATCACAAGCACGGAATACAATTTTTATTTCGCACGCTTAAAGTAGGGATGTGTGAGCAATTTGCTCTGTCGGTTTTTTAACAACAGGTTTGCCCTGTTTGCCCCTTTGGGGACCCGAATGCAGCTTGCGGCCAGAAAACTATAACGTTGAACAACATGTGCAAAACAAGCTAAAGGAGAAAGAAGCTTTTAAAAAGATGGATTTGCACATATGCCTCTCACACAGAGTGTTGGACAGGGACTCGGGAGGTCCGGGTTCTAGTCCCCATTCGGCCATGAAGCTCACTGAGTTTGGAGCCAGTCACTGACTCTCAGCCTAACCTACCTCACAGGGTTGTTGTTGTGAGGATAAATTGAAGATGAGGAGGAGAGCCAGAGGAAAAAACGTGGGATATTAAAATAATAATAATAACAACAAAGGAATAAATATGCCTATCAATTAATTCGATGAGATCATACAGCAGAAGAGGAGAAGGTTCAAGGGCTACGAAGAGGGAGAATGTGATGCTGTTTTTGTATAAGACGTTGTACAAATGTCAGGAAGTGGAGTGCATGGAGTAAAGGATTCTGGGATAGGGTGACCCTATGGAAAGGAAGACTGGGCTCCTGTATCTTTAACAGACGCATAGAAAAGGGAATTTCAGCAGGTGTCATTTGTATATATGGAGAACCTGGTGAAATTCCCTCTTCATCACAACAGTTAAAGCTGCAGGAGCTATAGTAGAGTGACCAGATACCAAAGAGGGCAGGGCTCCTGCAGCTTTAACTGCTGTGATGAAGAGGAAAGTTCATCAGGTTCCCCATATCTACAAATGACACCTGCTGAAATTCACTTTTCAATACAACTGCTAAGATACAGGAGCCCTGTCCTCCTTTCCATATGGTCACCCTATTCTGGGATGAGGTGTGGATTTCACCCCTCTTCATGAAAACAGCACCAGCCCTCTGCAGGAACCACCCTGGACTCAGCCTGATCTAGTACCGCACAGAGAAACAACTTTCATGGCCATATGTTAGGGGTGTGGAACCTCAGGACCGCAGGCAGAACCTGGCACACATCTGATCCCCATCCGGCCCTCGAGGGTTCCTTCGCATGGCCACGCCTCCTCCTCTTAGCCACACCCCCTTTCTCCTGTCTGGCAGTTCCCGGCTTTTGCACATTTTTCTCCTGTCCCAAAAGGCCGAAATGCCTCTCTTAAGGCTCAGTGACTGGCAGGAAGCGTTTCAGCTCAAACATCCTGGTATTTTGGCCACGCCTCTTTTGCTTTTGGCCACGCCCACCGCCACTGGGGTACTGAATCCGGCCCTCGGGACAGAAGAAGTTCAACTGCCCTCATGCAGGCCGTAGGGTGGTGCGAGAACCATAACTCACTGCAGGGGTTGGGGGGCGCTGGCATTGGGCTTGCAGTGCTGTGGAATTCCTTGGGGATGGAGGTGCAAAAGCCATGGGAGGCCGCGAAGCGAGATCAGATTGAACTGCGGTCCCCTCTCCTCCTTCACAGGTTGGTGGAGATGACCCAGGAGCATGGCCGAATCGAACCCATCGCAGGCAAGTTGGATTTCGCCAAGTTCCCCTTGGGCAGCCTCCTGGCCTTGATTCCCTACCATGTAAGTATGGCTCGAGTCATTGAGCGCAGGTGCGCACACTCGCATGACTGTCAGCTCGCACGAGGAGAGACTGTCTCTGACCATGGTCAGAGTGCCTTCCCTTCTGTGCCTCCAGCTGCGCTATTTCTCTGGCGGTCTTCCCTCCATGTACCACCTGCCCATACTCGGGTAACCTCCCGATAACCTTTACCCTGCTCAGTACGTGGGCCTGGCCTTTGGAGATGGTGCGGAAACTTCTGCTAGTTCAAAAAGGAGCTGGTAGGTTACGAACAGGGACTGGCCGATATGGTCATGTGATGCATTTGGCTTCCTGTCTGTTTCTAAGCCCTGTTCAAAGTGCTGGTGTTGCCTTTAAAGCTCTAAGAGCGTAATCCTATGCGTGTTTAGATAGAAAAATGTCCTACATCTCCCAGCATTCCCCAACCAGCATAGAATCATAGAATAGTAGAGTTGGAAAGGGCCTAAAAGACCATTGAGTCCAACCCCCTGCTCAATGCAGGAGTCGACCCTACAGCATCCCTGACAGAGGGTTGTCCAGCTGCCTCTTGAAGGCCTCTAGTGTGGGAGAGCCCACCACCTTCCTAGGTAACTGGTTCCATTGCCGTACTGCTCTAACAGTCAGGAAGTTTTTCCTGATGTCCAGCTGGAATCTGGCTTCCTTTAACTTGGATCCATGGGGAATACTGGGAGTTGTAGATTGTGCCTTTAAAAGGAGCGTCTCCTCCCATATCTACCTGCTTGAACCCTTAGGTCATCTTTGGAGGCTTTCCTTTAGGGCCATTTCTACACCGGCCTGAAAATGCGGGCTGGTAACAGCTGAGTCCCTGTGCGTCCAAATGACGCACAGGGACTCCCGGGAGGAAAGAGGGATGAGAATGGGTTTTCCCAGGGATAAGTACTCCCTGGGAAAATCCAACTCTTCTCGTGGTCTCAGGATCATCCCTAGACTGTTGGAGGTGTGTCTGCCTGTCCCGGCTTCTTCCCTCCTCCTCGCGAGTAGCAGGGATCAGTAGAGGGAAGGAACCGGGCCAGGAGGAATTGGGGGTGGGGGTGGGGGAATGGGGTCACGGCTTCTTTTTTTCTTTTCTTTTTTTTAAAAACCTTACATTTAGTTAAAGCGCATGTGCGCTCATCTCCTTTAAAAAAAATTTTTTTTTAATGGCGGGCACGTCCTTCCTCCTGGAACGTCACGCCCGCATGTGGACTAAGGGGAGAAGCCTCGCGATCAAGATCTCATGAGATCCTCCCCCCCTCCCTCTACACAGGGCTGGTGTAGAAAGGGCCCAAGTTTCCCCACCGAAGGAAGCTAGGGACGCTACAAGAGAGAGGCCTTCTGTTGTGGCACCTTGCTTACGCAATGCCCTCTTTAAAGAGCTTCTCCTGACGCCTACATTGTCGTCTTTTTCGTGCCAGGCATTTTCTTCTTCTCCTCTAAGCACTTTGGAGACCAAATCCTAAATTTGTACACCTGTTCTTATCTACCTTTATCTGTCCCTGTGCTATTTGTTGCTTTGTTTGTTTTGTATTCTTTTAAACATGTGCATTGTATTTTATATTTTTAACTGTTTGTGTTACATTTTAGTCTTTTAACTGTTTGTAAGTCTTTGAACGTTTGTTACTGGGCAGATTAAAAATTTAATAAATGAATAAAATGAAAAATCACGTGAGGTACTGGTTCCTCTCTATTTGGCCCTGGTTAGGCCTCATCTAGAGTTTTGCGTCCAGTTCTGGGCTCCACAATTCAAGGACGCAGACAAGCTGGAGCGTGTTCAGAAGAGAGCAACCAGGATGATCAGGGGTCTGGAAACAAAGCCCTATAAAGAGAGACTGAAAGAACTGGGCATGTTTAGCCTGGAGAAGAGAAGATTGAGGGGAGACAGGATAGCACTCTTCAAATACTTAAAAGGTTGTCACACAGAGGAGGGCCAGGATCTCTTCTCGATCCTCCCAAAGTGCAGGACACGGAATAACGGGCTCAAGTGACAGGAAGCCAGATTCCAGCTGGACATCAGGAAAAACTTCCTGACTGTTAGAGCAGCACGGCAATGGAATCAGTTACCAAGGGAGGTTGTGGGCTCTCCCACACTCGAGGCCTTCAAGAGGCAGCTGGACATGCATCTGTCAGGGATGCTTTAGGGTGGATTCCTGCACGAAGCAGGGGGTTGGACTCGATGGCCCTGTAGGCCCCTTCCAACTCTGCGATTCTATGATTCTATGATTCTATGAAATAACTCTCTCTCGCAACTCTTGGTTCCTACCCCATTCTGTATCCGTAACAGGCCTGTGCAACAGCTGCCATGCACCCACTTTACTACGTCCATAGCAAGGGCCTGGTGGTGGAGACCTGGAAGCCAGTCAGAGGCTGGTAGGAAGATGTGGTGAGCAAAGTTTGCTAGAAGACGGCTCAGCCACGAAGATCTCTCTGAAGATTGATGGACGTGATCTTTATGCCCAGGCCCTGTTACCAGGAGTGGTTTGAGCTCTTCTCTAGTTCAGTAAAACTGTGCTCACATTAAGTAGGGTGACCGTATGAAAAGGAGGACAGGGCTCCTGTATCTTTAACAGTTGTATTGAAAAGGGAATTTCAGCAGGTGTCATTTGTATATTTGGAGAACCTGGTGAAATTCCCTCTTCATCACAACAGTTAAAGCTGCGGGAGCCCTGCCCTCCTTTGTTTCTGGTCATTCTAGCATAGCTCCTGCAGCTTTAACTGTTGTGATGAAAAGGAAATTTCACCAGGTTCCCCATATATACAAATGACACCTGCTGAAATTCCCTTTTCTCCAACTGTTAAAGACACAGGAGCCCTGTCCTCCTTTTCATAGGGTCACCCTACATTAAGGTTTGGTGTATTTCCCTTTTAAAAAAATAAATAAATCATTGACATCATTTATCCCAGAAGAGCAAATAAAGTCTTAATACAGCCAATTGATAATTGTGAGTTCTCAACTCAATAGTCCAACTAGTACTATACTCAATTCTTACTCTTAAACAACTTCTAAGACCTCTTTCCCTGTATTCTAGTAATTATTCTTTTTGTCTCTGATAGTGAATAAATTTGACCCACTGATCTAAATAATCATGTTTTATAACTTGTCCCTTCTATTTTTTTTATAATATTGGATTTTATGCATTAATATTCTGTGCCAGTCATTATTTTCCCGTTCCCTTGGAGATGACGCTTCTTTTTGCTTTTAGACTCTGAGCTGCAGCCCTCATGTTTGCAATTGTTCGTTCATTCTTCGTTACTACCAATTGCTACCAATCGATCTTACCTAATAATAAAAGAGTTGGATCCAAAGGCAACTTATTCCTGGTACTTTTTGGAATCTGGATGACAGCAAATTTGAGCTCCCTTATTTCAGCCCAGCTGGCTTTGCTCCAACGCCTTTCCTGCCCATGTAGCAGAGTGAGGATCATAGAATCATAGAATAGCAGAGTTGGAAAGGGCCTACAAGGCCATCGAGTCCAACCCCCTGCTCAGTGGGTTGATGGCCTTATAGACCCCTTCTGACTCTATTATTCTATGATTTTAAGATTTGTAGGGAGAGAGTATTTCTACAGAGAGTTTGCAGGCGAGAGGATCAGATTTGCTGTAGGAGTTGCATTTGCAGTGCGGACTTTGCAGGGTATATTTACTTCCTTTTCTTGCCAGTTCCTCTAACACCCTCCCATTATGGTTTTTGCCCCAGCTCAGCTGGGCAAAAGTGTGTGTTTGTTTGTTTGTTTGTTTATTTATTTATTACACTTATATACCACTCCCATAGCCAGGGCTCTCTGGGAGGTTTACAGAAATTCTAAAATTAAGATAAAAACGAGTATTCAAAATTTAAGATTCTAAAACACAGAACATACATAATGCATTAAAAACCGTTAAAAAACTAAACATGTGGGTGATTAAAGTGTCCCGCTATATGCCTGGGCAAAGAGGAAAGTCTTAACCTGGCATCGGAAAGATAGCAGCGTTGGCACCAGGCGAGCGACGTCAGGGAGATCGTTCCATAGTCTGGGGGCCACCACCAAAAAGGCCCTGTCCTTCGTTTCCACACTCTGAGCCTCTCTCGGAGTAGGCACCCGGAGGAGGACCTTAGATGTTGAACGTAGTGACCGGGTATATTCACGTCGGGAGAGGCGTTCCGTCAGGTATTGTGGTCCCAAGCCGTGTAAGGCTTTATAGGTCAAAACCAGCCCCTTGAATTGGCCTCGGAAACATACAGGCAGCCAGTGCAAGCGGACCAGAGCAGGTGTTATATGGTCGAACCTTCTGGTTCCCGAAATCAATCTGGCCGCTGCATTTTGCACGAGCTGCAGCTTCCGAACCATCTTCAAAGGCAGCGCTACATAGAGTGCATTGCAGTAATCTAACTTGGAGGTTAGTGTTCCTGGGGCAGACTTTTTCAGGAGGGAATTGAGGAGTTAGGTAGACCTCTCTCCCAGCTGCCCACTGATTTTCCTCCATAAATGTCCCTCCATCCACACATTCCCCCAGAGTAACATGAGGTCAGAAATTCAACAGGTAGCACATGAACAATAGGCTGAACAGGTAGGCACATGGGTCACCTGGAGCGTCACCACACGTGGGGAAATCACGTTTGCTTACCGTCGCTTCTCCGCCCGCGCATTTGTCCCTCATTACTTCTTCTTTTGAAAGGGGAAGTAAACAACCTGCACATGGCCCGTTCAGTGGGCCGTTTTGATCGAGCGGCTTCTCCTGCACACAGCAGGAGATCGCGGCAACTTCTGTCTTTGAAAATAAGTCGGACTTACTGGGGTGTTTTTTTGTTGTGTGAAGAAGGCTAGAAAGGGTGGGAGGCAGACGATGTCATGAGCGGGACTCTCGAAAATCCCGTGAGTGCCCAGTAGCGAATGTGCAATAAAACACTTGTCTGATGGAGCTCCTTTCACACGCTCCCCCACCATGGTGAGATGGCCAGCATTTCTTTTTAAATGGGAATAACTGTTTCCAAATTTGCATCTATATGCAAATTAGCATATGCAATTTAATTTTTGTTTTGCAAACTTATACCCTTTGCAGACTCCTCCTTGACCATTCAAGTATGAATGTGGAAAACAAAACAAAGACCTCCCCTCGCACTGAAAGAATATAAAACACTGGGCCTTGTTGACCGTTAGGCACATAAGGTGTGCTTTTTAAACTGTATTTTGTATTTGTGCTTTTATCCTGTTGTAGTTTTAGTATGGTTTTAATTTTTGTGAACCGCCCAGAGAGCTTCGGCTATTGGGCGGTATAAAAATGTAATCAATAAATAAATAAATTTGGGATGTGTTTTTGACTCCCAGCGAAGACAAATGATCTACAAACTCCCAAATCCATGTATTAGGTTGACCTAATCAAGTGTAATACCTTTATTAGGTCAACCATAAGATCACAAAAATTGTATAAGCTTTCAAGATCTGGGGAACTTTTTGAGATCTAGAAATTACGCTAATACAGATTAGGCTCCCTCAGTACAGTCAACGCAGGGACCTTTGGTTTTGATTTCTGAGATCTGCAAAGTAGAATTGTACTTAGTGGTCAAATGTGTAAGACTTAAATTTATATATGTACCAACACAGTACGCAGGTAAATGATGTCTTGCTAGGAACGAACATTTTGTATAATTCAAAAGCTTGCCTCGCTGGACATCAGGAAAAACTTACTCACTGTTAGAGCAGTACGACAACAGAACCAATGACCTAGAGAGGTGGTGGGCTCTCCCACTCTGGAGGCCTTCAAGAGGCAGCTGGACAACCATCTGTCAGGGATGCTTTAGGGTGGATTATTTATTTATTTATTACACTTCTATACCACCCAATAGCTGGAGCTCTCTGGGCAAGTCACAAAAATTAAAACTTTTCAAAGTATAAAACAACAGTATAAAACCATACTATAAAATACAATATAAAAGCTCAACCAGATAAAAACAGCAGCAATGCAAAATTACAAATTTAAAACACCAAGTTAAAATTTATTTATAGACTGTTAAAATGCTGGGAGAATAAAAAGGTCTTCACCTGGCGTCTGAAAAAATATAGTGTAGGTGCCAAGCAAACCTCCTTAAGGAGCGCATTCCACAGCCAGGGTGCCACAGCAGAGAAGGCCCTCCTCCTGGTAGCCACCTGCCTCACTTCCTTTGGCAGGGGCTCGTGGAGAAGGACCCCTGAGGATGACCTTAGGGTCCGGTCAGGTACATACGGGAGGAGGCGTTCCTTCAGATAGCCTGGCCCCAAGCCATTTAGGGCTTTAAATGTTAATACCAGCACTTTGAATCAGGCCCGGACCTGGACTGGCAGCCAATGAAGCTGGAAAAGGACTGGCGTGATGTGATCTCGTTGGCCAGTCCCTGTTAGTAACTGTGCTGCCCTGTTCTGTACCAGCTGAAATTTCCGGACCGTTTTCAAGGGCAGCCTCACGTATAACACATTACAGTAATCCAAATGAGAGGTTATCAGAGCATGGATAACTAGCTAGGCTATCTCCATCCAGATAAGGGCGCAGTTGGTATATCAGCCTAAGCTGATAAAAGGTGCTCTTTGCCGCTGAGTTCACCTGTGCCTCAAGTGACAGTCCTGGATCCAAGAGCAACCCCAAACTACGAACCCGATCCTTTAGGAAGAGTCCAGGACAGGGCAAACATCACCTCGCCTGCACTGAGTGGGGGGTTGGACTTGATGGCCTTATAGGCCCCTTCCAACTCTACTATTCTATGAAAGATGTTGCTTTTTTCTAACGTTTGGTGGCTTCCATCCTGAGAAAAGGATCTGTAGCCAGACCAGGCCATGGGCTTGTTACAAAACATCCTGTAGCTTCTTTGGCATTGTGGAAAGGAATCCTAACCACAGCCCGTTTTCCATCGTCCACCCAACCCCCTTCTTAACAGCGGGGTCAAAAAGATTAGGAGCGAGTCAGAGGTCCAGAAGAGTAATAATAATCAAAAGATCCCAGGACTTGAAAGGGATCCAGCCAGTAGATCATAAAATTCTATTGCCCTCTCCTTCTCAGTGGGGGTGGGCTTGGTTATACAGTGCCCCTCTCTGATCTCTCCCAATGACCCCTTTGAAGTTTTTCACCTCCTGTCCATTGTTTGCCTCTGCTGCATCCTGGAGAAGAAAACCATTTGTTAATTCTGCAGACAAACCTAAGGGTGGACGTTGGGGGCATGCAGGTAACTGGGAAACAGCTGGATAATGGGGAGAGAGAGAAAGAGAGAGAGAAAGAAAGAGGGAGAGAGAAAGAGAAAGAAGGAAAGAGAAAGTAAAAGAGAGAGAGAGAAAGAGAGAGAGAGAGAAAGAAAGAGAGAGAGAGAGAGAGAGAGAAAGAGAGAGAGGTAAATGTAGAAAGGGTTTTAAAAAAAGTCCTGTGAAACATAAAGTACCTTTTACTAGCAAATTCATTGCAAATGCACAAAACAGAAAAAGCAAGTATTTTGGAGGACAGTGACGTATAAGCCAAGCGGTGCACACCAGGTTCCTTTGCTATTTCTATACCCAGAAAAAGCTTCCAATTCTACAAAAATGTCCCAGGCAGAACGGCTGTGTGTCTTTAGGAGTATGGCAAGCTACTGAAATCCCAAATCCTCACTGCTCGCAGACGATTGCACTTGCTCCGAAAGCATTGCACCAAACTCCTCCTCCTGCAGCATTATTTAGGGGCAGAATGTGCTCTCCTGTCTTAGGCTGGAGGCACAAGGCTACTCGGAAGTTGCAACAGTTCTGCTGGGGCGAAGCCTCAAAGCCAGCTGTATCTGCCTTTTCAACTATCCGCCTCAACACTATGCTTCATTATTCTATACTGAAAGGAAAAACATGGCATCGTTTATACGTATAAATTAGCCTACCGAAACGAAACAAATAACTACTAATAGCTCATCCAGATTATAACTTTGTAGATTTAAACTTTAAAAATGTATAGGTGAAGCCATGTTTTATATCAAAACATTTTAAAAATCTGTTGAGAGAGAGAGAAAGACAGAAATTTTCAAATCTATAAACTTTACATTTTTAAAAATCCATACTTTTATAAAACTGGTTGTGCTACTGGTGGTCATTTCTTTTGCTTGGAGCGCTGTACCATGCACAATGCATTGCCTACACATCAGTAAAATTAGCTTGGGGTGGATAAAGTGGACTGCGGGGAACATTTTTTCCTCTCTCCCATAATACGAGAACCCCGGGGTTGTCCCATGAAGCTGATCGGTGGGAGAGTCAGGAGATAGCACATAGTTAAACTATGGAACTCACTACCACAAGATGTCGTGATGGCCAGCAATTTGGATGGCTTTAAAAGGGGGTTGGATAAATTCCTTGAGGTGAAGGCTATCAAGGGCTACGAGCCCTGATGGCTATGTGCTAGCTCCAGTATCTGAGCCTTTGTTCACCAGTTGCTGGGGAATGTGGGTGGGAGGGTGCTGTTGCACCATGTTCTGCTTATAGGTTTCCTGTGGGCAGTCGGTTGGTCACTGTGTGAACAGAATGCTGGGTTAGATGGACCCTCAGTCTGGTCCAGCAGGGTTCTTATGTAGGGTGACCATATGAAAAAGAGGACAGGGCTTCAGTATCTTTAACAGTTGTATTGCTCCGTGAGCCCCTGCCAAAGGAAGTGAGGCAGGTGGCTACTAGGAGGAGGGCCTTCTCCGCTGTGGCACCCCAGCTGTGGAATTATTATTATTATTATTATTATTATTTATTTATTTATTTATTTATTTATTTAGCACCATCAATGTACATGGTGCAGTACAGATTACACAGTAAATAGCAAGACCCTGCTGCATAGGCTTACAATCTAATAAAGTTGTAGTAAACAATAAGGAGGGAAAGAGAATGCAAACAGGCACAGGGAAGTGTAAACAGGCACCGGGTAGGGTGAAGCTAAACAGTATAGAGTCAGAACAAACTCAATATTTAAAAGCTATAGGGAAAAGAAAAGTTTTTAGCTGAGTTTTAAAAGCTGTGATTGAGTTTGTAGTTCTCAAGTGTTCTGGAAGAGCGTTCCAGGTCCGCCTGGCGCCTACACTGTACTGTTTTCGTCGCCTTTTTATTCTCTCAGTATTTTAACACTTAATTTTAACTTAAATTTAAATTTAACTGTTTTAACTCTGAATTTTAATTTTATATCAATTTTGCTGCGTGGTTTTTATCCTGGTTGTGCTTTTTATACTGTATTTTGTATTTGTGCTTTTAACCTTTTGGTTGTTTTATTATGGTTTTAATTTTTGTGAACTGCTCAGAGAGCTTCGGCTATTGGGCGGAATAAAAATGTAATAAATAAAATAAATAAATAAATAATTGAAAAGGGAATTTCAGCTGGTGTCATTTGTATGCCTGCAGCACCTGGCGAATTTCCATCCTTATCACAATGGTTAAAGCTGCAAGAAATCTGCCCTCTTTTGTGGAGTAACCAGATACAAAAAAGGGCAGGGCTCCTGCAGCTTTAACCGCTGCAATGAAGAGGGAATTTCACCAGGTGCTGCAGGCATACAAACGATACCTGCTGAAATTCTCTTTTCAATTCAGCTGTTAAAGATACAGACGCCTTGTCCTCCTTTGCATATGGTCACCCTATCTTATGGTTTTATTGTTGCATTTATATCCCACCATTTTTTCCTCTGAGGAACCCAAGGCGGTGTACATAATCCTCCTCCTCTCCATGTTATCCTCACAACAACAACCCTGTGAGGTAGGCTGGGCTGAGAGTCTGTGACTGGCCCAAAGTCACCCAGTGGGTTTCCGTGGCCGAGTGGGGGTTCAAACCCAGACCTCCCGACTCCCAGTCCAACACTTTAGCCACTACACTAGGGTGACCATATGAAAAGGAGGACAGGGTTCCTGTATCTTTAACAGTTGTATTGAAAAGGCAATTTCAGCAGGTGTCATTTATTTATTTATTTATTACACTTATATACCGCTCCCATAGCCAAGGCTCTCTGGGCGGTTTACAGAGATTCTAAAATTGAGGTAAAAACAAGTATACAAAATTTAAAACTCTAAAACACAGAACATACACACATAAAGCATTAAAAACCATTTGTATATATGGGGAACCTGGTGAAATTTTCTCTTCATCACCACAGTTAAAGCTGCAGGTGCCCTGCCCTCTTTTAAATCTGGTCACTCTAGTATAGCTCTTGCACCTTGAACTGTGGCGATGAAGAGGGAATTCCACCAGGTTCTCTATATATACAAATGACACCTGCAGAAATTCCCTTTTCAATACAACTGTTAAAGATACAGGAGCCCTGTCCTCCTTTTCATATGGTCACCCTACAAAAGAGGGCAGGGCTCCTGCAGCTTTAACTGGTGTGATGAAGAGGGAATTCCACCAGGTTCTCTATATATACAAAGGACACCTGCAGAAATTCCCTTTTCTATGCAACAGTTAAAGATACAGGAGCCCTGTCCTCCTTTTCATATGGTCACCCTACAAAAGAGGGCAGGGCTCCTGCAGCTTTAACTGTGGTGATGAAGAGGGAATTCCACCAGGTTCTCTATATATACAAAGGACACCTGCAGAAATTCCCTTTTCTATGCAACAGTTAAAGATACAAGAGCCGTGTCCTCCTTTTCATATGGTCACCCTACAAAAGAGGGCAGGGCTCCTGCAGCTTTAACTGTGGTGATGAAGAGGGAATTCCACCAGGTTCTCTATATATACAAAGGACACCTGCAGAAATTCCCTTTTCTATGCAACAGTTAAAGATACAGGAGCCCGGTCCTCCTTTGGATAGGGTCACCCTACACTACACCACATTGGCTTCTTAGCTTCATATGCACATTTTCTGCAAATCAGTGTCCCCTTTTAAGAAACCCCAAATTCCACGCCCGAGTTAACCTGCTTTTTGTGAACGTCAGACTCATAACCAGTTTGGACATAAAGTTCTCTTGGTGAGATTGCCTTGAGGTGGAGGTGCAGCACGAAAACAGGGAATCAGGGGTGGGGTGGGGTGGGAGTGGAGGTGGAGGGTGTCTTTGCCTTCTTCCTGCTCTTTAAAGCCCAGCCAGGATGCCAGCAAGATCAAAGGCACCGGCCTACTACCACTACCATTCATCTGGCAGGGTTAATAATATACCCCTTGGCCTGTGTGGATTCCACCAATTAGGAGGCGACAGATTAGAGAGAGGAAACAGAAACACATTCACACGCACACACCTTTTAAAAAGCAAGGAGGAGAGACAGTTGGTTTTTTAAAAATAATAATAATAAAAAAGCTCCATCTTTCTAAATGAGTGGAATTCCGCTTGCTTGGAGGCCTGAAATTACACAGTCCGCGTCCAAAGAAAACACCTTCCCTTTTCACAAGCCTGTATATAACAGACCGCTAATGTTCCTGTTACCCCCTCTGTAAAGTGAGAACGCCGACGCTATCCCGGGCCTGTGATCTGCTGGGAAACTCTACTGTGCAACTTCTTTTATAATGTATCAGAATTGTGCATGAGCGCAGTCGTGGTCTTGCCAGTGAGGGATTTAGGAACAAGCCAAATCAGCCATGGCTTAGGGCAGCCTTCCTCAACCTGGGGCGCTCCAGATGTGTTGGACTACAACTCCCAGAATGCCCCAGCCAGCTGGCTGGGGCATTCTGGGAGATGCAGTCCAACACATCTGGAGCGCCCCAGGTTGAGGAAGGCTGGCTTAGGGCCTCATATTATGAGGGGGGCTCTAAATATGTTGGAGATAACTAAGACGTAAGGTGACTAAAATGAAATCGCTTGGGCTTAAATATGTTGGAAAGCCTGATTTGACTTACAGCAGAGTTGCCTTTTATAGACAAAGCGTGGTAATGCGGCATTTAATATTGGCGGCAATAAGCACAAATTTGATCCAGTTTCAAAGAAGTTCAAATCAATTTACTTTATTAGTCCTTTTATACACATCTTCAAAGAAGGCTATCTAACATTAACTACAAGCACCCGCCCCCTAAGGCATGGTGATAATGTAATATACTCTTTTACTAACCCATTATAATGTAATATAATCTTTTATTTTTATGGAATGGAACCTCTGACTCTTGATATGGCTTAGGGCCTCAGCATGTCTTAATCAGCTCTGAGTCTCACGCAACTGAACTCATTCTAGTGGGACTTGCATAGAATTTTACCCTCCTAAAGTTGGATAGGGTTCTGTAAGGCCATCTAGTCCAACCCACCACCACCACATGCAAGAAATCTAGAGCAGTTGCTGAAAAGGGAGTGTGGCCAGGGGAAGTGGGTGTGGTCATCTGGGGTCCTGAGGTTCAACACCCCTCTCTGGCTAATTGGTTCCTCTGCTGAAATGTTCTTACAATCAAGACATTCTTCCTAATGTCTAAACAAAATCTACCCTCTTGTAACTTAAAACCCATTAAACGTATTCCCTGTTTTTTGCTCTCGTCTCTGTGTTGGCTCTTTGGGGATTTGCCTAGGAGAGCTCCCTGGTGAATTAGGCCCTCGATATATAGATTGATATACAATATGTGCCCAGAATTCAATTGGGCTTAATCCTTGCAAAGTCACACCTTGATGGTGGCCTCCTTGTCCTTCCCAGGTTTTGTGGCCAATGCCATCATCCCGCCCGCCTGTCCCCCCCCCCCCACTGCACCTCTACATTCACAGTCGGGTTGTAAAGATGTTTATTGCAGGGCCTGTCTCTTTCGTGCAACGCCTGGACCTTTGTCTCCTGTTTGAAAGAAAAGGCCAATGCAAACCTGGCCCTTCCTGGATTGCGGGGAGGGACAGGAGGATTCCAGAGATCAAGGGATGGAAAAGAAAGACCTGCTAGGTCAGTCCCCTGGGGGCCAGGGCAAGTTTATGCCCTTCACTTTTCCCTCCCTCCCAACTCCAGGCAATAAACCCAGCAGTGGGGGGAAATCTCTCTCCTCTCTGGTTTTAATTGTTTCAACTGTGGCTCAGCCTCAATGAAGGGAAGCTTTTTGGAAATCAATAACAACAGGTTCTTCTGGAACAGGGGATCGTTGCCTCTTTTGGTCCAGATGTTTGGGACTACAACTCCCATCAGGCTCACCCAGCATTTATCCCTGGACGATCCAGGGATAAACCTTAGGTCTAGCTATGGCCCAAGTCTAGCCTCCCCAAATCCCATTTCCAGTGCCCTGAACCACGTAAAGGAACGTATATGACTTTGAGCATGTGCTAAGGTTATGTGGTTCCTCCATTACTGGGGAACAAGCATGGCCATTTCTCACACGTTGGAGATGTGAGACAGCATTTCCCCATTCAGGTTCCCTCAGCACCCTTTTCGAAGGTGACCATGGCCGTAGCTAGACCTAAGGTTTATCCCGGGTTCGTCCCTGCCTGAGTGCTGGATGCCCTGTGTGGCACTTAGATGAACAGGTTTGACCCCAGGACAATCCTGGGATAAACCTTAGGTCTAGCTACAGCCCATAAGAAAAGCCCTGCTGGATCAGGCCAAAGGGCCATCTAACCCAGCACATTGCTTCCAATAGTGGTCAGCCCAGATACCCCACAAGCAGGGCATGAAGGCAACAGAGATTCCCCACCACTGTTCTCTGGCAGCTGGTGGTGTTCAGAGGCCTTCGCTTATAAAGGTTCCATTTAGCTCTCGTGATAAATGTTTTCTGATAGAATGTCCCTCTCGTTCTGATGTCCAAGCAGACGTGCCAATGTTTATGTAGCCAAAATGGCGTCACTCATGCACACGAGGGAGGCATCAGTGGGCTTGGGGGAGCCCCGAGGGCCCCAGAAGTACAAAAATACTTTAGGAAGGGAAAGTCCTCTTATTGGGCCAGGCAAAATGAGGTCAATGGGGAGTGAACAGGTTCCCTAGCTGCACAATGCACTTGGGGGGGGGGGGGTGGAATGGAAAATTGGTGAGGCGGGAGAGAAAGGAGGAGGAAAAGGAGTGTTGTGGACAAGGGCACATGGCTGTCACCGGCCTGGAACACTGAACAGGTGTGCTGCATATGGCAACATTGCTGCAGGGCTCACATCCTCCTTTAATGGCATCATCTTGCAGCAGCAAATTACTTGTTACTTTTGCCGTGTGTGTGTGTGTGTGTGTGTTGGTGGGGAGCACTTTCCTTATCAATGGCTACTAGTCCTGATGGCCATATGCTACTTCCAGTATCAGAGGCAGTAAGCCTAGATAAACCAGTTGCTGGGGAACGTGGGCTTAATGGTGTTGTTGTGGGTCATAGAATCATAGAATAGCAGAGTTGGAAGGGGCCTACAAGGCCATCGAGCCCAACCCCCTGCTCAATGCAGGAATCCACCCTAAAGCATCCCTGACAGATGGGTGTCCAGCTGCCTCTTGAAGGCCTCCAGTGTGGGAGAGCCCACCACCTCCCTAGGTAACTGATTCCATTCTCGTACTGCTCTAACACTCAGGAAGTTTTTCCTGATGTCCAGCTGGAATCTGGCTTCCTTTAACTTGAGCCCGTTATTCCGTGTCCTGCACTCTGGGAGGATCGAGAAGAGATCCTGGCCCTCTTCTGTGTGACAACCTTTCAAGTCCTTGAAGAGTGCTATCATGTCTCCCCTCAATCTTCTCTTCTCCAGGCTAAACATGCCCAGTTCTTTCAGTCTCTCTTCATAGGGCTTTGTTTCCAGACCCCTGATCATCCTGGTTGCCCTCCTCTGAACACGCTCCAGCTTGTCTGCGTCCCTCTTGAATTGTGGAGCCCAGAACTGGATGCAATACTCTAGATGAGGCCTAACCAGGGTTGAATAGAGAGGAACCAGTACCTCACGTGATTTGGAAGCTATACTTCTATTCATGTAGCCCAAAATAGCATTTGCCTTTCTTGCAGCCATATCGCACTGTTGGCTCATATTCAGCTTGCGATCTACAACAATTCCAAGCTCCTTCTCATCAGCCACTGTGTGAACAGAGTGCTGGACTAGATGGACCCTTGGTCTGATCCAGCCTTAGGGCTCTTCTGATGTTCTGATGTTCTTTGTCTGCCCCGAAGCTCCTGTCACTCCAAGTCAGTAGGTGATCCACCCAGACCTCCCTAACCTGGTGACCTCCAGAGGTATTGGACTACAAGTCCCATCAGTCCCAGTCAGGGGACCCAATCAGTCGTGGGGAGTTGTAGTTCAGCACCTCTGGAGAGGCGAAGTTTGCAGAAGGCTGTATGGTATTATAGGAGAAAAAGCAACATCTCTCTCTCTCTCTCTCCTTGCTTTATGTACCAAGTGCGATTTTATACACCTCTATCATGTGTGAACCACAGCGGCTTCAAAAAAGGGAAGGAAGAAAAGGCTTGCATGGGTCGCTAAAGAGGGAGGTTCCCTGCTTAATTTTGGGATTGCTATCGAAACAACTGTTGGCCTCAACATTTTGCAGCACAGTTGTTTCCTTACCAGCCTGAAAAAGCCATCCTCTTAGCCACCCCACGTTCATGGCTTTTGCAATTGTGGATCAGACCCTCTCCACGGATTGTGACTGATATTTTTATATCTATCTATCTATCTATCTATCTATCTTTGCCATGTCCTCCTCCTTCTTGCATGCATGTTTCCTTGAAGGCGGAGGGGAGAAAGAAAGAGAGAAAGAGGCCTTAGCTAGACCTAAGGTTTATCCCTGGATCGTCCAGGGGTCAAACCTGTTCATCTAGGTGACACACAGGGGATCCAGTGCTCAGGCAGGGGCGATCCCAGGATAAACCTTAGGTCTAGGTGTGGCCAGAGGGAGGGGAGAGCACCCTCCCACCCACCCTGCAACCTGGCGCCCTCCAGATGTGTTGTCCCGCAACCCCCATTCCCATGCCCCGGGGATTATGGGAATTGCAGTCCAGCTCATCCGGAGTGCGCCAGGTTGGGGGAAGGCCGCGATGGAGACAGGAGGGGGCGCGGTCGACTCATAACCCACCCCTGGGAGGAGAGAGAGCGCGGATGAGCGCGAGAGAGCGAGCGGAGGCAGGAGGCGCGCCGGGCTCCCTGTCTGCAGCTGCTCCTTTACGGGGCTCGGCGGCGGGGGGGAAAGACGCGCTCCCACCTCGGACGGCCAGCGCCCTCCCCGCTCCCATCCAGAGAACTCTCCGGGACTTTTCCGAAGAGAGAGAGAGAGAGAGAGAGAGAGAGAGAGAGAGAGAGAGAGAGAGAGAGAGAGAGAGAGAGACCTTTGCCTCGGGCTTCGCTGCTTGGCGTCTTCCTTTGCAACCGCACTGAGTTTAAATAATTTTTTTTTTTTTAAAAAAAAGGACTCAAAACTTCTTTTTCTGCTTTTGCAAAAGTACAACAACCCTCCCCCTCCTCTTCTCCCTCCTCCTCCTCGGCTGTCTTCGGGAAAGGGCTCCGCTGCTGCTGCCGCCGCCGCCGCCGCCGCCTCTGGGGGAACATCTGGATCCTCTTCCCCCACTCAGATGCCAAAGTCAACTCCGCGCTCCCGAGGTGCCGCGTCGTCTCGGCCGTTTTGATCGATCCAGAAACAAATCAATGCACATCTGGCCTCCCCATTTTCCTGCAAGGCGTCCTAAGACACCCCCCCCGTTCCACCCCCACCCCCGCCGTTTTTGGGACTGCGAGAAGCCGGTGGTGCTTCCCTGTGACTAAAAGTTGCGCGGAGAGGCGCCCTGTATCTATTTCCTTTTTTCTCCTGCCCACTTTCCCCCCCCCACCCCCCCTGAAAAAGAAAAGGAGCCATTCATTGAGCAAAGCCTGCCGGGGTTGGTTTTAAAAGCGGTCTTGGCTGCGGAAGAAGCGAACCCGGGGGCCGCGATTCCGAGGCAGGCCCTCCGGGCGTGAAACTGACATGAAACTGACCAGGGGTCGCCTCCCGGGTCTCCTGTTGCTGCTGCAGGTCTTCGCCGCCAAGGTGAGTCTCCCTTTGTCTTCCTGCTAAGATCCAGCCATCTTCGTGCCCTTCTTTCTCTCTTCCCTCCCGCACTAATCCTACCTAGTTTTGTATTTTAAGCCGGGGGACGGATGGAGCTGGGGGAACGGGCCGCGGGGTGGGTGTTCTCGGCAGAGGGAGGGACCCGGCGCAGAAAGAAGAGCGCGATTCAGCTCCAAATGAATCACACGCCGATTTGAATTTGGGGCGGGTGGCTGGCTTGGAGTCAAAACTTCCGTTTCTCCCATTGAAATGAATGGAGCCGTGCAACCGCCTCGCCGCCTTAGACCTACACTACCGCTTTAAAGCACTTTGAACACGCTTTGAAAACTGTATATGCTGCTTTAAAGTGCTTTATAACAGTTATAAAGCGCTTCAACTGCTTTAAAGCGCTATAAAACTGTTATAAAGCGCTTTAAAGCAATAGTGTAGATCCTGTCGTGTGAACGGGGAGAAGTTGGGTTTAAATGCATTAGTTGGACCGAACGTTTTTAACAGCAGCAAGTTGAGTGCCCGAATTTGCTTTAAGCCCCAGATCGGCTTAGCTGTGAACATGGGAAGCGGTGTGGTGTAGTGGTTAGAGTGTTGTACTGGGACTGGTCTGGTTCCCATGCGGCCATGAAGCTCACTGGGTGACTTTGAGCCAGTCACTGACTCTCAGCCTAATCTACCTCGCAGGGTGGTTGTTGTGAGGATAAAAAAATGGAGAGGAGGGAGGGTCATGCACAATGCCGTGAATTCCTTGGAGGAAAAGGCAGGATATAGATGTGACAAATACATACCTGTATGTATAATAAAAGAGGAGGGGTGCCTCTGAGCATAAAATGAGTGTGTCACCTGCAATACCTCCCATCTGGGATTGTGTATGTGTGTTTACATGTGAGTGTATAGCTTCCAGACAAAACCAGGGGGGGAAAAAACCTAAATAATTATACGGTGATTAGCGTCACTAATTGATGTTGCAATTTCAAATTCCAAAATGCTGTACAGACAGTTGGCTGTTGTTGGGGTTTTTTTTGTTTTTTTGTTTTTGCTATGTATCTCCCCTCACGAGAGCGGAGTTTGAGAAGGGGTTCAAAATCGTTTTCAGTTGATGCACACACACACACCCCACACACACACACTTCTCCAAGGTCTCAGAATTGCTTGAACTCCGTTCTAGAGCAAAATAAAACGAACCACATAGCATAAGAGAACTGATGGGCTGCACAAGCGGAGAAGGCATTGCCCTGGATCCTTGGGGGTGTGTGTGTCTGTACTCAGGATCACTTAATAAAAAATAGTTGCCCTTTAAATCACCCAGTCAGGCTGACAATTGGCAGAGCACAGTAAAAAGCGAGGTGCCTTGCAGATGTTTTGGACTATAATTCCCTCCATCCACGGGCAGCATGTAGTCTAGCACATCTGGAGGATGGCCCTACACACTCATCGAATCATAGAAACATAGAATAGTAGAGTTGGAAGGGGCCTATAAGGCCATCAAGTCCAACCCCCTGTTTCAACGCATTCTCAAGGATGAAGTGGTGATTTTAACCAGTGTTGACGAAGGAGGAAGAGGAGAAAAGTTATCCCCGCCTGATTAAATAAAAGCAAAATACGAGTGTTTGATATTATGTATGTGATGTTGTTATCTTTGCACACGTGCATAAATGGTGCTTTAAGTGACACCTGAGAAGTATATAGCCTCTTGCCTTGAGAGTCTTATCGACATTTTGACATGGGTTTGAAGATAGTGAACAAGGAGAGGGCAAGTGGGACGACGGCGAACGAAATGTGTTACCTAGTGGAGTTCAAGTTCCTGATTGATCATGGAGCCTCGGCAGATTTGCACTCAGTCTGTGAAATGGGAATAAGAACAACCTACCTCTGATGTGTGTGGTGGTGCTGCATTATGTAAAGATAGAAAAGGAGCCTTTTTATATATCAAAGTTGACGTCCTAAGCATACTTTTTTTTCTTTTTCTTTTTGGAAGAGTGTTCTGTTGAACTGAGTGGCCTTTACTTCTCTGTCAACGTGGTTAGGATCAGACTGTGTAAGTAAAGATGCATATATGAGCACTGACAAACATGGTTTCTAGTCCTGATATTTATGCTTTCGGATGCAATCCTATGCATGTTTAGACAGAAAAAAGCCAGCATTCCACAGCCAGAATACAGTGAATTGTAGGACTTTTTTCCTGTCTAAATAGGCATAGGATTACCCTTAGTCAATGATAACATGGTATGCCACATTTCAACTATAATGCTTCTTGAAGCAGCTCACGACAATAAAAACAAATAACAATAAGTTAAAATAATGTCCGTTATTAAAAAAAAAACTATTTAATTTAAAATTGCAGCCTGCAATTTAAAAAAAAAGCAAACAGCAGATAAAACAATGGCAGAGATTCCACACTCCGAAACTCTCAGGTAAAATGAAATAAAAAAAGGCCACAAGGCAGTGAAATAGGTCTTTACTCTCCTCTGAAAGGAAATGTGGCAACTTCACCTCAAGTTGACAGTTTAGGAGCCATCACCAAAGGGGCCTTGTTGATGACGAGCATCTAAATTCTGAATTGACAGAACATGTAATAACGAAGCACCATCTGTTTGCACGGCACTTTGAAAAGGGTAAGAGAAAGTATAAGAGAACAGCTTCCTGCCCCAAGGAATTTTACAATCTAACAAGAGAGGATGAGAAGGAAACTGGAGGCGGAATAAATTGGGGAAGAATTATTATTCCTATATTTATTTAAAGACATATACATTTTAAAACTTATGAATAGAAATATACAAAGGTTAAAATACATATTAAATATATTTCAATATTAAAACATTTAAAATACATGACAATTTTAAAAGTCCTTAGCACAGACGGAGGCCCAGTTTAATCGCCAAAGGCCTGCCGGAACAAAAGAAGTTTTTGCCTGCTTCCGAAAGCACATGAAGGAGGGAGCCAGTCCAGCTTCCCTGGGAAGAGAGTTCCAGAGCACTGGAGCAGCCACCGAGAAGGCCCTCTTCCGTGTTCCCACCAGACGCACTTGTGAAGATGGTGAGACTGAAAGAAGGGCTTCCCCAGAAGATCTCAAAGCACGGGCAAGCTCATAAGGGAGAATACGGCCTTTCAGATAACCTGGACCCGAGCAGTATAGGGCTTTATACATCATAACCAGCACTATTATGCATCTATGGTCATTACAGTGTGCATGACACTTTACCTTGGCAAACATAGACAAGTCCCTGCTCTCAAGAAGCCCCCAGTGTAAATTTGATAAAGGGAAAAATGACAAGAAGTAATAAGAGAGAGACAACAAGTTAAAGGAACAAGAATTTAGAAAAGACAACAAAAGTCTGGAATTCTTTTCTTTTTTATTTTCCAGTTGAATTTTCTGAGCATCCTTCAGTTTTGACTGGGTTATTCATATGTTTTGGGGGGATTGGGGTTATGTGAAGGTGCTGGAATGCAATTAACTTTGACAGTGGTGGAACAAAATCCTACCCCAGGTGCACTTTTCATTGCAGAATTTACACAGAAGAAGACCTACAATATAGTCGTACTAAAACGTTGTAACATGCACAGCGGTAAACAATGTCCTCAAATTTCAGCCACTGAATATTTGCAGCTTTCTTACTGCAAATAATTTTTAAAAAGTACCCCGCACATAAAATACCCCAAGGTATCTATTGGAATTTGCCACTGGGGTGGGGTTTTGTCCCAGACGTTGTCACATGTTGGGGTAGCACTGTTCCAGAGAAGCAGATTTAACTGCCCATACAGAGTTTTCATCCACTTAGGGGTTTTAATATATTAAGCGGTTTAGAAGTATCACTAATAAATAAACAAAAACCAAAAGGGCCTGGGATAGAACATATCCCCAAGAACTCTATTGATTTTTGCCATGGAGAGGCTTTTTTCTTTTCTTTTTCCCACCCAATGGAAAGTGAGTCGGGGAAGAAAAGAAAACCGATCTATTTTTCTGACACATGGTTTTGTTTTGGGGTATTTTGCTACTCTTAGATAACTTGGAATTTGGCTTGGAGCTGAAAAATGTCCCACCAGGCATTTGTGTATGGGTGTGTGTGTGTGTGTTTAGTTTTGGTCTAAGAATTAAAAAAAGAAGAAGTTTGCAGCGTCAAGTTTTTAACATGCACAGAGAACTGTTGAGGCCAAGGAAATCTTCTGAATGTGGAACTCACCGGCAGCTGTTTTTTCTGGGGACGGGTTGGCTGCTTGCATCTTTTTGCTCGGGCTCTTTGCATCTCTTGATATGGCTGAAGATTAGGAGTGCCCTTGCTTCTGTTCCCCCTTTCTGGAACAACGTTTGGAATTTTTGAGCAAGGCATCTTCCAAAATGCCTCCACATTTTCGAAGATCTAAAACCTTCTCGCGGTTTCTTTATTAAGCTAGGTGGAAGAGAGAAGGGTGGATTTTAGAGAAAAGTTGCTAGAGAGGTAACCGTGTTAATCTGTGGCATGAAAACTTTGGGGCACCTTAAAAACCAGCACATTTATTATGGCGTGAACCTTCCACTAGAAAAGCAAGGTCAAAGGCATTCTTAAAAGTCAAGAATTCCGAGCGCAGGAATTTGTTTTGAGTACCAGAACTGAATGGAGCTCTTCACCTTTCAGCACCAAAAATCCACTCCTAGCTATCGCAGGTTTTCATCCTTTCATAAAAACTTAAGAAGAGCCCTAATGCTGGATCAGACCCAGGGTCCATCTAGTCCAGCACTCTGTTCACACAGTGGCCAACCAGCCATTGGCCAGGGATGAACAAGCAGGACATGGTGCAACAGCACCCTCCCACCCATGTTCCTGAGCAATTGGTGTATATAGGCTTATTTCAGTGTAGGGTTAGTGAGAGTAAGGCCTTAGCTAGACCTAAGGTTTATCCCGGAATCGTTCCTGCCTGCTCCCGGGATATCCTGTGTGTCATTTACATGAACAGGGATGAGCCCAGGACGATCCCGGGATAAACCTTGGGTCTAGCTAAGGCCTCATTCTGTTGCTAGAGCAATAGGGAGTTAGATCCCTTGCGGCTGTACTGCAAATCATCCAGATCTGCCTGGTCCTGGGACTACACAGATGCAAAACTCTCAAGTGCAGTCCCCATCATCTGGTAAAGTAGAATAGCTTGATGCCTCTTCTAACTTAATATTATGTAGCAAGGAGAATTTCACACCTAGAAAAATAGAATAGGGTTGGCTCATGATTTTTCAAGCAGGAACTGCTAATATCAGCCACAGAGAAGGCCGTGCCAAGTAATTGGCATTTGAGCTGCCCATCGCATACATGGGTTGGGATTATGTATAAATTATGCAATATTATTGTTGTTGTTGTTATTTATTACATTTATATGCTGCCCTATAGCCAAAGCTCTCTGGTTTACAAAGATTAAAACACAGAACATTAAAAACAAATATGTTGTTGTTTATTCGTTCAGTCACTTCTGACTCTTCGTGACTTCATGGACCAGCCCACGCCAGAGCTTTCTGTCGGCCGTCGCCACCCCTAGCTCCCCCAAGGTCAAGTCTGTCACCTCCAGAATATCATCCATCCATCTTGCCCTTGGTCGGCCCCTCTTCCTTTTGCCTTCCACTTTCCCTAGCATCAGCCTCTTCTCCAGGGTCTCCTGTCTTCTCATTATGTGGCCAAAGTACTTCAGTTTTGCTTTTAATACCACTCCCTCGTGAGTAGTCTGGCTTTATTTCCTGGAGTATGGACTGGTTTGATCTTCTTGCAGTCCAAGGCACTCTCAGAATTTTCCTCCAACACCACAGTTCAAAAGCTGGGTTTTGTTTTTAAATGCAAAATCATAATAATAAAATGTACACACAGGCCTGTGCCAACTTCATTGCTCCCAGGTAATGAGAGAAACAAAACAGGCTTTGAGATGCTTGCATCATCAGAGATTTCTGTAGCTGCTTTTCCCTGGGAATCAGCATTTTTATTTTTATTTTGTTCAAAGTGCCCATAGAACCTCTTCCTCTCTCCAATAGCAGTTTGGACAGGTTGGAAACAACGTCAACTCTATGTTTGCCCATGGTTGGTCTTGGGGAAGTCATTTCCACCCTCAGTGGGAGGGAGGGGGCTTCATGATTCAGTGAGGACTTCAACTGACACCTGCAACATGCAAACTGAGCCGCATCATTATTATTATTATTATTTATTTATATAGCGCCATCAATGTACAGTATGCCTTGACCACTGTAACTCATTGCTTTGCAGCACTGGCGAGTGTGTGTGTGTGTCAGTGTCAGTGTGTCATTCCCAACTTATACATCTCCTGGTGGGGTCTGAACTGGTGGTGATGAACCAGGAACGAGATCTGGGGTGGACTGTTCAACGAAAATATTGACTCATTGTGCAGCAGCTGGGGAAAAGGCAAAGGATTTGCTAAGAAATGTTAGGGAAAGGGATGAAACCGAGTCCCCCAAGATTTTAAAAGTATTCCTGTGATTCCCTGATTCAGCGACCCTTGGAATCCTGTGTAAAGATCTAATTTCCCCCATCTGTAAAAGGAGATTGCAGCACTGGAAAAGGTGCAGGAAAGGAATAGGGTGGCCAGGACTCCTATATTAGAGTGGACAGTCCTCTGTTTTGAAAAGCTGGTAGAGGACAGTCCTTTGTTTGAAGATCATAGAATCATGGAATAGCAGAGTTGGAAGGGGCCTACAAGGCCATCGAGTTCAACCCCCTGCTCAGTGCAGGAATCCACCCTAAAGCACCCCTGACGGATGGTTGTCCAGCTGCCTCTTGAAGGCCTCTAGGGTGGGAGAGCCCACCACCTCGCTACGTAACTGATTCCATTGTCGTACTGCTCTAACAGTCAGGAAGTTTTTTCTGATGTCCAGCTGGAATCTGGCTTCCTTTAACCAAATCCGGTTGAAAGTCAAAAGAAGAGCTGGTTCCTTCTGCAACAGCAACAGGACAGTAGACTGGGCAGGCAGGCAGGCAGCTCACCTCTTCAGTCTTCTCTACTATAGGTGAAATGTACCATATTTCTATTGAAATAATATTTCTAAATTTGCACCTATGTAAATGGTATGCATATTGGTGTCCTCTTTTGTGGCAACGCACAAGCAGCTATGCTACATTAAAATGACCATTGGTATGGAGTGCTTTGCATTCAAGTCAAGGGATAACAACTTGGGATCTAAATACTGAGAGAGAGAGCCTTCTCCCTAAGTAATCCTGGTCACTTGGATCATCGCAGGGCCTGCTCCTGGTGGTTTCACATGGACCTATGGTCCGACTGGAGTCCACCAGGAGAAGAGCCTTCAGTGTGGTGGCCCCCAGTGAGGAGATCAGGCAGGCGTCAATGTTGTGTGGCTCCCAGTGCCTCCTGAAAACATTATTTCAGGAAACTTTTCTTGAGTGACAGTTTTACCAGAACTCGGGTTTTATCAGAACTCTGTTTCTTTTAAAAAAAATACTAGTATTATTGTTTTTAATATGATGTTTTACTCTTTTATCTTAGCTGTTGTTCACCACTCCAAAATCTTTTGGATGTGGAGTGGTATATAAATTTTGTTAAATAAATAAAATAAATAAAAATAAAGCGTTGTGGAGAAAGATCAGTTTAGGACGGTGGAGTGGAAAGATGGTGGACATGATAAAAGATGATACAATTATGGATGGTGTGAAGGCTGTGGGCAGAGAGAAGTGGATCATAATACCAGAACTCATGGTCATCCAGGCCATGGCTAGACCAGGCCTATATCCCGGGATTGTCCTGGGATCATCCCTGTGCGTCCAAGTGACACACAGGGGATCCCGGGAGCAGGCAGGGGCAACCCCTCCATTTGCCTGGGATAATCCTGAGATCTAGCTAAGGCCCCAGTGAAACTGACAGGCAGGGATCTTAGGACAGACAAATGGAAGGACTTCCTCATGCAACGCTTAATGGAGTTCTGGGACAGGGCTATAGCACTAGTAGAGGTTTTAGTCTTCAAGCAGGAAGAAGACGTCAGGTTCAAACTCTAGCATTTCCAGTTCTAAAAGGATCAGGGAACAGGTGATGGAAACCAGAAAGTGCCAGAAAGAGGAGATATGAGGCCAAATGGAGAGTCCATGTGGTGTAGTGGCTAAGGTGTTGGACTGGGAGTTGGGAGGTCTGGGTTCTAGTCCCCACTCGGCCATGGAAGCCCACTGGGTGACTTTGGGCCAGCCACACTCTCAGCCCAACCTACCTCACAGGGTTGTTGTTGTGAGGATAACATGGAGAAGAGGAGGATTATGTACGCCGCCTTGGGTTCCTTGGAGGAAAAAAGGCAGGATATAAATGTAATAAATAAATAAATGGAGAAATAGTCTCCATAGGGTAGCTTTCTATGGGATATGTGTGTTTTACCCAAAGCCTGCACTGGGTATCTGACGTTTGCACGGGGAAAGGATTTCTTCTCCTGTGATCTTTTTTCCCCCTTTTCAAAATCAACCCACAGGGGACAAGGCGAAGAGCAGATTGGAGGAGGCAATTACGTTAATAAAAATGGCCTGGAGGGAAAGAGATAAGCACCCCCATCCGGACTTCCGATCCAGACTGCAGCTTCCCACAGCTGCACTGGGCTATAAACCCCTTCTCCCTGACCTCCTGGTTGACTATCTGCAGGACTGGGGTTTGTTATTGCTGGTTTTGCTTTTGTGTACAGATGCATTCAGTTACTTGCTTGCAGTCTGAAGTGGTTGAGGCCAGACTCAGGTTCTTCTCCTCTGTGAGGACTAGACGCATGAGATGTTGGACAGACGACAGGTTGCACGGTGCCCTTTTTGCCTTACTCTGTGTATGCTGATAGACAACAGCGCCACCCTGTGAGGTCAGTGTGGTGGATCGCTCTAGTATTCAGAGGGCCGGTTTGCACACATCTACATTAACTGCACCGTGGCTTGGAAGCCACGGTCCAGTTAATGGCTTGCAAGTATGTAAGAGACAGCACAGATAAAACGCTGCAGATAGAAACTTCACATCCAGGGACACTGTGCCAACGCCTGACATCCTCGGACCATGGCCTGGCTTCCGGCGGGGGCACTCTGGGGTCCTTGCAGGGAAATCAAAATGGCTGTCCTCTGCCTCAGACCTGGAGCTGACTTTGTTCATGTGACTTGAGATCACCTCCAATGCAATGCTTTTCAATTGAAGCTGTTCACGGCCGGGAGTGTTTGATCATTCTTCAAGAGGGGGTTTCGAAAAGCGTCTTTGAACGCGGGAAGCTGCCTTGTACCAAGTTATCTATCTCATTCTCATCTAGGAGTGTCAACCCTAGGAAAAATCTGGTTTCCCCGGTGCTAGTCCTCAGGGTTTCCCCACAAGTCAGCCCCGCCCCTCCCTGTCCCGCCAACCACCAATAATTTGGTAGTGTCCTAGTTTGTCTGCGATATTATTGGTAATTTGGCCACACCCACTATTGAAAGGTCCCTGAAAATGCTGCATAGAGACCTGGTTCACACAACACAACGAGCCAAAGTATGGGTTGAGTGTGGGTTGTTGTTGTGTTGTGTGAACACAGCTGGAGTAGCAAGCCATGGTTTGTTAACCACAAATAACCCACAAAAGGAACCCATGGTTTTTTCGGCTTGTGAACTGTGGGTCATCTATGGTTAGCAAACCATGGTTTGTTAGTGTGGCTGGGTTCACATAAGCCATGATTCATCAACGAGCCACGATTCAAAACAACTCACAGTTCAATGACAACCCACACTCGTGTTGTATGAATCCGGCCAGAGAGTAAGGAGACCCTACTGAATGGGATGAGCTGTGGTGCGTGCAGGGGTGGGGAGGATCCCCCAAAACCTTCCATGGATGGAGACTTTCCTCTTGCAGAACTTCCCTTGCTCTTAAGGAAGACAGTGCCTGAATCGAACCTCACGTGTGAATTGGCGCTCGCTTTTATGTTCATTCTGAACCGTGAACGTGAGGGGCCTTTGCCGGGTCACTCCGTCCTGGCCTCAGTTCTTCACCTGTAAAATGGGCATATTGGAAGACCTCCGACAGGGGTGGCCATAGATAGTCTGTCGGGCTGTGAGCCTTGCGGCCTCTTTATGTCAGCAGTTTGCCCGATAGAAGAGACCGCATGTTCAGGTCTCCGGCATCTGTTCTCGGGCTCCGAGGCCTGTCGAGGCCTGGCTCAAATTAAGCCTCCACGATGGTATGCATGTGAGAAAGAAGACGGCGAACGCAATCTCTTCCTTCCTTCACTATTTCCAGTGAATTTCATGTCAGGATTAATGTGGAACACATTTCTCCTGGTCTGGTATTAACATTTTTTGCCCAGCCAACCCCTGTAATTATGCGGTCAGACCATATAAAAGCTGTCTTTATCCTTCGTACTTCCTGGGGAAGGTAATTAACATTGCATGGCTAAATATTTTCTATTCTTATTAGCTGCGACTTCAGGCTGCTGGCGGTGAGAAGACTTTGGTTTAGAGAGGAGGAAAAGATGTTTCGGGGAGTGGGGGGACAAAAATGTAATGAATGCAGCCGGGGGTGGGATTGTTTTAAGGCAAAAAAAAATGCTCAAGGCACGGTGAAACTTTCTTTGTAGAAGTTTTGGGCAGCATAGATTAATCCGAGGTAGGAAGGGGTGGTGTAGTGCCCCCCACCCCACCGCCAAATTCGTAGAGGAAAATAAGAGACATTCTTGTGTATTTATTTTATTATTTATTTATTTATTACATTTTTATACTGCCCGATAGCCGAAGCTCTCTGGCCGGTTCACACCGCCTCTTACACCCAACGATCATTGTACAAGGGCTCCCGCCCAGTTATTATACATGGTGGAAATCTCCTTTTTGACTATTGTATTCATTTGGACCACTGGCTTCAGATTTAAGGGGGTGTCTATAAACTGACCATAACACTATCTATTTATTTATTTATTTATTACATTTCTATACCGCCCAATAGCCGAAGCTCTCTGGGCGGTTCACAAAAATTAAAAACATAGTAAAACAATCAACAGGTTAAAAGCACAAATACACAATACATATAAAAAGCACAACCAGAATAAAAACCACGCAGCAAAATTGATATAAAATTAAAATACAGAGTTAAAACAATAAAATTTAAATTTAAGTTAAAATTAAGTGTTAAAATACTGGGAGAATAAAAAGGTCTTCAGCTGGCGACGAAAGGAGTACAGTGTAGGCGCCAGGCGGACCTCTCTGGGGAGCTCATTCCACAACCAGGGTGCCACAGCGGAGAAAGCCCTCCTCCTAGTAGCCACCTGCCTCACTTCCTTTGGCAGGGGCTCACGGAGAAGGACCCCTGTAGATGATCTTAAGGTCCAGGCAGGTACATATGGGAGGATCTATTTATCTAACTATGTATCTATATGACTTTAATGTAGTCCTTTAATCTCACAATGGATTATTTATTTATTTATTTATTACATTTTTATACCGCCCAATAGCCGAAGCTCTCTGGGCGGTTCACAAAAATTAAAACCACAAAAAAACATCCAACAGGTTAAAAACACAATTATGAAATACAGTATAAAAAGCGCAACCAGAATAAAACCACACAGCAAAGTTGATTATAAGATTAAAATACAGAGTTAAAACAGTAAAATTTAAATTTAAGTTAAAATTAAGTGTTAAAATACTGAGTGAATAAAAAGGTCTTCAGCTGGCGACGAAAGCAGTACAGTGTAGGCGCCAGGCGGACCTCTCTGGGGAGCTCGTTCCACAACCGGGGTGCCACAGCGGAGAAAGCCCTCCTCCTAGTAGCCACCTGCCTCACTTCCTTTGGCAAGGGCTCACGGAGAAGGGCCCCTGTAGATGATCTTAAGGTCCGGGTAGGTACATATGGGAGGAGGCGTTCCTTCAGATAACTTGGCCCCAAACCGTTTAGGGCTTTAAATGTCAATACCAGCACTTTGAATCGGGCCCGGACCTGGACTGGCAGCCAATGAAGCTGGAAAAGGACTGGCGTAATGTGATCTCGCCGGCCAGTCCCTGTTAGTAAACGGGCTGCCCTATTTTGTACCAGCTGAAGCTTCCGGACTGTTTTCAAAGGCAGCCCCACGTATAACGCATTGCAGTAATCCAAGCGAGAGGTGATCAGAGCATGGATAACTGTAGCTAGGCTATCTCTGTCCAGATAAGGGCGTAGTTGGTATATCAACCTAAGCTGATAAAAGGTGCTCTTTGCCACTGAGTTCACCTGTTCCTCAAGTGACAGTTCTGGATCCAAGAGCACCCCCAAACTACAGACCCGATCCTTTAGGGAGAGTGCAACCCCGTCCAGGACAGGGCAAACATCACCTCGCCGGACAGATGAACCATTATGGCCATTTTCCCCTAGCCTTCTGCCCTCCAGATGTGATGGACTTCAATTCACAGCATCCCCCAGCCAGCATAGAGGATGCTGGGCATTGTAGTCTAGGGTTGGGGGACCTTTTAGAAGGATGGTGGTGGTAACTGAACCAATGCTGTTCTGAACCAGTGCCTGGGCACGGTAATGGACTGGATGAGGGCTAATAAACTGAGACTCAATCCAGACAAGACGGAGGTACTGCTAGCGGGCGGTTCATCTGTCCAGTGAGGTGATGTTTGCCCTGTCCTGGACGGGGTTGCATTAACAGTGACCGTTTTCCCAGCTGCTTCAAGGGATCCACAGCTTTCAGTGCCTAAGGAACTAAGGAGCTGGGTTATTTTGGCAGTGGAGTTTTAAGTGGAGGTCAAAGGGTTGAGATGTGACATAAGGGATGCAATTAAGCCCTGAAATAAAAAAAAATCTGGTACCCAGGTGGGGCTTGGGGTGGGATGGGGGGCGGAGCAAAGGATAAAGCTTGCAGTGCTTGGGGGCGGACTCATAGGTGCTTGGGGGCAGTGCTTGGGGGCGGAGCCAGCAGGGTGAAAAGGTTTTTTGACAGCTCTTGGTCAGAGCCTAGTGAAAAAGCTGTCGATTCACCTAAGGCAGAAGCGTAGGACCTCAAGCCTGGGGGGCCAAATTTGGCCATTCCAGCTGGGTGGCCGTTTCCCCCAACCATTGATCATTCGGTGGTTTTCTGACTTCTGTGCTGTTTCTTCCCCCCCCCCCCCCCCATTCTGAAAGGCTGGTGTGCCTCCACCAAGGCTTTACTTACTGACAATAAGAACTAGCAGGGGATCTACACTACTGCTTTAAAGCGCTTTAAAGCGCTTTATAACAGTTTTAACAACTGTTGGAGCCCAGGACACACTGCATATACAGGTTTCAAAACGTTTTCAAAGTGCTTTAAAGCACTTTAAAAGCAATAGTGTAGATCCCCCCTTGGAGCTAAAGTATGCTGGTATTTTGAGCCCCGCTTCTTTTTGGCGCTGGCTCTGCCCAGCACTGGGATGCTGCCCCGAAAACTCTTCCAAAAAGGGACTTGTCACCCCTGGCCTGCAATGTCAAGTTGAGGAGGGAAAATGACCCTTGTTTCTTTCGGAAGGGGCGGGGTAGATTACGTTTCTGGTCTGTTGCTAATGCTGGGTTTAACCCAAACTGAATCCATCACCAAAGCCCAGACTAGGCGTGGGCAGATTTTGTTTCCGTCTCATTGCACATGGGCAGAGCACGTTACTTAGCTTGCTAATGGTCTCCGGTTGAATTCCCAGCGTCTTCAGGTAAGTCTGGGAAGGATCCCTGTCCGAAATCCTGCTGAGCCACTCTGCTGACTTCTCCGTGTTCTGAATTCATAGAATGGTAAAGTTGGAAGGGGCCTACAAGGCCATCGAGTCCAACCCCCTGCTCAAGGCAGGAATCCACCCTAAAGCATCCCTGACAGGTGGTTGTCCAGCTGCCTCTTGAAGGCCTCTAGTGTGGGAGAGCCCACAACCTCCCTAGGGAACTGGTTCCATTGTCGTACTGCTCTAACAGTCAGGAAACTGTAAGCCTGTTGGGGCCGAGACCTGGTTTTTGTTTTATGTTACAGCACCGCGTAGCATGAGGGCATTCTCTAAACCAGCCTTCCTCAACCTGATGCCCTCCAGATGTGTTGGGCTATTTATTTGTTATTTATTTATTTATTGCACTTATATACCGCTCCCATAGCCAGGGCTCTCTGGGCGGTTTACAGAAATTCTAAAATTAAGATAAAAACGAGTATTCAAAATTTAAAATTCTAAAACACAGAACATACACACATAAAGCATTAAAAATCATTAAAAAACTAAATATGTGGGTGATTAAGATGTGCCGCCATATGCCTGGGCAAAGAGGAAAGTCTTAACCTGGCGCCAGAAAGATAGCAGCGTTGGCGCCAGGCGAGCCTCGTCAGGGAGATCGTTCCACAGTCTGGGGGCCACCACCGAAAAGGCCCTGTCCCTCGTTGCCACACTCCGAGCCTCTCTCAGAGTAGGCACCCAGAGGAGAACCTTAAATGTTGAACGTAGTGACCGGGTATATTCACATCGGTAGAGGCGTTCCGTCAGGTATTGTGGCTACAAACCCATCATCCCCAGCCAGCATGGCCTGGGGACGATGGGTGTTGTAGTCCAACTCATCCAAATGTCACCAGATTGGAGAAGGCTGGCGTCAGGTTCCTTCTTCTGTTCCTACCTGTCATACACTCCTGCTCTCGTTCCAAAACGGATGGGATCTCAGGACTATCGTACGAATGAGTTGCCTTTATAGACTGTGGCGGAATATCCAAACGTCATCAACCCCTACGTTTTCCAGCAAAGATACACAGATCCGAGGGTCTTCTCTCTAATGAGTGTGGTTGAGAATGCTTCTTCTGCCTCCCCCCCTTTTTCCTGTCTCTCTCTTCCTGCTAATAGCTACTCCATGCGGCGTTCCTGGCCAACTCCAGCCCAGGGTTCTACCCAAACTCAGAACGATCAGGTGCACCTCAAAGCAAACACATGGACGGAGTTTACACAAAGCAGGTGGAATTTATATAAATGTTCACATTTGCATCGTTTGCATCTCATGCCAGTTCTGGGATTTTCTTGGCATGGGATCTACATCTCTTTGGCACAGACTAGGGACACCCCCACGGACTGTTAGCAGTTTTGCTCTGATCCCTTCCTGTCCCAGGCTTTGGTGCTTAAAAGGAAAGCCGCTGGGACCCAGGCCTGCTTGAAAACCACACAGCCCTGTCTGTCCTGGAAGCCTTTACCTCGGGCTGCAGCTGTGGAAAAGATGGTTGTGGTTATTCCATGGCGAAGCAAAGGCATTCTGCACATAGCTGGGCTCGGCGTGTTCTTAGTATCTTCTAAGCTGGCCTTTCCCCAGACTTAACTCTGTCTTAACTCTGCACAGCGTGAAGAAGTCCTTCTTTTTATCAGTCCCAACTCTCCTGCCCATCAGCTTCACAGGATGCCCTTTTCTGAATTCTTCCAACTCCTATAATGGTCTTTTTCAGGCGTGGTGAACAGAATTGTAGTATTCCAAGTGTGGTTGCAGTTGCACAGTAGATTTGTACAAGGGCAGTATGATATCGACAGCGTTCTTTTCAATTCACAGCATATGATATTCACAGTATGATATTGTCATACTGTGAATACAATTCACAGTATGTGAATACAATTCACATATGTATTCACATATGTATTCACAGTATGTGAAAACAATAATTTCAAAAACCTCCCTAGGGAATTGGTTCCATTGTCGTACTGCTCTAACAGTCAGGAAGTTTTTCCTGATGTCCTGAATCTGGCTTCCTTCAACTTGAGCCCGTTATTCCGTGTCCTGCACTCTGGGAGGATCGAGAATCATAGAATCATAGAATAGCAGAGTTGGAAGGGGCTTACAAGGCCATCAAGTCCAACCCCCTGCTCAATGCAGGAATCCACCCTAAAGCATCCCTGACTGATGGTTGTCCAGCTGCCTCTTGAAGGCCTTTGCTTTTATTCCTCCGGGATAAATAATCTTCACGGGATGAACCCACTGGGTTCTAGTATTATGGGAGAGGGAGAAAAACGTCTCCCGATCCCTTTTGTCCATCATTTGAGTTGCTCTTCCCTGCACATTTCTACCCAAATGAGAGGAGAGAGAGTGGAGGTGTTACACTTCTCACATATTGATGTGCAGAGAGGAGCCATGCCTGCCAGCCATGCTCACACACACACACCCCAACACTAGCATGTGCTCAGCAAGGATGAGAAGGAGGCCATATAGGGACTGGCACACGTGCATAATGCAGCCCCAACACAAGACAGGATCTCGAACACGGGGCCAGTGTGGTGCGTGGCTTCTGGGTACATTCATAATGACGGTGTGTGGCAGGGCTCGCACATGCAAACCCATCGCCCATTCTTTTAATGCAGCCTTCCTCAACCTGGGGCCCTCCAGATGTGTTGGACTACAACTCCCAGAATGCCCCAGCCAGCTGGCTGGGGCATTATGGGAGATGCAGTCCAACACATCTGGAGCGCCCCAGGTTGATGAAGGCTGTTTTAATGTGTGAAGGCACTCATCTCAACATACAAACGTGCGAATCACCAAAGTTCTCTGAATTCCATCCTGAACCTCATTCTGACTCAACTCTGTATCAGATCGTGAGCATTGCGGGGTGTGTCCGTGTCCGCATGAACAATCCGTGCATATTTTCATGCGTATTGCTTCAGATTTGCACATCGATTGGGTGCAGCTTTGAAACGTACGCGTTCTTCTCCCCTTGATTAAAGCGTGTTTGTGCGCATTTTACCAAAGACACGTTTGCTTCTTTTCATGAGCTTTCCTCAATGAACGCACTCCTGTCGAGCGGATTTCTTTTGGCCCGTGAATCGTACAACAAACTCTGAAATCCGCGGACTTTGCAGTTTGCGTCCGAGTCCGTACTCGGTTCAAAAGGCGCAAAGAGGGTGAAGCCTTGGTGAAAAACGAACCGGAATGAATTTCTCACAAATCCCTCTTTCGATCCCTCTCTTCGATGGTCGTACCTGATTTGTTTTTGGGGGACTGAAAGAATGTCTGTCTTCAAACATACTTGTGCAATCTTTCTCCCTGTCCCTTCCCCACCTGGCTTTCCCATATTCTCTCTCTCTCTCTCTCTCTCTCTCTCTCTCTCTCTCTCTCTCTCTCTCTCTCTCTCTCTCTCTCTCGGCATGTTCACACAGAGATGACAAATGATAGTAGGATCTTTTGCTGCGTTGCAGGTGAGTTTCGCCCATCCCATCCCTCAGGCTGGGGTAAAGGATTCATCTGCCATTCATCCAGCCACGGAGAATTCATTCATCCATCTCCCCCGCTGCACCCTGCCGTTTTAACCCTCAAGGGTAAAGCAAAGAGTGAGATGATGCAGCCTTTCCCATTTGGACACCCTCCAGATATGTTAAACTGCAAGTTCCATCATCCTCATCACTGACTGGGAAAGATGGGGGTTGTAGTCCAACACATCTGGAGGGAGGTTATTATTATTATTTATTTATTTATTTATTTATTTATTTATTTATATAGCACCATCAATGTACATGGTGCTGTACAGAGTAAAACAGTAAATAGCAAGGCCCTGCCGCATAGGCTTACAATCTAATAAAGTCATAGTAAAACAATAAGGAGGGGAAGAGAATGCAAACAGGCACAGGGTAGGGTAAGCAGGCACAGGGTAGGGTAAAACTAACAGTATAAAGTCCGCACAACATCAAGTTTTAAAAGCTTTAGGAAAAAGAAAAGTTTTTAGTTGAGCTTTAAAAGCTGCGATTGAACTTGTAGTTCTCAAATGTTCTGGAAGAGCGTTCCAGGCGTAAGGGGCAGCAGAAGAAAATGGACGGAGCCGAGCAAGGGAAGTAGAGGCCCTTGGGCAGGCGAGAAACATGGCATCAGAGGAGCGAAGAGCACGAGCGGGGCAATAGTGTGAGATGAGAGAGGAGAGATAGGAAGGAGTTGAAGGGTTGAAGGAGATAGGAAGGCTTGAAATTGTGATGTGATCTCTTTGGAAAGTTACCCCCACTGGAAAAGAGATAAGAGACCAAGGGGGCTGTTTAGATGGCCCCAGTTTGCCGCCATCTTAAGCAAATCTCCCACGCTTTCTCTTCAGCGGGGTGGCAGCAGCTAGTCCCGATGAGGCGGGACTAGTCGTCCCCCCCGCCCTCTGCCTTGGCTTCTGGCAACCAATCAGGGGTCGCCTTCTGCCTGGGAACGCCTCCACATCGACGCTGGAGCGAGGTTAGATGGCGGAAGAGCCGTGTTTGTCTCGCTCCAACCTAAAAAGTCGGGGTAGTCCCCGATTTTTAAAATGCGAAGCTCTGCAGGAAAGCTTTGTGGTGTCTGCTGCGCTGTATAACTGACGCAGCGCCACTGCGCACCCTCCCCGGGGCTTTTGAGGTGTATAGACAGCACCCTAGAGTGTTTTTTTTAAAAAAAGGCTGTATCTCTGACCGTTATGTTTCGTTTCGTTGCCGGGGTCCCTGTTTTGTAATGACATGGTGTAAATCTCCAGAGCAGTGGGCAATGAAGGTTTTTTTTAAAAAAATATTCTTATAGTTAGGGTTTTAGTTTTCTCCCATTTCAGAAAGGATATTGTGGAGCTAGAAAAGGTAATTAAAATTATTAAGAAGGTAGGACACCTTTCCTAGCTGGAAACGGGGAAGCTTTTTAGTTTAGAGCCGCAAACTAAATTCGTCCTAATTTCACAAAGCTCTCTGCAAGCAATTGGTTCAGACCTTTGTGGGGAGAGAAAGAGAGATGTCAGAAATTAAAGGAAGCCAGATTCCAGCTGGACATCAGGAAAAACTTCCTGAGTGTTAGAGCAGTATGACAATGGAATCAGTTCCCTAGGGAGGTTGTGGGCTCTCCCACCCTAGAGGCCTTCAAGAGGCAGCTGGACAACCGTCTGTCAGGGATGCTTTAGGGTGGATTCCTGCACTGAGCAGGGGGTTGGACTCGATGGCCTTGTAGGCCCCTTCCAACTCTACTATTCTATGGTTCTATGATTCTATGAAATAGAGAGAGAGATTGAGTGATCCCAGCACACTTCTGTTTCTGGCCTGCAACTCCTGACAAATTCCCCCCTCCCTTCTGCCAGCTTTGAAGAAATGGGGCCCTCGACAGAAAAACAGTTGCTGTCCACCAATGGAGACAGAATGCCAGGTTAGATGGACATTTTGGTCTCATCCAGCAGGGTATTTCTAGAACTAGGAGGAGAGGGCAGGAGATGGTGGTCAAAATTAGTCACCATCCTCAGCTCAGACTGAAAGAATTTTTATGACTGAGTTTGATGATTGTTGTTGCTGAACGGAGATCACTGGCCCTGTGACCATTACTGAACACCCGCTTAAACAATGCATTGTGTTTGGGATCCAGAGAGTCCAAAACATTTGCGTTATCTCAACATCTACCTTGAGTTAATGTCAAAGTAAACCATCATTTGGGATGGGCGCGGGGTGCAGAATGCGATATTCTTTTACCTTTCTGAACCAGCCAAGGACTTTCAGACAAGATAAGTGGTGGGGTGTGGGTGTGTGTGGGTGGGTGTTTGTGACCCTATGGAAAGAAGGACTGGGCTCCTGTATCTTTAACAGTTGCATAGAAAAGGGAATTTCAGCAGGTGTCATTTGTATGCATGCAGCACCTGGTGAAATTCCCTCTTCATCACCACAGTTGAAGCTGCAGGAGCTATACGAGAGTGACCAGATCCAAAAGAGGGCAGGGCTCCTGCAGCTTTAACTGTGGTGATGAAGAGGGAATTTCACCAGGTGCTGCCTGCATACAAATGACACCTGTTGAAATTCCCTTTTCAATATAACTGTTAAAGATAGAGGAGCCCGGTCCTCCTTTTCATAGGGTCATCCTAATTATTACACATGCATAATCTTTATTTAATGCTTACTATTTCCCCCAAATCAAACTACTCGAAATAAAAGCAGAGATAGAATGTAAAGGACCACACAATAAAAGTAATTTTATTTTATTACAGTAAAAGTATATATTATATATTAAAACCTCCTGTTCCAAATCACTCACTAGATTACGTTGTGCCAAAACAAATGTCATAATGCTTGTTGAGACAAAACTGTCTTAGGTAATACATTCTTCCAAAAGCCCTCAATGCTGTGATGTCTTCAGACCACTGTGCAAATGAGGAAGCTACGTTGTTCCCTCTATCCCCGTAATAATGAGTCTCTTGGCCAGTATGAGAGCTCATATGTTTATTTATTAATAAATAATACTTATATACTGCTTAATATTTTTTTAAAAAAATCTATTTTTATTATTTTATTATTATTATTTATTTATTTATTTATTTATTTATTTATTTATATAGCACCATCAATGTACATGGTGCTGTACAGAGTAAAACAGTAAATAGCAAGACTCTGCCGCATAGGCTTACAATCTAATAAAATCATAGTAAAACAATAAGGAGGGGAAGAGAATGCAAACAGGCACAGGGTAGGGTAAAACTAACAGTATAAAGTCTGCACAGCATCAAGTTTTAAAAGCTTTAGGAAAAAGAAAAGTTTTTAGTTGAGCTTTAAAAGCTGCGATTGAACTTGTAGTTCTCAAATGTTCTGGAAGAGCGTTCCAGGCGTAAGGGGCAGCAGAAGAAAATGGACGGAGCCGAGCAAGGGAAGTAGAGGCCCTTGGGCAGGCGAGAAACATGGCATCAGAGGAGCGAAGAGCACGAGCAGGGCAATAGTGTGATAATATATAAATATTAAAAAATACACTTCAATACATGATTAAAACACAATTAAAACATTTTCACTTAAAATAACGATACAAAAACATGTAACATACACTATCAAAACAATTCCAAACTACAAGAACAATACAGAATTGGACATCCACTCCTGGGAGCCAAGAAATAGATTCCAGACTGTGGAAATATAATTAGGCAATACAGAAACGTCCCTGAACAATAGCGAAGTATTGCACCATAATACCTGCCCAGAAGGAAGCCGCATCATATGTACCAAAGATGAGTCCACCATCTCATAACGCCAAAATTTATTGGAGGTGGTAGGTTTTCCAAAACAGATGCTGCGGTGTCTGGTAGACCCGGAAGAGCAACTTTTTCTGTATAGTGGTGCAGTTTCAAGGACTGCGGCGTTTTTGCCTGTGTAGGTTTTACTTATTTTTAAAAATATCGTTTTTTGTGCTGCTTCTTACCCCGGAGTAAGTCTCACTGAACTCGGAGAAGAGAAGAGAAGATTGAGGGGAGACATGATAGCACTCTTCAAATAATAGGTTGTCACACAGAGGAGGGCCAGGATCTCTTCTTGATCCTCCCAGAATGCAGGACACGGAATAACGGGCTCAAGTTAAAGGAAGCCAGATTCCGGCTGGACATCAGGAAAAACTTCCTGACTGTTAGAGCAGTGCGACAATGGAATCAGCTACCTAGGGAGGTTGTGGGCTCTCCCACACTAGAGGCATTCAAGAGGCAGCTGGACAACCATCTGTCAGGGATGCTTTAGGGTGGATTCCTGCATTGAGCAGGGGGTTGGACTCGATGGCCTTGTAGGCCCCTTCCAACTCTGCTATTCTATGATTCTATGATTCTACTTCTGAGCAGGCATGGACAGGATTGCGCTGACAGATCCTGGTGAACTCCTGCCCGTCAGTTGGTGATGCTCAGACAGTTCCCTGTCTTCAGAGCAAGGACTAGATGGGCAGGTTTTGAGGGGGACCCTAGACTTGCTACACACACACACACACACACCGCGCGCACACACACACACACACACACACACACACACACACACACACACACACGGAGGTATTGCCCTGAAGGCTTAGGAAACCAGAAAAGCCAGTAAAATACAAAGAAACGTTCTCAGGAGTGCTAACGCCTGATCATTTGCGGCACAGAGGGGCACGGAGCGGGGAAGGTTGATTATATGATATACAAAACAACTAACAAAGCTAGTCTTGTTGACCTTAATAAATATCCCCACATCCATATAATTAATACATTTATTAGATCAACCTTAAAATAAGAACATAAGAAACGCCATGCTGGATCAGACCAAGGGTCCATCTAGTCCAGCACTCTGTTCACCAGCCATCAGCCAGGGATGAACAAGCAGGACATGGTGCAACAGCACCCTCCCACCCATGTTCCCCAGCAACTGGTGCACACAGGCTTACTGCCTTGGATACTGGAGATAGCACACAACCATCAGGGCTAGCAGCCGTTGATAGCCTTCGCCTCCAGGAATTTATCCAACCCCCTTTTAAAGCCATCCAGATTGGTGGCCATCACTACGTCTTGTGGTAGTGAGTTCCATAATTTAACTCTGCGCTGTGTGAAGAAGTCCTTCCTTTTATTTGCCCTGGATCTCCCACCAATCAGTTTCATGGGATGACCCCGGGTTCTAGTATTTTGAGAGAGGGAAAAAAACGTCTCCCTAGCCACATTCTCCATACCATGCATAATTTTGTACACCTCTATCAGGTCTCCCCTTAGCCTGGGAGCTGGGAAATCCGGGTTCTAGTCCCCACTCGGCCATGGTTGCCCACTGGGTGACTTTGGGCCAGTCACAGCCTCTCAGCCCAACCTACCTTACAGGGTTGTTGTTGTTGTGAGGATAAAATAGAGCCGAGGAGGATTATGTATGCCACCTTGGGTCCCTTAGAGAGGAAAAAGGTGGGATATGACTGGAATAAATGAAAAATAAAATAAATAATAGACACTAGCCTTACTCAAGCTGGTGCTTTCCAGATGTGTTGTATCACAACTCCCATAATTCCCAGCCAGAGAGGAATCATAGAATAGCAGAGTTGGAAAGGGCCTACAAGGCCATCTAGTCCAACCCCCTGCTCAATGCAGGAATCCACCCTAAAGCATCCCTTACAGATGGTTCTCCAGCTGCCTCTTGAATGCCTCTAATGTGGGAGAGCCCACAACCTCCCTAGGTAACTGATTCCACCGTCGCACTGCTCTAACAGTCAGGAAGTTTTTCCTGATGTCCAGCTGGAATCTGGCTTCCTTTCACTTGAGCCCGTTATTCCATGTCCTGCACTCTGGGAGGATCAGGAAGAGATCCTGGCCCTCCTGTGTGTGACAACCTTTTAAGTATTTGAAGAGTGCTATCATATCTCCCCTTCATCCTCTCTTCTCCAGGCTAAACATGCCCAGTTCTTTCAGTCTCTCTTCATAGGGCTTTGTTTCCAGACCCCTGATCATCCTGGCTGCCCTCCTCTGAACCCGCTCCAGCTTGTCTGCGTCCTTCTTGAATTGTGGAGCCCAGAACTGGACGCAATACTCTAGATGAGGCCTAACCAGGGCCGAATAGAGGGGAACCAGTACCTTGCAACATCTGGAAGCTATACTTCTATTAATGCAGCCCAAAATAGCATTGGCCTTTCTTGCAGCCATATCACACTGTTGGCTCATATTCAGCTTGCGATCTACAACAATACCAAGGTCTTTCTCGTTTGTAGTATTGCTGAGCCAAGTGTAGTCCATGGAGTTGTAGTCCATGGTCAGCACCAGGTTGGGAAATCCTGCTATACGTTTGACACAGCTCCACACTTCTATTTGGGTTGGTTTTTTTAAGGTAGAGACACATCAGAATGTCTTGGTTTGGGGGCGGGATGGGGATAATGACGTTCTGTCTCACGAAAAGCATTAACAGCCCTCTTACTTTTCTATAGTGTTGTTCAAAATTATCTATTTGTGTAGATATAGATATTGTCTTTTCTCTTGACATTGAGTTGTTCAGAATATATATAAAGGATCTTTGAAACATCAAAGGAGCTGTAGCCTTTTCATCTGTGTAGTTCAGGGTTCCAAGCCTCAAACCCACGGTCCAGATTTTCCCCTCTGGGGTTCTCCATATTAGCCTCCCCAACAGGCAATAGTTTGGTGTTTCTGATTGCAGGATTCCTTTCAGTTCGTTTTTTATCAGGATTTATCTGGTACCCATCTCCTGTACTGAACAGGGGCGCAAACACAATCTACAGTCGAACTCCATACATTTCTGAATTTGCAGTGTGATTTGCACACATGCAAACACCCCCCGCAAAAATGCGTTCAACGGCGTGCATACATTTGAAAAATGTACATGAAAAGATGTGTACTTCTGAAAAATGCAAAGAAACACGCTTCAATCCATGGGAGAAGAATGTGCAGTGTGGTGTAGTGGTTAGAGTGTTAGACTGGGAGTTGGGAGATCTGGGGTCTAGTCCCTACTCGGCCATGGAAACCCACTGGGTGACTATGGGCCAGTCACAGACTCTCAACCCAACCCACCTCACAGGGTTGTTGTGAGGATTACATGGAAAGGAGGAGGATTATGTACGCCGCCTTGGGTTCCTTGAAGGAAAAAAGGTAGGATATAAATGTAATCAATAATAATAATAATAATAATTTCAAAAAGGTGCACAATTGATGCCTACATCTGGGGAAACGCACACGAAAAACGCACACGCATCTTCGTGCAAAAGGAAAAGAGAAGATTGTGGTCTGATGCACGAGACAGAATTCCCAGCTTGAATTTGGAGAATTTTGACAAGCTTGACATTTTGGTTGTATTGTATGCACATACAGGCTCTGGACGCAGCAATCCCAGTTCCCTGCTTTATGAGTAAAGATGTGAATGAATAGCCAATCAGAGGGCTCAACACAGGCACCAGCCAAGACCATTGCCTCAAGCCGTCACCTGGGTATCCTGCACAATTCCAACCCTGGCTGGCTGCAAGCTCATACCCATTTATCTGGACATAAGCCCCATTAAACCCAATGGGATTTACCTCTGAGTAGACTCTGTCGAGAACTGGGCTTCCCTTCCAGCTGTCTTGCTTCCCCCTTGGGGGGGGCATGCCACACATTGAGGGGCTACTGGGCTAGTTGTCTTCAGTCCCAGCTGAAACCATGGCTGTTGCTAGACGAGGCCTTAGCGCGGTGTGAGGCCCGGTCTCCCTCCTGTGCATCCAGATGACGCACAGGGGATCCCGAGGTCAGGCCGGGCTAAGACCTCAGCGCTCATAGTAGCGCTGTGCTCATCGGGCCGCGGGGGGGATCACGGGGGGGGGGAGATAGGGGCCGGGGGAAAGGCCAGACCCGGCAGGAGAGAGGGGGTGGAGAAGAATGGGCACGGGCACGGGCATCGGGGACGGGGGGGGAAAAGAAGGACGGGGGACAAGGCATGGTGGACGGGGGTAGGACGGGCGAGCGAGCGGGCAGGGGGGGCATCAGGCATTGTGTGTGGGGGAAATTAGGGACGGGGGAGCAGGGGACCCTATATTTATTTATTTTTAAACTAGGGTGACCAACTGTCAGGATTTCCCCGGATTTGTCCTGGTTTTTGTTCTTTCCATGGTGTCAGGGGGGATTTTCTATAATTTTCAATAATGTCCTGGAATGACACACCTTCCTCTTTAAGGCTGCCATTAGCATGGCAGGAGGGAGTGACATGCTTTCTTGAGGCACATCATTCCCCCACCCCGAGCTCCAATTGAGGTCTTAAAGGGGAAAGTGGGTCATTCGTGGACATTATAGAAAAGGCCCCAATTGGAGTGGATGGTGGTGGTGCAGAATGAAATCCTTTCCCCTCCTCCACTCCAATCGGGTTCTTTAAGGTGGCGGGGGAATAACGTACTTTCTGCAGGACTCAGAAAGCTGCTTACACACACACACACTAGGTGTCCTCTTTTTTGGTTTCCCAAATATGGTCAACCTATTTAAACCTACCTTTTCCGGTGGTGCGTTCCTGCGCACATGGCCCTTTAAGATTAAAAAAAATGGCGGACGCGACGGGGCTTTCCCTTGCCCTATTGCGTGTTATGTCTGGAAAAGGGCGACGGCGCGCGCTAGCTGTAGCGTGCCGTCGCCCCGACTCCCGGCCGGATTATCCGGTAGGTCTAGCAAGGCCCAAAGTGTAGTTATAAACACTGGATTGCACATTTTTACCATTTCCCCTCGTTTCATAGAATCATAGAATAGCAGAGTTGGAAGGGGCCTACAAGGCCATCGAGTCCAACCCCCTGCTCAATGCAGTTTGCCTAAATTTAAATTGCAAGTTCCCTGGGGCAGAGACTTGACACTTGCTTACTCTGTAAAGCACCATATATCAACATCTGAGGCCCTCCGAGGGAGGCTCCGAGGACGGCAACAAGGAAAGGGACTTCTCAGTGGTAGCCCCCTGATTGTGGGATGCTTTCCCCAGCGAGGTCCACCTGGCACCAACCTTGCCTTCCTTTTGCTGCCAAGTTAAGACTTCCCTCTGTTCCCGACCATTTGATGGCACATGATGGGGCATTTATGTCCATTGTTTTATCAGGTCCTGGTATCTTGTTGTAACTGTGTGCGTGCTTTTGGCTGTTTTAAAATGTGTTTAAACTTTGTATGTCGAAGAGTTGATGTTATGTTTTTATTATCTTGAATTTGTGGGTTGCAATTTTTATTTTATTTTTTGAATCGCCTAGAAAGCTTTGGCTATTAGGCTGTATAGAAATGAAATGAGAGGAAATAAATATACAGGGATGAGGAACTGATGAACCTCATATGCTGCTGAATTCTGAATCCCATCAACCCCGACCACCATAGCCAGTGGCCAGGAATGCTAGGAATTGTAGTCTAATTCTATCTGGAGGATGACAGGTTCCTACCCTTGATATATTTTATTTATTCATTCATTGCATTTATATCTCGCTTTTTCCCCCCTCCAAGGAACCCAAAACGGCATACATAATCCTCCTCCTCACCTCCATGTTATCCTCACAACAACAACAACCCTGTGAGGTAGGTTGGGCTGAGAGTCTGTGACTGGCCCAAAGTCACCCAGTGGGTTTCCATGGCTGAGTGGGGACTAGAACCCGGTTCTCTTCATAGAATCATAGAATAGCAGAGTTGGAAGGGGTCTACAAAGCCATCGAGTCCAACCCCCTGCTCAATGCAGGAATCCACCCTAAAGCATCCCTGACAGGTGGTTGTCCAGCTGCCTCTTGAAGGCCTCTAGTGTGGGAGAGCCCACAACCTCCCTGAGTAACTGATTCCATTGTCGTACTGCTCTAACAGTCAGGAAGTTTTTCCTGATGTCCAGCTGGAATCTGACTTCCTTTAACTTGAGCCTATTATTTCATGTCCTGCACTTTGGGAGAATCGAGAAGAGATCCTGGCCCTCCTCTGTGTGACAACCTTTGAAGTCTTTGAAGAGTGCTCTCATGTCTCCCCTCAATCTTCTCTTCTCCATGCTAAACAGGCCCAGTTCTTTCAGTCTCTCTTCATAGGGCTTTTTTTCCAGACCCCTGATCATCCTGGCTGCCCTCCTCTAAACACGCTCCAGCTTGTCTGCATCCTTCTTGAATTGTGGAGCCCAGAATTGGACGCAATACTCTAGATGAGGCCTAACCAGGGCCGAATAGAGAGGAACCAGTACCTCACGTGACAGAATAGAGAGGAACCAGTACCTCTCTTGACTCCCAGTCCAACACTCTAACCACTACACTACATGGTTCTCTATGCCGAGGATGATAAATAAATAAGTAAATAAATAAATAAATAAATAAGGTAATGGTAAACAACCACCAAATCTCTCCCTCGCTCCTTGGCGATCTACCATCTCCGGGGTGCCCTGGCTCTGCACCCAGATCCATTGTGGTAAGTCAGCGGAAAAAATGTTCCAGCTGAAGTTGTTTCTCTCCCACTCATGCTGCTCCTTACAGCTGTTTTCATGTCCTGTCAAGCTGCCTTTTCTGGTGGGGAAAAACACACACTTGAAACGGAAAGCTTCCCAGCAGATCTGTGCAGCATATTGACCTCGGCAGGGTGAGCGAAGCGTGGGCGACGAGACACATTTGAATGCTGTAAAAGCAATAAAACAGGGGTGTTGAACGTCAGGCCCGTGGGCCAAATCCAGCCTACCTGGGGTCCGGATCTGGCCCTCTGGGGTTCACCAGATAGCCACGCCTCCTTCTTGTGCCCCTTTCCTGATTGTTTGGTGGCTTCCTGGCATTTGTGCAGCTTTTTCCCCCCGTTCTGCAGTGTTGAAATTCCTCTTCTGCTAGGGTGCGAGGTGTGTGATAATTTGCAGCATTCACAGAGGGGGGATTTAACCCTTTCTTCTCTTGCTGTGGTTGTGAGAAAAAGTCCTTCTCTGAATGGCATTTGCTTGGAGGGGTGTGTGTGTCTCCCATTGGCTGCAAAGGGAGATCCCACCGCTACCACCACCCCTGGCAAGCAAATACAACTTTAGAAAAATGGTATTCTTCAGGGCTACAATAGGATAGAAAAGAAGCAAATTTTCCCCCATTCCTGCTAAATTCCCAATAATTATCAGCCCCCGTCCCAGCTGCTACACATTAAAAAGGTGCACATTAAGTGCAAAGTTGCATTTAAGGTCATGTGCAGTTTGGCCCTAAGTTGATTGGAAAGGCCCTGGTTAGGCCTCATCTAGAGTATTGCGTCCAGTTCTGGGCTCCACAATTCAAGAAGGCTGCAGACAAGCCGGAGCGTGTTCAGAGGAGGGCAACCAGGATGATCAGGGGCCTGGAAACAAAGCCCTATGAAGAGAGACTGAAAGAACTGGGCATGTTTAGCCTGGAGAAGAGAAGGCTGAGGGGAGACATGATAGCACTCTTCAAAGACTTGAAAGGTTGTCACACAGGAAAGCCAGGATCTCTTCTCGATCCTCCCAGAGTGCAGGACACGGAGTAACGGGCTCAAGTGACAGGAGGCCAGATTCCAGCTGGACATCAGGAAAAACTTCCTGACTGTTAGAGAGCTTCGGCTATTGGGCGGTATAAAAATGAAATGAAATGAAATGAAATGAAATAAATAAATAAATAAACAAACAAACAAACAAATAAATAAATAAATAAATAAATAAGACAATGGAATCAGTTACCTAGGGAGGTTGTGGGCTCTCCCACCCTAGAGGCCTTCAAGAGGCAGCTGGACAACCACCTGTCAGGGATGCTTTAGGGTGGATTCCTGCATTGAGCAGGGGGTTGGACTCGATGGCCTTGTAGGCCCCTTCCAACTCTGCTATTCTATGATTCTATGATCTGGTTTGGAGCAGAGTATGCAAATAGAGACCAAGAAATTAGGTTTGGTGAACATAGAACAAATTGCAAATCAGCAATGTGTCAATTCCCCCCCCCCCCCATAACCTATTCCACAATCGCAATGTGTGTCTACCTCTGGTTTCACCTACAGACAGGGCTGGATTAATCAGAGTGGAAAGCACATTATAATACAAGGGACAAGGATTATGATATATCTCTAGATAAAGCCGAGGTGGGCAACTTGTGGCCCTCCAGATGTTGCTGAACTGCTAACAGCCAGTGGTGAGGACTGAGGGGGTTGCAGTCCAACAAGCCGCAAGGTACCCACCCACCTATCCCTGAGATTAAGGCTTACCGGCACAATAATTTATATATACGTCCCATCAGATGTGCCTCCTGCTTTTTTAATGTCTGCCTGCCTCTGTCCATCTATCGTGCCCCTCCAACGGATTTGGTGTCATGGGCAAATCTGCCCAAATTTTAACGCTGGGCCTGTTATAGCCTTGCAAGTAGGTCAGCTGTCCAGGCCTAGGCTTTGCACTGCCCTCTATGACGAGCAGTAACGGTTTCAGCCGTAAACCTGTTGTGAGGGTTTTAGGGCTGAGCAGTTCGAGAAGCCAGGAGAACCTTGGCTCTGATGTCCTCTGGTAAAGTGCTCTCTTGTATGGCTTCACCCACAGCAATGGACAGAATTTGTTGCTAGAAAGCTGCCATTTAAAATGTCCCACAATGCCTCAGAGTGCCCGACTCACTCTGAGGCACTGGGGGTGGGGGTAAATGGCAGCTCCCATTTATAATACCCACAATTGTTCATTGTGACGCTTGTTCATGCACTGGTTATTTCTCGGCTGGACTACTGCAACCCTCTTCTCTCTGGCCTTCCTTCTTCTCACATCAGTCCGTTGGTTTCTGTCCACCACTCTGCCGCTAAGATCATCTTCTTGGCTCGCCGCTCTGACCATGTTACTCCGCTTCTGAAATCTCTTCATTGGCTTCCAATTCACTTCAGAATCCAATATAAACTTCTCCTGTTGACCTTCAAAGCTTTTCACGGTCTAACTCCTTCCTATCTCTCCTCTCTCATCTCACGCTATTGCCCCGCTCGTGCTCTCCGCTCCTCTGATGCCATGTTTCTTGCCTGCCCAAGGGTCTCTACTTCCCTTGCTCGGCTTCATCCATTTTCTTCTGCTGCCCCTTACGCCTGGAACGCTCTTCCAGAATATTTGAGAACTACAAGTTCAATCGCAGCTTTTAAAGCTCAGCTAAAAACCTTTCTCTTTCCTAAAGCTTTTAAAACTTGATGTTGTTTGGACTTTATACTGTTAGTTTTACCCTACCCTGTGCCTGTTTGCATTCTCTTCTCCTCCTTATTGTTTTACCATGATTCAATTAGAATGTAAGCCTATGCGGCAGGGTCTTGCTATTTACTGTTTTACTGTCTTGCTCTGTACAGCACCATGTACATTGATGGTGCTATATAAATAAATAAATAATAATAATAATAACAATGCCTTGGGAATTGTGGAATTGACTTGATGGCCTTATAGGTCCCTTCCAACTCTACTATTCTAGGAGTCTATCATAAATCAGACTTGAACCCTTCAAATTGAAGATGCCTTCAAAACAGAGGACAGTCTCCTGGCTGCCCTTCAAACAGAGAACTGCCCTCTATAAAAGAGGACACAGGGCCACCCTACGATGCCACATCTCCCATTCCATCTCTTCCTTTTATCCCAACAAAGGTCCTGAAAGGGATTCAATCAGCCTTTTCCCATCCCTGGTGCCTTCCCAATGTTTTGTACTTCTACTCCCATCAGCCCCAGCCAGCAATGGCCAGGCATGCTGGGTTTTGTAGTCCAACAGTTGGGGTGAAAGGGGGATCTGGAGAACATTTGTGCACACCTGATAAAGAATCTGGCTGAATTGACACCAGAGTTTGACCCCTCCAATTATTATTATTATTATTATTATTATTATTATTATTATTATTATTATTATTTTATTTATTTATATAGCACCATCAATGTACATGGTGCTGTACAGAGTAAAACAATAAAACAGCAAGACCCTGCCGCATAGGCTTACATTCTAATAAAATCATAATAAAACAATAAGGAGGGGAAGAGAGTGCACCAAACAGGCAGTATAAAAGTCAGAACAAAATCAAGTTTTTAAAGCTTTAGAAAAAAAAATTTTTTTTAGCTGAGCTTTAAAAGCTGCAATTTAACTTGTAGTTCTTAAATGTTCTGGAAGAGCGTTCCAGGCGTAAGGGGCAGCGGAAGAAAATGGACGAAGCCGAGCAAGGGAAGTAGAGACCCTTGGGCAGGCGAGAAACATGGCATCAGAGGAGCGAAGAGCACGAGCGGGGCAATAGTGTGAGATGAGAGAGGAAAGATAGGAAGGAGCTAGACAGTGAAAAGCTTTGAAGGTCAACAGGAGAAGTTTATATTGGATTCTGAAGTGAATTGGAAGCCAATGAAGAGATTTCAGCAGTGGAGTAACGTGGTCAGAGCGGCGAGCCAAGAAGATGATCTTAGCAGCAGAGTGGTGAACAGAAACCAACGAACTGATGTGAGAAGAAGGAAGGCCAGTGAGAAGAAGGTTGCAGTAGTCCAGCCGAGAAATAACCAATGCATGAACAAGAATCTTGGCAGAAGAGACAGACAAAAATGATCGAATCCTGGCAATGCCCGGGACGCCTGTGTCTGCTCAATCCCTCTCGCGTTCATTTTCACAGAGTACAACACGCGAGGCCTGCTAGACTCGACCTGTATTTTCCACGTGCCACGGGAGAGGAGGGTGCAGCCTCACTGCGTTCTTTCTTGCGTGTGTGGTAAAGAGGGCGAGTTCCGCCTCCGGGCGCTAAAGCCACACACCGAGCTGTGAAGAATAGCGGGGCCCTTTTATGAGGGAGTCTCCCGGTGGTTCGCATCCATTGATGACTCAGCCAGGCCTCTCCATCAACCTTGCCTGCCAGGTGCTTCACATTCCCAGTTCCTAGAAAGGGGGATCCGGGACACACTGGGGATGGTTTGGAAAAAGGCTGGAGAAAACGACTCTAGAGTATGCAGAGAGCACTTGAAAGGCACTCTGTCTAGTGGTTGAAATGAAAAGCATCTGGGTGAAAGAAACATTTGGAGAAATATAACCATCTAACATTCGTGATGAGCCATCCGAAACAAACTTACCTAAGAGCAAGTCCCAACTGAGACTGAGTCCTGAGTAGACATGGGGGTAAATCCAGATTTAGTCACAACAAGACCCACAGGACTCAATGGGACGTAAATCTGTCTAGTGTAAATCCCACTGATTTCAATGGGTCTACTCTAAGAATGACTAAACTTGGATCCAGCCCATGTACAGGATCGTGTTGTTAGGACACAGGTTTGCCGCTAGCTGGGATTGTTTAGCTTGGGAAAAAGGAGGCTAAGGGGAGACCTGATAGAGGTGTACAAAATTAAGCCTGGTGTGGAGAATGTGGAGAGGGAGACATTTTTCTCCCTCTCCCAAAATACTAGAACCCAGTGGGATCATCCCAAGAAGCTGATTAGTGGGAGATTCAGGACAGATAAAAGAAAGGACTTCTTCACGCAGCACAGAGTTAAACTACGGAATTGGCCACCAATTTAGATGTCTTTAAAAGGGGGTTGGATAAATTAGGGTGACCATATTTGAGAAACCAAAAAAGAGGACACCTAGTGTGTGTGTGGGGAAGCAGCTTTCTGAGTCCTGCAGAAAGTACGTTATTCCCCTGCCACCTTAAAGAACCCGATTGGAGTGGAGGAGGGGAAAGGATTTCATTCTGCACCACCACCATCCACTCCAATGGGGGACTTTTCTATAATGTCCACGAATGACCCACTTTCCCCTTTAAGACCTCAATTGGAGCTCGGGGTGGGGGAATGATGTGCCTCAAGAAAGCATGTCACTCCCTCCTGCCATGCTAATGGCAGCCTTAAAGAGGAAGGTGTGTCATTCCAGGACATTATTGAAAATTATAGAAAATCCCCCCTGACACCATGGAAAGAACAAAAACCAGGACAAATCCAGGGAAATCCTGACAGTTGGTCACCCTAGATAAATTCCTGGAGGAGAAGGCTATCAATGGCTACTAGTCCTTATGGCTATGTGCTACCTCCAGTTGTAGAGGCAGCAACCCTATGTACACCAGTTGTTGGGGAACATGGGTGGGAGGGTGCTGTTGCATCATGTTCTGCTTGTGGATTCCCCGTGGGCAGCTGGTTGGCCACTGTGTGAGCAGAGTGTATCACCCCCTACCAATGGGCACGACGGCACTTCACAGAATGCAAGAAGACAGCTGGCACATTCCAGGCTAGGGATTCTGGGAGTTATTATAGTCCAACACATCTGGAAGGCCTCCGGTTGGGGAAGGCTGGACCACATAGCGATGTCACTTATATATTGGTGGGTGATCATATGTGAGAGGGTCTTCTCTACATTGGCCCCACTCCTTTGGGACAAGCTGCCATCGGAGGTCTGCCAGGCTCCGTCATCGCAGGCTTTTAGGAAGGCCTTACACTACCCTGTGCCTGTTTGCATTCTCTTCCCCTCCTTATTGTTTTACTATGATTTTATTAGATTGTAAGCCTATGCGGCAGAGTCTTGCTATTTACTGTTTTACTCTGTACAGCACCATGTACATTGATGGTGCTATAATAATAATAATAATAATAATAATAATAATAATAATAATAATAATAATAATATAGTTTTACCATGACCTTCTCATGATATGAGTGCTGTTGTTCCTGCTATTGCTGCCTGGTTTTATTGTTGGCTTTTACCATTTTTAATTGCTGTTTTATTGTGTCTCTGCTTTTATCGCTTCTAATATTTTAGCTGTTTTTATGTATTTGGTTGCTGGAAGCCACCTTGCGAGGGCTTCTGTCATGTCTTCAATCAATCAATCAATATACTTAGGCTTTTGCTATAAGATGATGCGTACTAAAGCTACATCAGCCTAAAAGAAACAAACCAGAAGGTTAATAGTCTGAACACCTGGTTGCTGAAATGGGAAGGGGGGGGCCACGTAAGCCCCAGACAGGACGGGCCCTTTCTAGGGGTGTGGAAACCTGGCTGAGGCTAATTCACTTGGAACAGGGCTGCCTTCTGTTTTGCAAAGCGCTTCATGTAAAGTGTGATGAGAGAGCAGATTCCCCCGATGCAATTCGCTTCCCCCACCACCCCGGCCCTGTCTGTCCCTCCTCCCTGCTTTTCCACTACGCTTTCAAGATGGCCTTGTAATAATTAACTATCTCCAGATGCAGGGCAAGCTAATTAATTTTCTTTGTTCTTGGCTTGGGGGCAGAGGAGAGACAATCTTCCACAGCGGCGAGGCCCCCATGAAAGGGAGATGAAACCCGGCCCAGCAGGGACCGCGGGTGTTTCCGTGTCTCGGCGGGTTTGTGCATTCTTCTGTTTTCTTTCCCGGACGACTTTTCTTTTTGCAAAAAGTGCAGAACAGATGCCAAAGGAGCAGGGAACGACAGGGCAGGTTTCAGCTTCATTCGAACAGGGGTTTGGGCTCTGGACAGAGACACAGACCTGGGGTCAGGGGTTTGCTTGTATGTTAGAATGGGGTTTTTGTCCCCTTTGACTCAGATCTATCAGCCGGGGTGGAAAAAGGTTCGGCCGGTGCCAGCTGTGGGGTTTCACATTTGAGACCTCCTCTTGCGTGCTTCTTAGCTGGATTCCTCGGCAGAGGGAGGGGGAGGGCCCCCTTTTCGGCCTGAGAGGTGTTTCGGTGTGTGACATGCCTGCATTCCAAAGGTTATTAATAGAGACCCTACGGGGTGGAGATCGAGCCAGGAGGAAGCGAGGCTCAGAAGAAGAAGAACGCCACAGTCTCTGAAGTTGGAGGGGCGTGCAGCTCCTTCTGAAGGCCGGATTGTACAACGGTGCGCTGCCCTGAGCCTCGCTGAGCACAGCTAAAAGGGACGCATTTTCTCTCCCCTTTCCCTCACCGGCAAGCCCCGTCCTGCACCGAAAGACACGCGTTTTGCTTTTCTGCAACCTCAGCAGATTACGCGACCGGGCACGCCTTTGTGTAATTTCTCTTAGCATGCCTCGTTGTATTCTGCCTTTGTAGACTGTTTTGCGTGCTGGGAATTGGGGTGTTTGCCTGTTCTGGATGGGGTTGCGCTCCCTCCGAAGGGGCAGGTCCGTAGTTTGGGGAATGCTCCTGGGCCCATCTCTGTCACTGGAGGTGACCTCAGTGGTGACCTCGGTGGCCCGGAGCTCCCATTATCAACTTCGGTTGCTACACCAACTACTCCCGTTCCTGGATCGCGATAACCTTGCCACGGTCATCCATACACTGGCAACCTCACAATTAGACTACTGCAACACGCTCCACGTGGGGCTACCCGCGTGACGTGAATGTCAGCGAACCAGACTGCAGCCATTTTGCAAGTGAACCAGACCGCCGCCATTTTGCAAGTGAACCAGACTGCAGCCATTTTGCAAGTGAACCAGACCGCCGCCATTTTGCAAGTGAACCAGACTGCAGCCATTTTGCAAGTGAACCAGACCACCGCCATTTTTAGGGCCTGGTCTTACACCTTCTGCTTTGCTCTATTTGCTGATGCTCTGTTTGATAAATGTCCATTTTGCTTTGCTAGTATAATCTATTCTAGCTTCTGCAGATGTTGCAGAAAACAACTTTAGTGCCTGCTTTCCACTCACCCTTGTCTAGAGGGAAGTTTAGGCAGGAAACCGCAACATCTGAAATGGGCACCCAGATGGTGGTAGTTGTTTTTATTGCAGCTGACTGAACAACTGATAACTTTCCACTTGCCACTTTCCAATACTCTAGAGGAGGCCTAACCAAGGCCGAATAGAGAGGAACCAGTACCTCACGTGATTTGGAAGCTATACTTCTATTAATGCAGCCCAAAATAGCATTGGCCTTTCTTGCAGCCATATCACACTGTTGGCTCATATTCAGCTTGTGATCTACAACAATTCCAAGATCCTTCTCGTTTGTAGTATTGCTGAGCCAAGTGTCCCCCATCTTGTAACTGTGCCTTTGGTTTCTATTTCCTAGATGTAGAACTTGGCATTTATCCCTATTAAATTTCATCCTGTTGTTTTCAGCCCAGCACTCCAGCCTATCAAGATCACTTTGAAGTTTGTTTCTGTCTTCCAGGGTATTAGCTATCCCACCCAATTTTGTGTCATCTGCAAATTGATCAGCGTTCCCTGCACCTCCTCGTCCAAATCATTCCGACCCAGGGAAAGAGTTAGGGGCTACACAAAGTGCTGAAGCCCCATTCTGCTGGACACTTTATGCAACCGCCAAAGCAAGGGTGTTGAACCTCCTTTGGCTCAAGGGCCGAATGCGTTTTCGGAAAACCTCTCCGGGGCTGCATTCTGGTGGTGGCTGTAGCTAAAGGCAGAAGGATCGTGGACAAAACAGCAGCCTATTTGAGCTTCGAGGTCCTCGTGCCAATAACGAAGCCGTAGAAGAGGCAGATCGAAATGGGGGGAAACGACGAAATGGTGGACGATTGGGAGAGAGCGATGGTCATGAGGTGGGGCCAGTTTAGCAGCCGAAGGGGAAATCGAAATGGGTCCCCTGTTCCCTGCCATAGGGCGGGCAGGCGAATGACAATCTGGAATGTAGGATGGAAACAGGAAAGTGTATCTCTCCCCCCCCCCCACAACCCCCCCCACACACACACCTCAAATTGGCTCCTGCCAAAATTATTTCGCAGTTATCCCAGCCCTTGATCCCTCTGGCTCATCCTGTGTCGCTTTTATCTTTCCAGGTTTTGGCCCATCAGGGTTGCAAAAATGGGCATTCCACCTCCGCTGGAGATTGCTGTGACCTCTGCCCTCCGGGTTATGGGGTTACTGTTCCCTGTGGCCTCGCCAACACCAAATGTGAACCATGCCAAGAAAGTGAGTATGGGACGCTGGGTGTGGCAGGGGGGCGGGAAGGGGGGAGGAGACACCCTGGGAGGATTTGGCCGTGTCACTTAAAGCTGACTGACATGCTTCGAAAAATCTCGTGGTGAGGTTCTTCTTGGAGTATTAGCATTGCAGGTTGTGAGTCACGTTCTGGAGTGCAATTTGGGTAGAATACGGTGGAGGCTGGTGGCTCCAATATCAGTGGGGTGGTGAATTTATTTATTTATTTATTTATTACATTTATGTACCGCCCCACAGCCGAAGCTCTCTGGGCGGTTCACAAAAATTAAAACAGTAAACATTAAAAAGGATACAAAATTTTAAAAACATCGGAAACATAAAAACAACGGTATAAAAACAACAACATCCATTTAAAAAACAACAGTTCTGGGGTCCGTTAGAAAGCAAACTTAGCGTTGCTAAATGCTGTTAAATGCCTGGGAGAAGAGAAAAGTCTTGACCTGGCGCCTGAAAGATAACAATGTTGGCGCCAGGCGAGCCTCATCGGGGAGATCATTCCACAGTCGGGGGGCCACCACCAAAAATGCCCTCTCCCTTGTTGCCATCCTCCGAGCTTCCCTCGGAGTAGGCACTCGGAGGAGGACCTTAGATGTTGCGCACAGTGTACGGGTAGGTTCATGTCTGCTCCAGGTTTCAGTCAGAAATAGTCAGAACCCTGAAGGTGCAGAAGCAGCTTGAAGAACTCCTGGAGCGGATTCAACGCCCCCTGATGTCAGAGCCACCAGCCTCCACTGAAGAATGCACACCTTACTGTCTCGCAGGGAAGCAGCACACCTGGCCTGTTCTAAGGCACTAGTTTTAGCCATACAAAGAGCCGCACATTTTTGTTTCAATTTCTTTTCATGTGGGAGCACATTTTAAAATGCAATGTGTCCCCCCCCCCCCTTTGCAGTATGAAGTGGTGCAGGCCAGAACAACCTCAACCACTTCTTTTTTCTGATCGTACGAAATAGGCCCACGTTTTACTGGACATTCCCTGGAGAATCCCAGCTGGAAAGTTCCATCAACGTGGGAAATTCTCTTTCTGCATCCTTTCCCCAGCTAAACGTGTTAGTCCCAAACACCTGGAGACACCAGGACATCAAATTGGTTCTGGAAGTATAATAGGATCTAGTGCAACTGGCACAAAAGTGCTGTAAACACTTTCAGACTTTCTGGCTCCCGTTAGTGGCCACGTTTTGCACCGATAGAAGTTTCTGAACCGTCTTCAAGGGCAGTCCCACATAAAGCACATTGCAGTAGTCCAGCTTGGAGGCAACTACTAGTGCATTGGTAACAAAGCCTTAATGTACACCAAGCAGGATATTGCACTATGAAAGCGGCACGTGGTCTGTGTCCATGGGCCCCAACAGTTGTCAGTGCACTTCAATACCGCTATAAAGCAGTCATGTGACTCCTGCCTCTTATATACTGCTTTCATAGTGCAATACCCTGCTTGGTCTGGATGAGGCCTCCTTCCAGCAGCTGGGAGAAGGCACTCCGACTCCTAATGCGAAGTACGAATGCCAACTGAATCCATCCAGTTTTCTTTGGCTCTTAAACGTTTGCGCTGAGCTCGCTGTAAGCCACGGGGCTGGGGGATCCTGGGAGATCCGGGCAGGCTGCCAGAGGCGAAAGAGCCCAGCTACAACAACAATGGCACGCTCAGCAAGGGAACGGAGCCTCCCTTTCTCTATAGGGCAGAGGTGGCTCCGATATCTGATCCCTGGGATCTCCCGTTTTAAAAAGGGTTCAGGTAGACGGCGACTGGAAAAAACGTTCTCAGCCAGAGGCACCGGAATTGCTGCTGCATCGCCGTCAAACCCTCTTTCAGTCCAAGGGCCAACGAGAATTTCGGCGGAGCTCTCAGGGGCTCCATTCCAGTGATGGGCGGGGCTCAATGCAAAAGTGGGTGGAGCCAAAGGCAAAAGACGGGTTGGGGGGCGCCCAAATCCCAGCCTATTTATTTATTTATTATTTATATTTTTATAGCGCGCCTCACCATTTCTGGCATCGAGGCGCTTTACAATCACATATAAAACAATTCCATTAAATCCCTCAACCCACATTAAGACAATTCCATTAAAACCCTCACCCTCAAACCATGAAAAGCCCTCAACCCCAATTTAAACCACCCCCTCCCCAGACTCTTGTGAAAATAAAAATGCCTTACAAAGGCGTTTGAAGCAATTGAGAGGGGGAGCCTGTCTAATCTCCAGGGGCACATTGTTCCATAACCGGGGGCCAGCCACTGAAAAAGCCCTGGCCCCCGCACAATCCAATTTGTAGCGGGGGACCACAAGGGCACCCTGCTCCTGAGAGCGAGTCTGCCAATGGTGAGACACAGGAGAAAGGCGAGGGCTCAGGTATCCAGGACCCAAGCAATGCAGGGCTTTATACATGGCCAACAAGACCTTGTGGCGCACCCTAGCAGCCACCGGCAGCCAAGGGAGCTCTTGAAGCCCCAAAGTGATAGAAGACCACTTCGGGAGCCCCTTGACCAACCTGGCTGCTGCATTTTGTACAGCCTGAAGGCGTTGGATTGGCTTCAAGGGAAGCCCTGTATGCAACAGGTTGCAATAGTCCGGTCTGGAAAGAACCAGGGCCTGGACTGCAGTGGTAAGATCAGCCTCTGACAGAAAGGGGCGAACTTGGCGGAGCACATGGAGTTCTTACTTTCTTACATGGAGTTCCTACTTTAGCTGAATGCTCTTCCTTCCAGCAACTAAGCCTTAGCAGAGGCATTGCAGCCTCTTTAGAATGAGGGGAAATGGTCCAAAAGCCGGGGCAACATTTCATGATTGATGGCTGGGAGGGGGAAGGGGTGGGGCTAGGGGAAAGGGGTGTGGCCATCAGGGGAGTCCACAAGGGTCCCCAGGGAAGGACATATTTGAGTTTCCTTCCCCCCCCCCCACCCGTGCGATAGGGAATATATGATAACCGACGTCTCTCTCCATGACAGGCGTGACGTTCTCTTCCGTCGCCAGCACCACTGAGCCTTGCCGCCCGTGTTTGCAGTGCCCCGGCCATGTGCCGGTGCAGGATGCGTGCACCCCCACCCACGACACGGTCTGCGCCACCAGCTGTCCCCGGGGCCATTACCTTCCTCCAGCAAACGGGAGCGAGGGCAACGGGCTGTGTCTCCCCTGCCAGCTGTGCCCAGAAGGCTACGGGGCCACCAGGCCCTGCGGCCCTAGTGCCGACGCCGTGTGCCAGAAATGCCCCGAGGGTTATTACTCGGAGGTGAAGAGTGCTTCGGAAGCCTGCCTCGCCTGCCAGCGGGAGTGCGGCGAGAACGAGGTCATGATCCAGGCCTGCAGCCCACTTTCGGACACGCTCTGCATGGGTACGTACAAGTGCACGGCCCCCGGGGATCCGCCAAAGGTGTCGATACAATGCGCCCTCCTGAGAACTGGAGCATGGGCAGGGCAATGCGCGTGCAATTCTGCCGGGCCACAGAAGGCGGCATTGGGTACAGAGTTTGAGAGCTTGAATTTCTTTGCAGGAAGTTCATAGAATCATAGAAGAGTAGCGTTGGAAAGGGCCTACAAGGCCACCGAGTCCAACCCCCTGCTCAATGCAGGAATCCACCCTAAAGCATCCCTGATGATGTCCAGCTGGAATCTGGCTTTCTGTATCTTGAACCCATAATTCTGTGTCCTGCACTCTGGGAGAATCAATGATTTTTGCCCTTCTTCTTGTTCCGTGCATAGGACAAATGAACCGTTAATCCAATTATTAGCATCTGTGGCTAAATGAGCCAGCTGCCTGTCCGGCGGCCATATAAAGGGGCGCACGTATCAGTTCCATGCGCAGAGCTCTTCCATGTGAGTAGGGGAGGCAGAAGTTCTGATTGGCCCATGATCCTGTCTCATGTGGAGGAGATTGACTGTGTTGACCAGGGGGTTGGACTCGATGGCCTTGTAGGCCCCTTCCAACTCTACTATTCTATGATTCTATGACTTGCAAGTGTTGGTAAGCATAAGGCCCCTTAATAGGGCCGCTGAATCCACACCGAGAAGGGGCGCATGGTCAGAGAGTGCGCGGACGGAGGCGTGGGCCCACACTGCTCTCACACATTGGGTGAACACATGTGGGGGTTTGGAGAGAAAAACAAACAGGATGAGGAAATATAGAGCGTCATCAGACAGGGGCAGAAATCGCATTCCCCTCCCGTCGCTTTGCCTCCTGCTTCTGTCCCACAATAACCACGAGCAGCTTCCTCTTTCTTCACACGGGGAAAGAAGAGGAAGCAAGCCATGACCACGTGGCCCATTCAGTGGGCGTTTTTAACCTTGCTGCTTCTCCTGCACACAGCGGGAAATGGCAGCAAGTTTCGTTACAGCCAGAAAAAAAATCGGATTTTCCGGGCCTTTTTTTGTGATGGAAAAACTAGCAGAAGGAGCAGGAGGCTGACGGTGGCGTCGGAAGGACCCGTGGCCAGTAACAAGCGTGCTATAAAACACTCATCAGATGATGCTCATAATTTCTTCTTGCCTTTGAACTTCAAGCATGGTGCATCCATAAGTCTCGAAGCGGACACTGTATTCCAAACTGGTCCTTCGCAGGGCTGCAGAAAATTGTCACGTGGCAAGCCACGGCGACTGGACTTGTGTTGACGCAACCTCATGTAAAACCGCATGTAAAACCAGCGTCTATATTTGTTACTGGTAGTCTACAATTACTGGGTTGTTGTTTTTTAAAGAGAGAGAGAGAGAGACCAATAGTGATGGCCGAAGCTTGTATGATGTGGACAGAAAAGATAGCATAGGTTGTTGCTTTTGTCGGACTGCAACTCCCATCAGCCAGCATAGCCAATGGACAGGGATGATGATGCAAGGAGTTGCTTCGGGCACAATCCCATTAGGGGCGTAACCCTATGCAGGTTTAGACAGAAAAAGTCCTGTAATTCCCAGCAGGCCCCTAAATGTTTCTGGGTTGGGTTTCGATAAGTTTTGGTTTTCGTTGTTGTTAGTCTTGCTCTTGGTGTACCCTAGAAGTTCCCTTTCAAGTCCACGTGCCCAAGAGCTCTGTGCAACCACAAAGCCTGCAAGCACCGAATCCGAAATAGACCATTGGTTCGTTTAAAGACGTTATTGCTTTTCTCGGTTAAAGGATCGGGCCTCCTCCTGAATAGATCCCGAAACAGCCATCTGGGCAATCCCACATCCTGAAGCAGGAGTTTTTAGAGGAGGAGGTGGAGTAGGAGACGCGGTGGTGGTTCAGGCTCTCTGAATCGAAGTCCATCGTGAACTTAATTTGCCAAAGAGCTACCCCACTCCCTCTCCTCTCCAGCCGTTCGGTCTTTGTTTTAGAATAACACTTGCATTTTTTTGTCTGCTAGAACAGTCTCCTTCGGTTGCCCCTAATCTTCTTTTTGTCCCAGGTCCATGTCTTTAATCCCACTTGTCTGGGGAGGGGTCTCTGCGTGTCTTGTGAAACCTTCTCAAGCACAGTGTATTAAGGAGGGGGGGGCTACAGTGGCAGAGAGGGAGGGGGGTAGGAAGTTCAGTGGCAATTTTTGAAGCCTTCATTGTGTCACACACACACACACACACACACACACACACACACACACACACACTCCCTTGGCTGGTTGGTCTGCCCATTGCTGTGGGATCTCTTATCCTAAAGGGTTATTTCGTTATTTATCCATTCATTCATTTTAAAGAAAGATGTGTGGTTTGTGGGTTTTGCCTGTTCTTAGCATGGGGCGGGTGATGCGTGCACGTCTGTGGGGGTGACGCGGGTGAGACTTGAAATGAGACGGGGGGGGGACCTTGTGCGATGTTTGTCTTGCGGGGGAGAGAGCAGAGAATAGAACAGCGGGGGGAATCCGTCTCCTGTCAACGATACGATGGGGACTCTGGCGCTCAGAGAACGATGCCGTCCCGCGGGACACACATTTTCCCTTCCCTGAGCCTCTGCTCCCTGTTCCTCGCTCCCACAACCTGAAATGATTTTGGGGGAAGCGTGGCATGGAACGAGGGGCTCCTTACGACCAATTCGGAATCCAGTCTTTTTGAGAAAAAACCCGAAACAGCAGTTTGGGGCATATAGGCTTCAAGCCAAGTCTGAACTATGTTGTATGTGGTAGAGTCCTGAAGAGGACTATAACACTTCAGACTGCTGTTTGAGGGTGTGAATTTGTATTTTGGGATGTTGTTGTTGTTGTTGTTGTTGTTGTTGTTGTTATTATTATTATTATTATTATTATTATTATTATTATTATTATTGACAACCCTTCAGCTTGAGAGCGTTGACTATTGGGCAGTACGGAAATGAAACAAACACACCCTGCAAGTAGAAAACTAGTCCAACGGAGAACAGTAAGGCCTAGAACTGTTTCCCCGATGTGCTACCTTTCCCCTACTTTTTAATATATAACTAAATCAAGTCACTGAAAAACAAAATTGAATATTTGGATATATTGCTTTATATCTACAGAAATGAATAAAGCAAAGTATGTCCATATTTTTTTTACAAATGTATTTCCTCTTTATCTTTTTTCAGCAGTTCTAATATAGTACGTTAGTTTTGCCATCATAGCAAGAGCCCACATTTTCTCCAACCGTTCATCCCTAGATGTTCTACTTTTCTAGTTGCAGAGGATTTTTCACGAGGGGGGGCGTTGAGCAATGGCATGCCCGCTCAACTCTCTTAGGATTCTACCACCCCATTTCTACTCAGTCTATACCAGGCCTCTAGTGTGGGAGAGCCCACCACCTCCCTAGGTAACTGGTTCCATTGCTGTACTGCTCTAACAGTCAGGAAGTTTTTCCTGATGTCCAGCCGGAATCTGGCTTCCTGTCACTTGAGCCCATGATTCCACATCCTGAACTCTAGGAGGATCAAGAAGAGATCCTGTCCCTCCTCTGTGTGACAACCTTTCAAGTATTTGAAGAATGCTGTCATGTGTCCCCTCAATCTTCTCTTCTCCAGGCTAAACATGCCCAGTTCTTTCAATCTCTCTTCATAGGGCTTTGTTTCCAGAGCTCTGATCATCCTCGTTGCCCATCACTGGAGGCTGGTTCCTCTGATGTCAGTGGGGCGAAGAATCCTTCACACCTTGTCTAGCTCTTTTAGAGTTCTGACTAGTTCTGACTGAAACCCAGAGTAGACTTACCACCCCACTGACTTTTGAGCCACCAGCCTCCTCTGGTACCCATCCCTTTTCCTCCAGAAATGGGCAGTTAAAATGGAGGCAACAATTTTGAGCAGAAGAACAACTCATGGGGGCAGAGTTCAATGTACCCTCAAGCTTATTTGAGGCCACCTAGTAAGTTCATGGCTGAAATAGAAAATTTGATTTCCCTGCTTATGCTCTGGGCTATGAGACTACACCTGCTCCCTTCATAGAATCATAGAATCATAGAATAGCAGAGTTGGAAGGGGCCTACAAGGCCATCGAGTCCAATCCCCTGCTCAATGCAGGAATCCACCTTAAAGCATCCCTGACGGATGGTTGTCCAGCTGCCTCTTGAAGGCCTCTAGTGTGGGAGAGCCCATAACCTCCCTAGGTCACTGGTTCCATTGTCGTACTGCTCTAACAGTCAGGGAGTTTTTCCTGATGTCCAGCTGGAATCTCGCTTCCTTTAACTTGAGCCCGTTATTCCGTGTCCTGCACTCTGGGAGGATCGAGAAGAGATCCTGGCCCTCCTCTGTGTGACAACCTTTTAAGTCTTTGAAGAGTGCTTATCTCTTTCTGTGACGATTCCAGCATCATTAATGTGGAGTAATTTGAGTGAAGAGGATATAATCTTTAGTGTGCAGCCAAACTCGTATGCATATTTACTCTGAAAACTGGCTGCATTATACCTGTGCACTGCACTCCCAAGGAAGCATACATAGGGTTAAAAATGTCCAGCAAAATATTTCAGCTGGGAGGGTGAGGAAAGAGGTGAAAGCAGAGGTTTCTTGACCTTCCTGTCCTTGTACATCCAGCTGGTCCTCACAGACCAGTTATCCCTCCCCACATCGCAACCCCTGTAAACCGTTGTGTCCTTGCCAAAGGCCCACATGCCAGCAGGGGCCACTGATAAGGTTGACTCACAGAGGGAGGGCCCAAGGGGCCTCCAAAACCTGGAGCCAGTACTGGTCATGTCCTTCCAGCAGACATTTTGCAACCTGAGGTGAGAGGCAAAATGCCTCCCCCTCTCATTCCATGTACAATGTTGACTCTTCCTTCAACACAGGCAGTGCTGCAACATCCTCAACACCCCCATGAAGGCAGCAGGCTAACTCAGGGCCACGTTGCCCACAGCTCTGTTCTCTAACATCTCGCTGCCACCTCCCAGCATTTGCTGCCTGAGGCAACTGCCTCACTTTGCCTTATGGTAGGGCCAGCCCTGCTTTCCAGTATATGTAGTAGGTTTCCTTTCACGCCCTCAAAGCCATCTTCAGCTGGGTCTTATTTTGGAAACGTTGGTGCGTTAGCAGAAAGCACCCGGAAAGACCAAAGCGAAGAAGGAATGGGGGTATTGGTCAAACTGATAGGGCACGTTTCATTCCTTGAGTTAATCTGCGCCCCCTGAATATGTTCAAGGTCAAGAGTGGGCAGACTTGAGATTTGCAGAATCTAGTTTTCAATCAAAAGACACGGTGCACCAATTCCATCTTCTCCGCCTGAACATGTATTTTTTTTCCCATTGGTAAGAAAAGAGGCATAAGAAATGGTGGGAAAACTTGAGAGGGTTTTAAATAGAAGATTTCTGCGCATACCGTAAAATTCTGTGCAAAGTGATTGCGCAATAAAAGCCACATCTTGAAGCTCCTTTAGAATGAAAGAATTCTGAGCCCAGGAATTTGTTTTGAGCACCAGAATTCAGTAACCCTCCCAGTTCCTCCCTGTCCTGGTGCTGTCCAGATGTGGTGGACTACAACTCCTAGTATCCCCAGACAGCAAGAAGTAAATTAGCTCAGTTTCTCTTCACTGAATTTTGGCAGCGGGAGCCACCCAACAGCCCGTTTTCATCGTGGGTGTTGTAAGCAAAGTACACAGTACCATTTTCCACATCCAAGGCAAAAACAGATAAAAATCTCTCCTTCCTAAATGACCTGGAGATTCTTCAGGGTGTAAGAATCGGCGCTAGACTTTGAGATTCCATATTGTAGGGTTTTCCGGCATATTGAATGACAGCCATAGCCATATTTATTTATTTATTTATTTATTTATTTTATTACATTTATATGCCGCCCCACAGCTGAAGCTCTCTGGACAGTTTACAACAATTAAAAATAGTAAACATTAAAAGTATACAAAATTTACAAACCATCAAAAACATAAAAAACAGTACAAAAACAGTATCCATTTAAAAACAACAATTCTGGGGTCCATTAAAAACAAACTTAACGTTGTTAAATGCTGTTAAAATGCCTGGGAGAAGAGAAAAGTCTTGACCTGGCGCCGAAAAGATAACAATGTTGGCACCAGGCGAGCCTCATCAGGGAGATCATTCCACAGTCGGGGGGCCACCACTGAGAAGGCCCTCTCCCTTGTTGCCATCCTCCGAGCTTCCCTCGGAGTCGGCACTCGGAGGAGGACCTTAGATGTTGAGCGCAGTGTAAGGGTAGGTTCATGTCGGGAGAGGCGTTCCATCAGGTATCGCAGTCCCAAGCCATGTAGGGCTTTATAGGTTAAGACCAGCACCTTGAATTGGGCTTGGAAACGTATAGGCAGCCAATGCAAGCGGGCCAGAATCGGAGTTATATGCTCAAACCTCCCTGTTCCAGCTATCAATCTGGCCGCTGTATTTTGCACAAGCTGCAGCTTCCGGACCATCTTCAAAGGCTGCCCCATTAGTCATTCCCTGAAAGCTTTTCAACTCCAAGGCAGCCAAACAGACAGATCAAATATTTTCCCAATTCATAACCCTCTCTCCACCCCCGTATAGACCTCATGACCATTTCGTCATGCTTAATGATGGAGAGGATTCCACACGCGTGCACACACCACTTCGGCTTTTTGCAGTCGCTTCACATGTATGGCCTCATTTCACCTTCACACCCAGAGTCACAGTTTCCACTGGAACAGGGCAGAACGAATATCCATGGTCAAGACGTTCACCATATGGGTTTTAACTCATAAAATATCTAACATTTAGGATGGCCGTTAACTTACAAGTGTTGGGGGGAAAGGAAGTGCGAGAGACTCACACCAACTCTTTTTCCTGTGTAATGCCCAAATCAGGACTTTGCCGTAAGTGTAATGTGTTAATTATATGCACGTCTGGAGTTTGTGCATTTCATTGTGACCATATGGAAAGGAGGGCAGGGCTCCTGCTGGTTGCATAGAAAAGGGAATTTCAGCTGGTGTCATTGGTATGCATGCAGGACCTGGTGAAACTCCCTCTTCATCACAACAGTGAAAGCTGCAGGAGCCCTGCCCTTGTGATTAGATACGAAAGACCCGATACACCTGCTGAAACGCCCTTTTGTATACAGCTTGCAAAGTTACAGGAGCCCAGTCCTCCTTTCCATAGGGTCACCTAAACCTGTGGCAATTCCTGCTTTGGATATTCCACGAGAAGTGCAAAACCAGAAAGTGGGATTCGTTCCTGCTTGCTTCCGTGTGCTGTGTCTTCTCCCTCCCTCTTTTTTTCTTTTTTTTAAACCCTCGCTTTGAAATCTACCGCTGTAGTAATTTCTCCTCTCTTGCCTCTCGTGAGATAAACTGGGGTTGCGCATCAACAGCGCTTGCTGAATTGCAACTCGGCTTTAGGGTGGCCATTTACGAATTGCCCCCACCCTACCCAAAAGAGGATGTGCCACACCCAAAATGATGAGAAAGGGGGACGCCAATTTGCATAAAAGTTATGTTGGCTGATTTATATGGACGGATGCAGATTCAGAAATCAGTACTACAATTTAAATAGAAATCGGAGACATCTCGCCATAGCGTGGAAGACTGTGGCACAGGTGAGCTGGGTGCCTTGTTTGCTCTGCTGTCCAGGTGCTCTTGATGGGCAACTCCGAGCCCCCTCTGAGCTCGTGTGTTATGGGGCTTTACTTTTAAACCAGGCCTGGACTGGACAGCACTTCAAAATGGAGGCGAATCCTTTGGAAGCAGGGTAATAATGGAAACAAAGCCCTATGAAGAGAGACTGAAAGAACTGGGCCTGTTTAGCCTGGAGAAGAGAAGATGGAGGGGAGACATGATAGCACTCTTCAAATACTTGAAAGGTTGTCCCACAGAGGAGGGCCAGGATCTCTTCTCGATCCTCCCAGAGTGCAGGACACGGAATAACGGGCTCAAGTTAAAGGAAGCCAGATACCAGCTGGACATCAGGAAAAACTTCCTGACTGTTAGAGCAGTACGACAATGGAATCAGTTACCAAGGGAGGTTGTGGGCTCTCCCACACTAGAGGCCTTCAAGAGGCAGCTGGACAGCCACCTGTCAGGGATGCTTTAGGGTGGATTCCTGCCTTGAGCAGGGGGTTGGACTCGATGGCCTTATAGGCCCCTTCCAACTCTGCTATTCTATGATTCTATGATCAGTCTAAGGTGACTATATGGAAAGGAGGCCAGGGCTTCTGTTTCTTGAACCATTTCAGCGGGTGTCATTTGCATGCCTGCAGCAGCTGGTGAAATTCCCTCTTCGTCGCAGCAGTTAAAGCTGCAGGAGCCCTGCCCTCTTTTGTGTCTGGTCATGCTAGGTAGGGCCAGCCATAGACTCTCAGCCCAACCTACCTCACAGGGTTGTTGTTGTGAGGATAACATGGAGAGGAGGAGGATTATGTACGCTGTCTTGGCTTCCTTGGAGGAAAAAAAGCAGGATATAAATGCAGTAAATTATTATTATTATTATTATTACTTTATTATTATTATTTTAGGATGCTTGTAGTATGTCTTTAAGGAAGTTTTAACAATGTTTTTTAATCAGTATTATTTGAATTTTATACTTATTGTTGTTCCCTGTCTCGATCAGGATGGGGAGGCAGGTAAGAAATAAATTTATTGTTGTTATCATTATTAATAATAATAATAAAAATAATAATAACTGCTGTGATGAAGAGGGCATTTCACCAGGTGCTACATGCATACAAATGACATCTGCTGAAATTCCCTTTTCTATACAACTGTTAAAGATACAGGAGCCCGGTCCTCCTTTCCATAGGGTCACCCTACATCTGCCAAGAGCCCCGCACCCCAATAGGGGCCCACCGCCAAGAGCCTCCAGGACCTGCTTCTCCCCTTCATCATTGCAACCTGCTTGTTCATGTGCCTCTCAGACTGGCCCAGGCAACAGTTGAGTTGAAAAGGAGGAGCAGAGATTGATTGATTGATTGATTTTTGCATTTATATTCTGCCTTTCTTCCTCCAAGGAACCCAAGGCGGCATACATAATCCTCCTCTTCTCCATTTTATCCTCACAACAACAACAACCCTGCGAAGTAGGCTGGGCTGAGAGTCTGTGCCTGGCACAAAGTCACCCAGTGGGCTTCCATGGCCGCGTGGGGACTAGAACCCGGATCTCCCGACACCCAGTCCAACACTTTAGCCGCTACACCAGACGGACTCCTTGCAAAATGTCTCCCTGTCTGTCAAGCAAGCAAGTGGGAGCAATGAGGAGGAGGAGAAGGAGGAGGAGGAAGAGGAAGAGCAGGTGGCGACCATGATGTTGGGAAGGTAGACCCAGGGAGGGAGAGAGTGGGCCTGTTCATTGTAACGTGCCCATGGGTCCGCCAACACCTGGAGCCGGCACTGTCTGGCAGCCCTTCAACTAGAGGACTGTGAAAGAGGGCATGCAGCCACCCTAGCTGGCTTCCGCATTCTATACCTAGGGAGGTGGTGGGCTCTCCCACATTAGAGGCCTTCAAGAGGCAGCTGGACAGCCATCTGTCAGGGATGCTTTAAGATGGATTCCTGCACTGAGCAGGGGGTTGGACTCGATGGCCTTGTAGGCCCCTTCCAACTCTACAATTCTATGATTCTATGATTTACCCATGTCGGTTGCGTCTATTTGTGCAGAAAAGGAGCTGCAGATCCTGAAGCGCACCGAGGGAGAGACCCGGAAGACGTTCCCGAAAAGGACGCCGCTTCTGGACTCGGAAGGCAGCGTCCCCCCCAACTCCTCCACCTCGGAGTTCGTCCCTCCACTGGCTGAGGACAACAGCAAGAACATCATCCCTGTCTACTGCTCCATCCTGGCGGCTGTGGTGGTGGGACTCCTCGCCTACGTGGCCTTCAAATGGTACATCTGGTGGGGGCTGGGAGGGACGGGGCGGCTTTCCCCAGCCTGGCGGCCTCCAGGTGTGTTGGACTACAATGCCCATCATGCCCCAGCCATGCAGGGCGTTGGAGTCCAACACTTCTGGAGGGTGTAAGGTGGAGGGAAACTGAGATAGGAGGGAAGTTCAAAGAAGGGAATCCCATAATAGGGCCCTCAGTCCTGTGCACTGTAAGAGAAAACATGTAACTCTAGTATACTATAGTATCCTATAGCATGCCAGGACTGTACCACTTCAGACAGCCGGTAGGGAGTCACATGATCAGATATTCCCTGCACACAGGGCGAATGGAGGCTGGTGGCTCCAAGAGCACTGGGGTAGTGAATCCGCTTTGGGTTTCAGCCAGAACTCTAAAAGAAGCACCTTGGATAGAGCTCCTTTAGAGTTCTGTCTAGTTCTGACTGAAACCTGGAGTGGATTCACTGCCCCACTGTCATCAGAGTCACCAGCCTCCCTTGCGTAGGCCCCTGGTATGGTAGGAAGAACTCTGGTTGCCTCGTCTTTTCCCTGATACACTAGTTTTCTCGCTGCAGGGAATCTGCCTCTTGACTCTGTGGAAGCTCTTTGCTCAAGGGGAAAAACACACACCAAACGTTCATTCCATCATTTCTAATTAAAGATGTCTCCGGGATTCTGCTATATTTGGCCCATGTTGGAAGACCACGTAGTCCTTGGTGGGAAGGGTCCACCCTTCCGTTAGAGAGCGCTTGCTCCCTGTGGCATGCCCCGGGGTTCAATCGCCGCCATCTCCAGCGAAAAGGACCAGGTATCTAGCGATGAGGGCGATTTCTGAGGAGGTGGGCCTGTGTGTACGTGTCTCAGGTGGGCTTAATCACCCACCCACAAGCTCAGAGCCCAGGTCAGGGGTGGGCAAGGCCAGGCCCCTGCCGAGGGCCCCCACCACACCGGCAAGAGCACCCTGGACTTGCTGCCCCGCTTCACCCTTGCAAGGGGCTTGTTCCCCTGCCTCTCGCTCTGGCCCAGACAGTAATAGTGGTGAGAAGGAGGGGCAGGAGACACCGCAGCCGGCCTGCTTTCTACCTGGTCCTCTCTGCCTGCCAAGGAAGCAAGCCAGGAGGAGAGAGGAGGAGGAGGAGGGGGCGGCAGTGGCGGTCAGGAGCTGGGCTTGTGGAGGGAGGTGGGAGCATCTCGTCCAAAACCTAAAAAAGCATATTATAGAGCTGGGCAAAGTGCAGAAAAGGGCAACTGAAATGACCCAGGGGCTGGAGCCTCTCCCCTAGGAGGGAAGGTTACAACAACTGGGCTTAGCTTGGAGAAAAGGAGGCTAAGGGGAGACCTGATAGAGGGGTACAAAATGATGCCTGGTGCGGAGAATGTGGAGAGGGAGACATTTTTCTCCTTCTCCCATAATACTAGAACCCAACGGGGTCCTCCCATGAAGCTGATGGGTGGGAGATCCAGGACTAACAAAAGGAAGCGCAGAGTTAAACTATAGAATTCGCTACCCCAAGATGTGGTGACGGCCACCAATTTGGATGGCTTTAAAAGAGGGTTGGATAAATTCCTGGAGGCGAAGGCTATATCCATGGCTACTAGCCCTGAAGGCTGTGTGCTATCTCCAGTATCCGAGGCAGTAAGCCTGTGTGCACCAGTTGCTGGGGAACATGGGCGGGAGGGTGCTGTTGCACCATGTTGGTCCCTGGACGACGGCTGGTTGGCCCCTGGGTGAACAGAGCGCTGGACTAGACGGACCCTTGGTCTGATCCAGCCTCAGGGCTCTTCTGACGTTCTTAACTCGGTCGCTGCCCAAGCTAGCAGCAGGAAGCAGAGTGCCGGATCAGCCACACAGGTGCGGATTTGGTCTTTGTGCCGGCAAGGGAGCAAGTGTCAACGGAGCCATAAAACGACGCCTCGCCAAACGCCAGCACCCCCCTCCCCATACACACACACACACACACACACACACACTGGCATTCTTTGCAGCAGGCCGAGGCGGAGCGTCCCCCGCTGCGCCAGGCTCGCTGCTGGGGACCAGCTCCTGAATAGGATTAAGCCCCGCTCTGGGCTCCGCCGGGCGAGATTAGGCCGGCCTCTTCTCCGCGCCAGTGAGGGAGGCTGAGATTAATGGGCCCTTCGCTGAAAGGATTCCCAGCCACTTGCTGTTCTATTGGAAAGCGCAAAGCCCCTTCTTTGTGCCTGCTTTCGGAGCGGATTTATTTCCCTCCGAGCCGTCTCTCCCCCACACGGCTGCGCTCTTTATATTCCTCTCACACTGGACGGACCCCGAGCCGAAGACCCTCCTGCTGTTGCTCTGTAGATTGAGCTTTTGCCACCGTTGCCAAAACCTTCTGCCTAGCAGTCTGTCTCCTCACAAACGGTTGCAATATGTCACCCTCGGCCTACCTCCAAGTCTGCGGGTGAGATGGAGAAACGGACGCTCCGTCAGCTTCCGGGCCGGGTCTGTTCCCCTTTCGGCCCGCTGGTGCTGAGCACCCACGGAGCGGGATCTTCCTGTACGCAACCGGCCGCCAGCCGCCTCCACACACCCCTTTTACGCAGCAGCGCAGGGGTACCATTTTCAGCGGCAGCCCCGAGTTCCTGATCGTCAGCAGTTCCCTCCTTGCAACGCGCACATTTTAGGCAGCAGAACTTCCCGTGTGCCCCGCCCCTCTGCAACATTGCAGCACGCACGGGGTGCTTTCATCGCAAATGTGCATGTTCTAAGTAAGGAACTGCTTATCATCAGGAACCCAGAGCTGCCGCTGAAAATGGCATCCCTGACTTGTGTTCCCCCACGTCCTCTTGTCACACGCTCCTAATCTACTGAGGCCGCCCCAACGCAGATGGCCGACTGAACCTGGGAACTACAGACCAGTCAGTCCAACATCCATCCCTGGGCAAATTCTGGAGCAGATGATAAAGAAGTCAATCTGTAAACACCTTGAAACCAATGCGGTGATCACTAGAAGCCAACATGGATTTGTCAAGAACAAGTCCTGTCAGACAAATCTGATCTCATTTTTTGATAAGGTAACCTCCCTTGTGGACCGTGGGAACGCTGTGGACGTCATATATCTTGACTTCAGCAAAGTACCACATGACATTCTGATTAACAAACTAGCTAAAAGTGGGCTAGATGGAACAACTATTAGGTGGATTCACAGTTGGCTACAGAATCGGACTCAAAGAGTACTTATCAATGGAACCTTCTCAAACTGGGGAGAGGCAACGAGTGGGGTACCGCAGGGCTCAGTCCTGGGCCCAGTGCTCTTCAACATTTTTATTAATGATTTGGACAAGGAGGTGCAGGGAACGCTGATCAAATTTTCAGATGACACAAAATTGGGTGGGATAGCTAATACCCTGGAAGACAGAAACAAACTTCAAAGGGATCTGGATAGGCTGGAGTGCTGGGCTGAAAACAACAGGATGAAATTTAATAGGGATAAATGCCAAGTTCTATATTTAGGAAATAGAAACCAAATGCACAGTTACAAGATGGGGGATACTTGGCTCAGCAATACTACAAACAAGAAGGATCTTGGAATTGTTGTAGATCGCAAGCTGAATATGAGCCAACAGTGCAATATGGCTGCAAAAAAGGCAAATGCTATTTTGGGCTGCATTCATAGAAGTATAGCTTCCAAATCACGTGAGGTACTGGTTCCTCTCTATTCGGCCCTGATTAGGCCTCATCTAGAGTATTGCGTCCAGTTCTGGGCTCCACAATTCAAGAAGGACGCAGACAAGCTGGAGCGTGTTCAGAGGAAGGCAACCAGGATGATCAGGGGTCTGGAAACAAAGCCCTATGAAGAGAGACTGAAAGAACTGGGCATGTTTAGCCTGGAGAAGAGAAGACTGAGGGGAGACATGAGAGCACTCTTCAAATATTTAAAAGGTTGTCACACAGAGGAGGGCCAGGATCTCTTCTCGATCCTCCCAGAGTGCAGGACACGGAATAACAGGCTCAAGTTAAAGGAAGCCAGATTCCGGCTGGACATCAGGAAAAACTTCCTGACTGTTGGAGCAGTACGACAATGGAATCAGTTACCTAGGGAGGTTGTGGCCTCTCCCACACTAGAGGCCTTCAAGAGGCAGCTGGACAACCATCTGTCAGGGATGCTTTAGAGTGGATTCCTGCATTGAGCAAGAGGTTGGACTCGATGGCCTTGTAGGCCCCTTCCAACTCTGCTATTCTATGATTCTATGATTCTATGATCAAGTGGTAGGGTTTTCTTCTATGGCCAATTTGCCATGGTTGTCTACATTGATGAAAGCGAGGTGAGGTTTGCTTTTCCTGACGCTCATTCTACAGTACGCTAAAGTGGCAGCAAGGTAACTTGGCGGTAGAGACCTGCTTTGCATGTAGGACAGGGGCGTTGATCTCAGGCCTGTGAGCGAAATCTAGTTTACCAAAGATCCAGTCTGGCCCTGTGGAGGTGCCCCAATGGCCACGTCCCTCTTGCCTCAGCTTTGCGCAATCTTTCAGAGTTGAAACACCTCTCCTAAGACTTAGTTACTGGCAATAGGAGCTTAAGGGTGCGTTCCTATGCCTGTTTAGACAGAAAAAAGCCCTACAACTGTCAGCATGCCTCAGCCAGCCATGCTGTTTCAGCCATCCCATCATCCATCACCATTGGCTACGATGGCTAGGGATGATAGAAGGTCCAGGCCAAAACATATGAAGGCCCAACCCCGGTCTTAGACAATGGGCTTTTCTACACGAGGCTGTTAATCCCCTGTATCTACTTTCAGTTTCGTCACAGAAATGAGATCTGAGCACTACAGCGAAGAGGGTTTCCATTAGTGCTTTTCCACTACATAACCTCTAGGTGGCACTGTGGTGTAGCAGAATAGCACACATATACAAGTGGAAAAGGTGTTTTCTTTTACTTTCCTAAATAATACTGCATTTTCCTCTTGAGTCCCAGAAGCAAAACTGAGGGTCATGTTGTCTAAAGAACCCGTAAATAACTGTGAGTAGGGAATGAGGAGTGCACAATAAATGCCTTGCGTAGAAAAGCTCAACGACGTTCTGGGAAGGCAACTTTACTGTCTGAGATTCAAGTGCAATCCACCAGGGAAAAGGAGGAAGGGGGAGACAGAGAAGGGGAAGGGGAGGGACCGAACAAAGCAACATGACCAAGTTTATGTAGTAAGTCAGTGGCAGAAGCCCCGGCGTGAATCCAGACTTCATGGTCATGTACACTAATGGCACTACACAAGTTCACATGCTCAGGTTGTCGTATGGGCAAAGGTCATCCTACAGTGTGCACCATGGGAACAGGCTTCCCAGGGAGCAGCCCTCCAGGGCATGTTCCATACATGGCATTTGGGTTACTGGAGGAAGCCTCTTTCGTCCAGGCCCTCTGCTACAGGAAGGTGCATCTGTTAAGGAGCCCCGAGAGCGCGTCGTGGTGAACCTGTCTAAAGCCAACAACACTCTTCCGTGCTGGTTCACATGTGCATGTCAATTGCTTGGCTACAGCCACACCAAAAGAGGAAGGCAACGTGGCTCTGATGCCACGTAGGTCATTTCCCGCAGGCTGGATCTAGACTTAGTCCTACTTGGGGCAGACTGACTGAAATCCATGGGACTCAAGTTAGCCGTGGCTTCCAATGGGTCTACTCTAAATACGATTCGGCCCAGACCCAACCCATTGGATAGAACAATGGGTTTCTCCTTGACTCCCTGCTCTCCATCCCGGTTCCTACGTACACCGACCTGCCTGCATAGGCCACCCGTTTCAGCTCTCTCTTTTGCTCTTGCCAACCCCAAAAGGATATTATAGAGCTGGAAAAAGTGCAGAAAAGGGCAAGCCAAATGATTAAGGGACTGGAGCATCTCCCTTATGAGGGAAGGTGACATCAACTGGGATTGTTTAGCTTCCAAAAAAGGAGGCTAAGGAGAGACATGACAGAGGTGTACAAAATTGTGCATGGTGTGGAGAATGTGGAGAGAGAGGCATTTTTCTCCCTCTCTCAAAATACTTGAACCCAATTGGGTCATCCCATGAAGCTGATCGGTGGGAGATTCAGGTCAGATAAAAGGAAGTGCTTCTTCACACAGCGCATAGTTAAGTTATGGAACTCACTCCCACAAGATGTAGGGATGGCCACCAATTTGGATGGCTTTAAAAGGGGGTTGGATAAATTCCTGGAGGCGAAGGCTATCCATGGCTGCTAGCCCTGATGGTCGTGTGCTACCTCCAGTGTTTGAGGCAGTAAGCCTGTGTGCACCAGTTGCTGGGGAACATGGGCGGGAGGGTGCTGTTGCACCATGTCCTGCTTGTTGGTCCCTGGCCAACGGCTGGTTGGCCGCTGCGTGGACAGAGTGCTGGACTAGATGGACCCTTGGTCTGATCCAGCATCAGGGTGCTTCTTATGTTCTTAAGACCAAATCCCATTCCTGCCCCCCCCTCCGCCTGCCCATTCCCCAACCCAGCTGTTTCCCACTCTGCTGAGGCAGACATTCCTCCCTCGGCGGCCCGACCTTTCAGGGCCATCTGTCTTGAGATGCCAGCAGGGAAGAGAATCGATGCGGGCTCATTATCCCGGCCTTTGAGAGCCTGCGGAGAAAAGCAGAGATTCTTCTCTCTCTCTCTCTCTCTCTCTCTCTCTCTCTCTCTCTCTCTCTCTCTCTCTCTCTCCACACACACGCTGGCATTTTCTAAAGCACAGATGTGCTTGGAGAGCTCCCTGCCACCTGTCCCCAACCCATTTTGCACCAACAGTTAGAATCTCTGCATTGCCCGGGCGTGCATTATGGTTTGGAGGGAGGGAAGGAAGGAGAGCTGAGAATGGGGGGTGGGGGCAGTGTCTCAGCTTGAGCTCTCCCTTTACCGCTCTCCTCCATAACCTCTTTCCCCTCTTGGTTTGGCTGCAGCTGGACCACGTGTAAGCAGAAACATCAGCTAGCCAAGGCCCGGGCCGGAGAGATGGCAACTTCCCCGGAAGGCGAGAAGCTTCACAGTGACAGCGGGGTCTTCCTTGACACACACAGCCTCCAGGAACACCGCCCTCTCAGCAAAGGTACGGGGCCGCGCCCTCGGTTCGTCCCAAGCGTGAAAGGGGGCGTGCAGCAGGGTTAGGTGTATTCTGCAACTCTGCACAGTTGCAGAAAGTGGTACGGGTGTGGCATTCGCTGTACCGAGATCTCATTGTCCGGCTAGGTGATTTCCTGGTTCAAACTGAGAAGCAATTTTAAAACGTCTCCAGGGACAGAAATGAGATATCAGTGAGGAAAACAAAGATTTTAGCTGGGAATGGGCACAAATGCATCCAACCTTAGGGTGACCCTATGGAAAAGAGGACTGGGCTCCTGTATCTTTAACAGTTGCATAGAAAAGGGAATTTCAGCAGGTATCATTCGTATGCATGCAGCACCTGGTGAAATGCCCTCCTCCTCACAACTGTTAAAGTGCAGGAGCTATACTAGAGCGACCAGATTTAAAAGAGGGCAGGGCACTGTGGCGTTACACCCCACAAGTCAGTTCCCTAATGTATGTCTAAGATTTGTAAGTCTATTGTGTTTAAAATGTTGACCTGAGTTGGGGGAGACTGAATACCTTAGGAGTGGGGAGGAAGGTATATAAGGGAATGACTGCGTTGATAAGGGGGAGGTGTTTTTGAAGTACTTTGGTTCTGGAGAGAATTAGAGGATCAGGGTAGAGAGGGTTGTCTTTTGAGTGTAGTGTGCAGCTGGTATATATTATACAATCCTGATAATAAAGAAAGTTCAAGAGTGAAGGTGTGAGAGAAAGGAAAGTGTGTATGAGAAGAGAGAAAGGATAGGATGAGAAGTTTTAACAAGGGTCTGAAAAGTTTTATTATGAAACAAAGTTTGTGAACATTGAAATAAATTTTTATTCAATTTGTTTTACTACCACAACATGTATTTATTTATTTATTTGTTTGTTTGTTTGTTTGTTTGTTTGTTACATTTATATACCGCCCCATAGCCAAAGCTCTCTGGGCGGTTTACAAAAGATAAAAACAGTAAAAACAGTAAGGGAGAGGAGACACCCTGGTAGGATTTGGCCGTGTCACTTAAAGCTGACTGACATGCTTCGAAAAATCTCGTGGTGAGGTTCTTCTTGGAGTATTAGCATTGCAGGTTGTGAGTCACGTTCTGGAGTGCAATTTGGGTAGAATACGGTGGAGGCTGGTGGCTCCAATATCAGTGGGGTGGTGAATTTAGTTAGTTAGTTAGTTAGTTAGTTAGTTAATTACATTTACCACCGCCCCACAGCCAAAGCTCTCTGGGCGGTTCACAAAAGTTAAAACAGCAAACATTAAAAAGTATACAAAATTTAAAAACCATTGGAAACATAAAAACAACGGTATAAAAACAACAGTATCCATTTAAAAAAACAACGGTTCTGGGTTCAGCGTTGTTCAATGCTGTTAAATGCCTGGGAGAAGAGAAAAGTCTTGACCTGGCGCCTGAAAGATAGCAGCGTTGGCGCCAGGCGAGCCTCATCGGGGAGATCATTCCACAGTCGGGGGGCCACCACTGAGAAGGCCCTCTCCCTTGTTGCCATCCTCCGAGCTTCCCTCGGAGTCGGCACTCGGAGGAGGACCTTAGATGTTGAGCGCAGTGTATGGGTAGGTTCATGTCGGGAGAGGCGTTCTGTCAGGTACTGCGGTCCCAAGCCACAAAAATCCCATGTGTCTCCTTAGCATTTATCATCTGCAGTTATATACATATAACACCCGTTCTGACATTAATTCACCATCAGCACATATAATTCACAGCGCATTATTTTATTCCTGAAATCATTCCTGTTTAATCCCTTTCTCCACATAGTTTGTAGAAAGGTGGTGTTTGTCCCTCACCTCATGCTCATAACGTAGTGGCGCTTAGCTTGAGCAGAGAGTGTCCGCGGACAGGCCTGTGGTATAGAGCCTGTGTCGTGGCAGGCGCCTGCAGCTTTAACTGGTGTGACGAAGAGGGAACTTCACCAGGTTCCCCATATATACAAATGACGGCCTGCTGAAATTCCCTTTTCAATACAACTGTTAAAGATGCAGGAGCCCTGTCCTCCTTTTCATAGGTAGGGTGACCTCTTTCAATCCCATTTATTTAGGGTGACCCTATGAAAAAGAGGGCAGGGCTCCTGCATCTTTAACGGTTGTATTGAAAAGGGAATTTCAGCAGGTGTCATTGGTATATATGGAGAACCTGGTGAAATTCCCTCTTCATCACCACAGTTAAAGCTGCAGGAGCTATACTAGAGTGACCAGATTTAAAAGAGGGCAGGGCACCTGCAGCTTTAACTGTTGTGACGCAGAGGGAATTTCACCAGGTTCCCCATATATACAAATGACAGCCTGCTGAAATTCCCTTTTCAATACAACTGTTAAAGATGCAGGAGCCCTGCCCTCCTTTTCATAGGGACACCCTATCCAACCTCTCCCCACCAAAGGGTCCAAAATTCCAGGGTGGGGGAAAACAATTGAGCAGGGGGTTGGACTCGATGGCCTTGTAGGCGCCTTCCAACTCTGCTATTCTATGATTCTACGATTCTACGATTGGCATGTGTGGAACTCTGAACAGAAACACTCCACAGCACAGTAATTTGTTGCAAGGGCCCCCGCTGTTTTTCTCCTGTGCAAAATCCAGGCCACGCCAGGGAAATGCTGTAGCTCCCTTAGGTCAACGGCACCCTCTTTGACCCTGCCTCCCCCCCTGCCTCTCCCCAAACAGTGCACAAGGTGGAACCCCGGCTGTACGCGAACCTCATGCCCCATAAACAGGAAGAAGTGGAGCAGCTGCTGCAGACCCCGGCCCACGGCAAAGACTGGCGCTGCCTGGCCGACCACCTGGGCTACGAGGAGGAAACCATTGCGGCCTTTGGCAGGGGGGAAGCCCCGGCCCACACCCTGCTCTCTGATTGGTCAGCCAAGGAGGGGGCCACACTGGACGCCCTGTGCACAGCCCTGGTGGCCATCGAGAGGGTGGATGTGGCGGAGAACTTGAACGCCCCCGCCGAGGTCAGCTCTGTGGTGTGACGGAGCTGCTCGCCTAGCAGGTGGACTCGTTAGGGTTATTTTTCTTTGTTTGTTTGGGTTTGACTAAAAAAATAAATAAATGAGGGAGGGGGAGGGGGGGAAAGGAGGAAAAAGGGGAGAAGTCCGGGACGGGGGACATTTTTGTGACTGTAAAGGGCTTAAAAAGGAAATGCTGAAATCTTTAGCGAAGAACAATTACGGTGGGCAGTGTTGGGGTGAATGAGCACCAATCCTACTTGCTGGGCGGGTGACCTCTGGGCCTACAGATGAGGTGGAGCTGTACGTTTCAGTGGAAAAGGATTGCGAGCCCAGACTGCTACCTGGTTTGGGAACCTCCGTGGTACTGAGATGTTGTGGGCTGATGTGCGTATTTTTGTTCCAAAGGACGGGGGTGTCAAGGGAAGAGACGGTTTGGGGGTTCCTCTTCCCTTGCAGAAAACTGGATGGCGTTTAGTATTCCCTGCACATAGAATCATAGGATCATAGAATAGCAGAGTTGGAAGGGGCCTGCAAGGCCATCGAGTCCAACCCCCTGCTCAGTGCAGGAATCCACCCTAAAGCATCCCTGACAGATGGTTGTCCAGCTGCCTCTTGAAGGCCTCTAGTGGGGGAGAGCCCACAACCTCCCTAGGTAACTGGTTCCATTGTCGTACTGCTCTAACAGTCAGGAAGTTTTTCCTGATGTCCAGCTGGAATCTGGCTTCCTTTAACTTGAGCCCGTTGTTCCGTGTCCTGCACTCTGGGATGATCGAGAAGAGATCCTGGCCCTCCTCTGTGTGACAACCTTTTAAGTCTTTGAAGAGTGCTATCATGTCTCCCCTCCATCTTCTCTTCTCCAGGCTAAACATGCCCAGTTGTTTTCAGTCTCTCTTCATAGGGCTTTGTTTCCAGACCCCTGATCATCCTGGTTGCCACACCAAGCTCTGCATGGTGGGAGCGCAGAAACAGGTCTGAATCGGACATGGGGTGCAAAACTCTGCCCACTGATGAGCAAAATCAGTAAAAAAAAATTAGTGCAAACTAAGTAGGGACCTAAGAAAATTTCAGGGGTGGGGGTGATTGATGATCCTTTTGGTAGCAAACGGGGGGCCCTTCTCCCTTGGAAAAAGTAATTATGGTAGAGGAATTGGAATCTGAAGGCACATGATCTCCAAAACCAATTCCTCCCCATCTACTGCCTTCAGACCCTTTTGGTGGTGACAGTCGCCTGAGCCTCTGTTATCCAGCAAAAGTTGTTCTTTCGCCCGGTGGCTCTGGGGGACGCATGGAAACAGATTGGTGTTGCATTTTGGGATGCGGAAATGGACTTCCGGGCACCCACCCTCCCATCCAAGAGATCCCTGTGTTGGCTGAAAGGGACCAAGCTGGTCTCCTTTTTGCTTAGTCAACACAATTAATACATGCACAAACACACACACACACACACACACACACACAGAGCAAGTAAGCTGGCCCCAATAGTACAGCTAGGTCATTTTAGACTATGGACATAATGGTCTAACATGGGCTTTTCTGCATGAGGCATTTATCATGTGCTTGTTGTTCTCTACTTATAGAAGTTTATGGGTTCTTTAGATGAGGTCGTGGCACTCCACTTTTGCTTCCATGTCTAACCAGCACTTTCAGCCCGTTTTTTTGTGTGTGTTTTTTAGAAGCAGGGAAAATGCGGCATTTAACAGTGAAAGCAAAAGAAAGCGCAGTTTCCTCTTGCGTATTTGCGCTATCCTGCTATACCACAGCGCCACCTGGAGATTCTGTAGCAGGAAAGCAGGCAAGAAAATGCACTTTGTGTAGCACTCAGATCTCAATTCTGCAATGAAACCAAAAAGTAGATGCAGCATATAGAAAAGCTCAGTAATGTGTATTACGTCACTTACTTTGCAATGTGCTAAGCCGCCCGTTTCATTTGCAGGCCCCCCCCCCCCCGCTCTTTCTGCCAAGTGGGTATCTGGACCTCTGCCCTGAATTCCTGGCTTTGACAGTGCCACTGCCTGGCTCATATTTTGGTAGATCCCTCTGCAGAATTATTGTTATACTTTTTGTTAACATTTTCCACACCGAGCTTTTCCACCTGTCATTTATCAACTGCTTCCTCTAAAATTGCTTAGGGACTGGCACCCTTAGGACAGTGGCTATAGTTTACATTTCCTACCCTTGGTTCCTTAAAACTCCTTCCCCCCTTTTTTTGTGGGGGGGGGGCAGTCAGAGTAATTTGTACAGAAGATTCAGAAAACTGGAGAAAGGCCTGGTCTTTAGTTACAAGAGGAAGACACAGTGACTCAGGACGCTGCCTCATTTTCCCATCACACCTACGGGTTTCTGCTCTCCAGGGTCTCACCTGGAGACCTTTCCTAACTCTGCTACTGGTCTTTTGCTTTTTAACTGGAGATGCTAAGCATCAAACCTGGGACCCACTGCGATCTGCTCTCCCCCATACGGTGACCCTGTGGAAAGGAGGGCAGGGCTCCTGTATCTTTAACAGTTGTATAGAAAAGGGAATGTCAGCAGGTGTCATTGGTATGCATGCAGCACGTGGTGGAATTCTCTCTTCTGGTCATTCAACAAAAGTGGGCAGGGCTCATGCAGCTTTAAATGTTGTGATGAAGAGGGTGTTTCACCAGGTGCTGCACGCACACGAATGACACTTGTGCTGAAATTCCCTTTTCTGTGCAACTGTTAAAGACACAGGAGCCCTGCCCTCCTTTGCATAGGGTCACCCTACTCCCCCTGACATTACATGACTGACCCCTGCAGTCACACCCCCATTTTGCAGGGCCTCTTCTTCTGAACTTGATCAAGACTTCTTTTAAAGAAAGGCTTTAGCAGCTGTGCAATCTCTCCCTCCTGCGTGAGACCACAGGCCACACCAGAAGGGGACAAAAGGGGACCCATTTCTCCTTGCCACAGCAAGGCAGTTTTGTCTACTGGAAACAGAAGAGGAGGCTGTTGTCTCTGAGCAGGAAGCTGAGTGGGTAGTGAAGAAATGCCAACACGTGGTTGGAGAAGCCTCTGATGGATGGTGCAAGAAGGCCCCAATTCCCTCCATGGGAAACACCACCCTCCATACACAAAGCTTCCCCAGGGCGTTCCAATTTTTCACTGCAACCCAGCAAAGTAGCTTCATTTCAGGTATAATGGTGCATCTAGAACACGCTTGCCCAACGTGGTGTGTCCCCACAGGTGTGTCAGGCTGCAAGTCCCATGATCCCCAGCAAGCATTGTCCTTTATTGACAATCACTCAAAACGTCCAATCCAACACATCTAAGTAGTGTGACCCTATGGAAAGGAGGACAGGGCTCCTGTATCTTTAACAGTTGTAAAAAAAAATAAAAAATTGGCAGGTGTCATTCGTATGCCTGCAGCACCTGGTGGAATTCCCTGTTCATCACAACAGTTCAAGCTGCAGGAGCCCTGCCCTCTTTTGCATCTGGCCAAGTGGGCAGGGCTCCTGCAGCTTTAACTGTTGAGATGAACAGGGAATTTCAGCCGGTGTCCTTGGAGCTCAATGTCATCTTTCAATCCCATTTATTTAGGGTGACCCTATGAAAAAGAGGGCAGGGCTCCTGTACCTTTAACGGTTGCATAGAAAAGGGAATTTCAGCAGGTGTCATTTGTATATATGGAGAACCTGGTGAAATTCCCTCTTCAACACAACAGTTCAAGCTGCAGGAGCCCTGCCCTCTTTTGTATCTGGTCACTCTAGTATAGCTCCTGCAGCTTTAACTGTTGTGATGAAGAGGGAATTTCATCAGGTGCTGCATGCATACGAAGGACACCTGCCAAAATTCCCTTTTTCTTTACAACTGTTAAAGATACAGGAGCCCGGTCCTCCTTTCCATAGGGTCACACTACATTTGCGTTCCCCCCCCCCCAGCTGTCCGCTCGCCGTCTGCATTGATCCGAAGAAGACAGCATAGGTCTCGACTTTAAATCCGGCTCCACCCTCTGGTTGGGAAGCGGTCCCTTTTCTTCCAGCCTGAGCCTGTGAAGGCCAGGCGTGGCTCCAGGCTGAGCTTGCAGCGGCTTGATTCATGAACGAGATGCCCGGTGCTGCATTGCACAAGCCTGCCACTGGCTTTCATAATGCCAGGACTCTGGGAAGCAGGCGGCCTTTTCGCAAACCCCTCCAGTGCTGAGTTCAAGACTTCCTTGACCCAGCATTTCAGCCTGCTATGCAGGGCCCGTCTAAGGCTGTGCTTTCTAGCCTGCCCGCCTCAGATAAAACTCTTTCTCGCAACCAAGAGCGTCATCAGACAAGCGTTTTCCAGCACGCACGTTACTGGGCACGCACAGATTTTCGCAGGACCTATTCACGACACCGTTTGCCTCCGGCTCGTCTCCTTCAGTTTTCCCATCTCAAAAAAAGACCCAGGAAAATCCGATTTTTCTTTCCATGTAGCAAAACATGCCACCATTTCCTGCTGTGAGCAGGAAAAGCAGCGAGAAAGAAACGCCCACTGAATGGGCCACGTGGTCTTTGTTTACTTTGTTTACGCTGATCAAATTTGCAGATGACACAAAATTGGGTGGGATAGCGAATACCCAAGAAGACAGAAACAAACTTCAAAGTGATCTTGATAGGCTGGAGTGCTGGGCTGAAAACAACAGAATGAAATTTAATAGGGATAAATGCCAAGTTCTACATCTAGGAAATAGAAACCAAATGCACAGTTACAAGATGGGGGATACTTGGCTCAGCAATACTACAAATGAGAAGTATCTAGGAATTGTTGTAGAACGCAAGCTGAATATGAGCCAACAGTGCGATATGGCTGCAAAAAAGGCAAATGCTATTTTGGGCTGCATTAATAGAAGTATAGCTTCCAAATCACGGGAGGTACTGGTTCCTCTCTATTCGGCCCTGGTTATGCCTCATCTCGAGTATTGCGTCCAGTTCTGGGCTCCACAATTCAAGAAGGATGCAGACAAGCTGGAGCGTGTTCAGAGGAGGGCAACCAGGATGATCAGGGGTCTGGAAACAAAGCCCTATGAGGAGAGACTGAAAGAAATGGGCATGTTTAGCCTGGAGAAGAGAAGATTGAGGGGAGACATGAGAGCACTCTTCAAATATTTAAAAGGTTGTCACACAGAGGAGGGCCAGGATCTCTTCTCGATCCTCCCAGAGTGCAGGACACGGAATAACGGGCTCAAGTTACAGGAAGACAGATTCCAGCTGGACATCAGGAAAAACTTCCTGACAGTTAGAGCAGTACGACAATGGAACCAGTTCCCTAGGGAGGTTGTGGGCTCTCCCACACTAGAGGCCTTCAAGAGGCAGCTGGACAACCTTCTGTCAGGGATGCTTTAGGGTGGATTCCTGCATTGAACAGGGGGTTGGACTTGATGGCCTTGTAGGCTCCTTCCAACTCTGCTATTCTATGATTCTATGATCAGCCTAAGGCGACTATATGGAAAGGAGGTCAGGGCTTCTGTTTCTTGAACCATTTCAGCGGGTGTCATTTGTATGCCTGCAGCAGCTGGTGAAATTCCCTCTTCGCCCTGCCCTCTTTTGTGTCTGGTCATGCCAACACAGTACGCAGGTAAATGATGTCTTGCTAGGAACGAACATTTTGTATAATTCAAAAGCTTGCCTCGCTGGACATTAGGAAAAACTTACTCACTGTTAGAACAGCGTGACAATGGAACCAATGACCTAGGGAGGTGGTGGGCTCTCCCACACTGGAGGCCTTCAAGAGGCAGCTGGACAACCATCTGTCAGGGATGCTTTAGGGTGGATTCCTGCCTTGAGCAGGGGGTTGGACTCGATGGCCTTGTAGGCCCCTTCCAACTCTGCTATTCTATGTTTCCTCTTTCTTAGCATCTGAAGAACGAGGAAGTTGCTCGTCCCTAGAAGCACGATTCAAAGAGATGGGAGGGAAATGTGATTTTCCTCCTCTCCGTGTCTGAAGAAGCTCCAAGTCTCCTACGTTTGGGGAAATGGCGGGTCTTGGCTAGCTAGCAAAGCAACAGGAGATGCCCCAAGCCCATCCATTTTGTCGCCCTCCCCATCACTGAGGCCGCCAAATCGTGCCGGTTGGCTTGTTCGCCGGAGTTTAGCACATCATAGAAGCTGGAGGAAGGATCCGTAGGTCGCCTTCCCTCCTATTGCGTCCTCCGGCTGCCTCGTTCCTTCCCGCCGTTTAGAAATATTGCGTTAAGCATAGTCTGATTCAAGTTAGACCGACATTCTAACATTTTCATGTTGATGGGGCTTTAAACTTAAAACAAAGAGGGGGGAACGGGCAGTGAGAGGGCGGAGATGTGTTCGGTCCCCCTCTAGCATCTCTCTGCTGCCTCGTTCCTTTCCATCCTCGGTTTTCCTCTTCTATGAATCTGCGTAGCTCCGCATATAAAATATATAGCTTCGCTCATCTCTACTCCATAGCATCGTATGTGCGCAGTAAGAACTGCACTACAAAAAATAATAATTCAGGAGATAAATCGCTGTTGCTGTTGCAGCATGACGCTCTTTGCGTAGATTTGAATCTACGAAAATTCGGGTTTATATTCAACGAGGAGCAATCCCGTTGTCGTATAGACAGGGGGGGGGCATGTCTTCCTTCCCAGGGTAGCACCCACCCACCCACCTCTTGCAGCCCCCTGAAAATTCTACACAGACAGTCAGGAGACCCTTCTGAATGGGGTGAGCAGTGATTTGGGGGGAGGGGGGAATCCCCCCAAATTTGGAACCTCGGAAGTGGAGTCCTTCCTCTTGCGGAAGGGAGATCTTGGATCCAAACTAGGTCTTGGGGAGTTTATCACATCCAGAACTCTTTACGAATACTGAACCACTGCATCCAAACAAAAAGAGATTTTTGGTGGCTCTGTCCGCTGGCGTTAGCTCTGAGGTTCTACTTTCCACGGCAAATCGAAGCATGACTCATCATGACCACGTCAGCTCACCAGTGTTGCCCATAGGGACCAAGGGGAAGGCTGTGGGATCCTAGGGGGAAAACACCAAACCCCAGCAAGACTCATTATGAGCCTAGTTCTCACTGAAGTGCCTGAGATGCTACCACTTTTGGCTACTGGTGGGAACACACGCGACTGAATGCTTCAGTCCAAAAATATCCCTGCACCTAGAAAATTGCCTGTCAGGGAGAAGGTTTGTAGCCTAACTTTCTATGTGCATGGGGGTTATTTCATTTTTACTTTTTGTATGGAGGAATATTCAACCATATGAGCCCCCACCTAGACTATAACGTGGTAGACCACCTCACTGAGGACTAGGCCATTGAAGCACCTGTTTTGTTGGTGCTTATATTTACGGATGCCTCAGGTGTACTACAACCTAACCTCTTGGCTGTAAACTTTTTGTAATATACTTTCTTTCCTCTCAATTCTTTTATAAGGAAGGTATTTGGGGTGGGATTGGGGTGTGTTTGTGTAACTAATTTCACCATTTATTTTATTTGGTTGCTTGATCTTGGCTGTGTTTGTGTCATTCTCTCAAACTCCGCTGTGTTCTAATGAACAGAAGAAAAGGTGTAACTTTCCCACTTACCAAACAGTTGCATTAAAAATGATGTTGGTTAAAAAAAACATCCTTTGCTTTGACGCGTGGATCAGCAATGGGTTCCCATGGAGTTGACATTGGCAGTGGCTCCAGTAGAGTGCATTTTCACATGAGGAGACATGAACTTTGTAGCTTCTTAAAGACTCGTTTATTGTTTATTTATTTATTATTGCATTTATAGCCCACCTTTTTTCCTCTTAAGGAACCCAAGGCAGCATACATAATCCTCCTCGGCTCCATTTTATTCTCACAACAACAACCCTGTGAGGTAGGTTGAGCTAAGAGTCTGTGGCTGGCCCAAGGTCTCACCCAGTGGGTTTCCATGGCTGAGGGGGGACAAGAACCCGGATCTTCTGACTCCCAGGCCGACACTACACCACACTGGCTCTTAGTGTGAATAATCCATGAACCTCTTCTCTGCTACCATGGTTATATATTTTTCTCTTCTAAGCGGACGTATTTTGCTCCTGGGATCTACCCAGAAACTCAAAGAGTCCTGAAAGAGAAGAATTGGATTCCATGACTATTGGTCTCTTGATGATCCAAGAGTGAGTTGGCCCGACTCATGATGTCTGGCTAAACGCGCTGCAAAACCGCCAAAGCGGATCTCCAAAGTTTCAACAGTTGTAGGGGCAAAAGGGCTTTATTTGCCAAGTTCACGCTTTGCCCTTTCGTTAGAACCATATTTGCAAGGATGCCTTCCCAAACCTGCTGTCCCCCAGATGTGCTAGACTACAAGTCCCATCACCCCCATCAGAATACCCATTGGCCTTTTTGGCTGGGGATACTGGGTGTTGCCTGGCAGCACATCTGGAAGTTGCCAGGGTTGGTGACAGCTGCTTTAAAACGACGATTTATCAACAAGTATTAAGATATAAAAGATTAAGACAAAATAAAGCCTGGGCGTGCTCATGCCAGACTATTTTGTGCCCTAGGCAGGTGAGCTGCTTTCACACACACACCCCCAGCCCAGCGTACCTGGGTGCGGTGCGCCATCTCGCCCGCCCAGCCAAAGCGAAGCCAGGACGCTGGGCAGGGGGGGGGCGGTTTCAGAATGGTGCGCCCGGTCGGAAGCCACTCTGGGAGAGCAACTTCCGGGTGCGCCGTTCCGAAGCCGCCCCCCGTTCCCCCCAGTGTTCTGGCTTCGCTTCGGCTAGGCGCCCACCCAGCCAAAGCGAAGCCAGGACGCTGGAGTGGGGGGCGGGCATGGCTTTGCTTCGGCTGGGTGGGCGCCCAGCCAAAACGAAGCCAGGACGCTGGAGTGGGGGGCGGGCATGGCTTCACTTTGGCTGGGTGGGCACCCAGCTGAAGCGAAGCCAGGACGCTGGGGCGGGGGGCAGGCATGGCTTCGCTTCGGCTGGGTGGGCGCCCAGCCAAAGTGAAGCCAGGATGCTGGAGCGGGGGGCAGGCATGGCTTCGCTTTGGCTGGGTGGGCGCCCAGCTGAAGCGAAGCCAGGACGCTAGGGCGGGGGGCAGGCATGGCTTCGCTTCGGCTGGGTGGGCGCCCAGCCAAAGTGAAGCCAGGATGCTGGAGTGGGGGGCAGGCATGGCTTCGCTTTGGCTGGGTGGGCACCCAGCTGAAGCGAAGCCAGGACGCTGGGGCGGGCGGGCAGCTTCGGAATGGCGTGCCCAGAAGCCGCCCTCTCAGAGCTGCTGTGGGAGAGCGGCTTCCAGGTGCAGCATTCGGCGCCCCCTTACCTTGGCGCTCTAGGCGGCCACCAGAGTGGCCTCTATCGTAGCGCCGGCCCTGCTCACGCACACACACACAGCACCAAACTAAATGAATATAGTATATCTGAACACCGCAGTAATACAATTCTAAAATAGTGAAAAAAGGTCAGGGGAAAACGGCATGGATGGAGATTGCGCCTGCAAAATAGGAGTGTTGCTCTTTCAGTTTCTCAGTCCAGCATATAAAGTGCTCTTCGAATTCCAGGACAGGTACATTGTCCCTAGGGCAGGAAGATGGGTCCAGGGTGTTGATCCCTCGTACTGAAACATCCTTTTCTCCCCACATGCGGTCTGTGATTGTACATCACACCCGATGTGACTTGGGGGAACGTCCAACTCACCACATCTCAAGTGGAGGCTGGTGGCTCTGATGTCAGTGGGGCGGTGTATCCTCTTTGTGTTTCAGTCCTGGCTGGTTGCGACTGAAACCTGGAGAGGATTCACCACCCCACTGATATCGGAGTCACCAGCCTCCACCGCACATCTAAGTCCGCATGATCATGGCAAGCACGTAGCTACATGTCGCCAAATATCAACATACGAGGCACACCCCATGCACAGCACTGGGTACTTTTCAAGGGATGCCCGCTACTAGAACCAAACAGTCCTGTCACCAAACCTTCCACTTTGTCTGTGAAGTAGCGCGCTCTTGAACAAAAAAGAAGAAGTATGTTACGGTGCAATCCTATGCAAGTTTAGACAGAAATCTGTCCTACTGCTCCCCCAGGAAGCCTGCCAGGAGAATTCTGGGAATTGTAGGACTCATTGCTGTCTAAACTTGCATAGAATTGCGCCCTTAGTCTTGAAGATGCTGTTTACAGGGCTGGGCAACTTGTGGCCCTCCAGATGTTTTGGCCTACAACTCCCATGATCCCTCAGCTCTAGGTATGCTGGCTGGGAATTGTGGGGTTTGTAGGCCAAAACATCTGGATGGCCACAAGTTGCCCTTCCCCGTGCTACAAAGATCAAGGGTCTGAGTCAGATTTAGTCATGCTTTGAGTATGATTTAGTCAGGACTAAATTTAGTTCCATTGTTTTCAGTTGGTCTACTCTAAATAGGCCTGAATCTGGATCCAATCTGTCAACCCTTGAAAGTTCATCAAGTCGTGAACGAGAAGGCTATCAATAGTTATTATCCCTGACGGTTATGTGCTACCTCCAGTATCCGAGGCAGTAAGCCTGTCTGCATCAGTTGCTGGGGAACATGGGTGGGAGGGTGCTGTTTCACCGTGACCTGCTTTCTTGTTCCCTGGTCAACAGTTGTTTGACCACTTTGTGATCAGAGAGCTCCTTGGTCTGATCCAGCATGACACTTCTTATGTTCTTAAAGTACAAACAGGGCCGGTGCTACCATAGAGGCCACTCAGGCGGCCGCCTAGAGCGCCAAGGTAAGGGGGCCCCCAAACGCCGCACCCGGAAGCTGCTCTCCCACAGCAGCTCTGAGAGGGCGGCTTCTGGGCATGCCTTTCCAAAGCCGCCCGCCCGCCCCAGCGTCCTGGCTTCACTTCGGCTGGGTGTCCACCCAACCGAAGCGAAGCCATGCCCACCCCCACCACTCCAGCATCCTGGCTTTGCTTCGGCTGGGTGGGCACCGAAGCGAAGCCAGAACGCTGGGGTTGGGCGGGCGGCTTTGGAACGGCGCGCCCGGAAGTCACTCTCCCAGAGCGGCTTCCAGCCGGGCACGCTGTTCCAAGGCTGTCCGCCCGCCGGCCCCCCCACCCCAGCGTTCTGGCTTCACTTCGGCTGGGTGGGCTCCCAGCTGAAGCGAAGCCAGAACACTGGGGTGGGCGGGTGGCTTCGGAACGGCGCGCCTGGAAGTTGCTCTCCCAGAGCGGCTTCCGACCGGGCACGCCATTCTGAAACTGCCCCCCCCCGCCCCGCCCCATCCCAGCGTCCTGGCTTCGCTTTGGCTGGGTGGGCGAGATGGCGCCCCGCGCCCAGGTACGCTGGGCTGGGGGTGGGTGGGTGAAAGCAGCTCACCTGCCTAGAGCGCAAAATAGTCTGGCACCAGCCCTGAGTGGGTTGGGCCTGTGAGAATAATAGAATAGTTAAAGTGTGTGACGTCCTCTCCTAATAGAAAATATCACCGGGGTGGGGGTAGGGATACATTTTTCTGTTTTTAGGATTTTTTTTCCCAGTAGGAAAAAAGAAAAAGAAATGTGAAAGTCAGTCGGAAGACTCTCTTTACCAGCCTTTTGTCTTTGGGCATGAAGAGTGAAATAATTAAAATAATATTTTGCTACCGCCAAAGCCACTGTGCTAAACATGATTTGAAAAGTAGCAATGCTGGTGATGATAGCACAGCTATGCATTTGTCTGGAGGATGTTAAGCAAGCAACACTCCTTGGACTTGATGCTGGAGAAATACTTCCCAAATTTACAGAATCCAGAGCGTCAACATGCATTTGTTGGAGATTAGACATCCTCTCTGAGGCCTTCAGAAAGACCCTAAAACTTGACCAAAGACTGCTTCCTGACAACCCAAGGCACTGACACACAGACCCCAACACTGGAAACTATCTGAGGCTTCTGAAATTTCAGGGGAGATCATACATTCAATGGTTTAAAATATCTTCACAGCCATGAGATCTAGAAACTTACTTTTCTTTTCTTAAAAAAAAAAAACGACACCTGAGATTTGCAGGAAGCTGAATTCTGCATGTTATGCAATCATAAAGGCTAGAAAGTATTTTTAAAAACAACTAACGCTGAGCTTCACTGAACGTAGTTCTACATTCTGAACTATTCTAATGGCTACAAACTTCCTTTAAAAAAAAGAAAAGAAAACTCAGATTTGGTGCACCCAAGATCACAAAGCTGGTGTCTGTTTTGTTTTTCTCGTGCAGAATTACAGTAGACACACAGAGTTTGTGCAGGTGACCCTGTCAGGATCCAAAGCCGGCATGGTCTGCTGTGCTGCGGAAAAATAAAAATAAAATAAAATTCCTAAGCTAAACTAAGCCCCGCCAGGGCCCCTTGTGAGAGTTGGTCACGTCAAGCCCTGCCAGCATTTCCCAGATGTCCAACAGATGTGGCAATTTCTACAAGAGAGAGAGACAGAGAGAGGGAGGGAGAGACAGACGGCGTCTCAGCACCACTCTCTGAAGTTGGGTCAATTTAATCTTTTGCAGAAAGGGCGCATTAATCATGCCAGGGAATATCCTGAAAAGCCGGAGTGGCTTTCGGCGCGCAGAATGACAGCCTCGGAGACCACAGGAAGCGCCCCGAGGGCAGCGAGGCCAGTGTGGCAGAGTTGAGGCAGGGAAGGAGAGGTTCAAGGGGTCTGGAACGTTGAGCCAGCAGAAGAGACGGCCGAGAGGCAAAAACGATAGCCGTCTTCAAGTCTCAGGAGGGCTGCCACACAGAGGGTGGAGCAAAGTCGTTTTCTGTTCCTCCGGAGGGTGGGATCCGAACCGAGGGGTTCAGAGTACAAGAAAAGGGGGTGGAGACGAAACATGAGGAAGAACTTCATAATGGCAGTGAAGTGGTACAGAGCTACCGCCAATATCAGAGGCAGTGTATATGCCTTGTAGACCAGGTACAGTTGAGACCCCGTTGAGAAGACCCCCTGAAGCTCCTCCTTCTCCTCCTCCTTCCTCTTGCAACCTGCCTGTTCACCTGGCTCTCAGGCTCTGGCCCAGATAGTAGTGGTGGTGGTAGTGGTGGTCAGGGCCAGTGCTACCATAGAGACCACTCAGGCGGCCGCCTAGAGCGCCAAGCTAAGAGGGGCGCCACGCAGCGCAGTGAGCTGGCCTGGCCCGGCCCGAGGATTCAGCTGGGCCTGGGTGGGCAAGCTGGCGCCCCGCGCCTGCCCAGCCAAAGCGAAGCCAGGGATGCTGGGGTGGGGTGGCTCCATGTTCTGACTTCCGCCTGGAAGCCGCCATAGCCAACCGGAAGCCACCCTCCCAGAGCCGGGAGGCCGCTGCCGCCAGAAGAAGAAAAGGCACATGGCGAGCTCGACCCTGGCTCAAGCCAGCCTCTGCCTTACTCTCAAGGAAAGGGCACCAGGTCCAGGGCCGGTGCCAGATTATTTTGCGCCCTAGGCAGGTGAGCTGGGCGCGGGTTGCCATCTCGCCTGCCCAGCCGAAGCGAAGCCAGGACGCTGGGGTGGGGGGGCGGGGGGGCGGCTTCAGAAAGGCGCACCCAGCTGGAAGCCACTCTGGGAGAGTGGGGGTGGTGGGGCATGGCTTCGCTTCGGCTGGGTGGGCGTCCAGCCGAAGTGAAGCCAAAATGCTGGAGCGGGGAGACGGGTTGCTTCGGAATGGCGTACCCGGAAGCCACCCTCTCAGAGCACTGTGGGAGAGCGGCTTCCGGGTGCGATGTTCGGCGCCCCCTTACCTTGGTGCTCTAGGCGGCCGCCTAAGTAGCCTCTATGGTAGCGCCGGCCCTGACCGGGTCGCCTCGCCTCTCTCCTCAAACAGGCCACAATGTCCAGGCAGGCGGGCAAGCGGGACTCCCTCTCCCTTCCCCCAGGAAAGCTAGGGACTTGTGGACTCCTCGCAAGGCAAACTCTCCTGCTTCCCGATCCTGCACGCGTGGATCAACGGGACTTGCATCCGAGAAAGCGTTGCACCAGGAGGCACCAGTGCAGCCCGATCCACCTATGCCTCCTTACTCAGAAGCCTTATTCCCCCGAGTAAACGTGCGGCGGGGATCGGGACGCCAGGATGCATAGCAGGTTGCGTTTGCACAGAAGTAAGTCCCGGTGAATTCCAGACAGCTCGGTCCCAAATCATAGAATCATAGAATAGCAGAGTTGGAAGGGGCCTACAAGGCCATCGAGTCCAACCCTCTGCTCAATGCAGGAATCCACCCTAAAGCATCCCTGACAGATGGTTGTCCAGCTGCCTCTTGAATGCCTCTACAGTGGGAGAGCCCACAACCTCCCTAGGTAACTGATTCCATTGTCGTACTGCTCTAACAGTCAGGAAGTTTTTCCTGATGTCCAGCTGGAATCTGGCTTCCTTTAACTTGAGCCCGTTATTCCGTGTCCTGCACTCTGCATCGAAGTGTCCTGCATCGAAGTGAGCCACTCCCAGCTCTCCACTCGGTGCACACGTTCGGACTTCCACGTACTTGGGAGGGGGGTGCGAGTAGCTCGCCTTGCCTAGGGTGCAAAATCGTCTGGCATTGGCCCTGGGAGGAGCAGGAGATGCCAGGGCCCTACTCTCTGCCCAGCTCTCTGCCTGCCAAGCAAGCAAGTGGGAGCAATGAGGAGGAGGAGGAGGAAGAGGAGGAAGACCTGCTGGTGCAACAGTGGTGAGAAGGTGGACCAGTGTGGATGTCTCGTCCAAGTGCCCTCAAAGACCTAGAGCCAGTTCTGGTCGTGTCTTTCCAGGAGGTGTTTCTTTCTGGCCCTCAAAGCTAGGGTGACCCTGCGGAAAAGAGGACAGGGCTCCTGTGTCTTTAACAGTTGCATAAAAAAGGGCATTTCAGCAGGTGTCATTTGTACCGGGTGAAATGCCCTCTCCATCACAGTGAAAGCTGCAGGAGCCCTGCCCTTCGAGCGACCATATGCAATATGGGCAGGGCTCCTGCAGCTTTCACTGTTGGGATGAAGAGGGCGTTTCACCCTGTGCTGCATGCATACCAATGACCCCTTTTCTACGCAACTGTTAAAGATACAGCGGCCCTGTCCTCCTTTCCATAGGGTCACCCTCAAAGTGATCTCCAGCTGTGCCCTATTTTGGAAATTTTGGTGCAAAGTGAAAAAGGAACCAGGGTGTTGAACTACTGATGGGAGATGGGAGTCCATCCTTTATCTGCATCACCTGAATATGTTCTAGGGAAGGAGTGGGCAGACTTGAAGTTTGCAGGAACTCCTTGCAGGGTTGACAGATGTCTGTAGCTCTCTATACCTGTCCAGCAAACAGGTGGGACCCATGATATGAGAGAGAGAGAGAGAGAGAGAGAGAGAGAGAGAGAGAGAGAGAGGAGGAGGAGGAGGAGGAGGAGGAGCAGCTGATGGTGGTGATGGTGACTCACTGAGGGAGGGGGGCCATGGAAGATGCCTTCCCCAACGGCCCTCCAAAACCTGGAGCAGGCACTGCCATGGAGCAGCCAAGTCTCGCTCACGCTTCTCTTCTTCGAATCCCAGAAGATGCTCCCCACCCCAAGGAAACCACGAACTCGGCAACGACTTGGAATGACCCGCCTGCTAGGGTCAGCCCAGCGGTCTGCTTCTCCCACCGTTCCGTTCTTGGCATGGCCCTTCGCCTCGGAAGCGTCATGGCCTTCGCCTTGGCCATCAAAGGCACCGAGAGCACAACAGCTGGGGGAGCATCTGTTGTTAGTGGAAGCCAGGCTGGGAAACTGGATATGGGGTGGTGAGGAGAGCAATGCCAGCCCGAGGAGGTGGGGGGATGGGAAAGTTCAGGGCAGCGAGAAAGCCAATTCCCCCTCTCTGTTTCTTTCTCTCTCTCTCTCCGCCTCTTCAGAGTGGATCAGAAAAGGTGTCGGAATAAAAGTCAAATGAGCCTTATTTTATTGCATCATCGATTCATTCATTGCATTTCTATACTGCCCAACAGCCAAAGCTCCCTGGGTGGTTTACAGAGTTTAAAAACCTTAAAAATGCAAACCCCGTACATGATAAAAGCCATTTGCATACAAACATATAAACAGACAACACACATACGGAGCTCCATCACACCAGCGATTTATCGCGTATTTGCCATGCCTGGGATGTGGATTTGCAGCACGGGACTCGCAGGACGTCGTCCCTATCCGGCATTCATCTCGTTCCTTCCCCCCTTGTTGCGTTTTATTTCGGCGCGGGGAAAGTCTGGATTATTTTCCCCTCTCGTTTTTTCCTTTGTTGGGGGCGTGTGCTAAAGGAGTCTCACTGACGAAAGGGGAGGGCGGGACGGTTCTCCTCCTCCAGCACGGTTGTCCTAGGGACTTGTTAGTAGGGGTGTGCACGGACCCCCCCGCTTCGGCCCGCTCCGCTCCGCGCCGCTCCGCCCATACTCCGCTCCTCTTCGCCGCGGAGCTCCAGCTCCGAATCGGAGCTCCGCAGTGGAGGGGAGTGGTGCCAGGTAAGGCCGGGAGAGGAGGATGGGGGGGGGGGTTTACCGGGCCCTGCCGCCGTCGCCGCCCGTGTGGCGACGTCGGCAGAGCCCGATAAGGGACCAAGGGGGAGGGGGGTCTTACCTGCCTCCGTCCGCAGTCCGTCGGCTTCTTCAATTGAGCCCGCGGTTCAGCCAGGAAGTCTGGGCCGCAAGTGCGGCCTAGGCTTCCTGGTTGAACCGCGGGCTCAATTGAAGAAGCCGAGCGACCGCGAACAGAGGCAGTTAAAGGAGAGGAGGGGGGCTTACCGGGCCCTGCCGCTGTCACCGCATGGGCGACAGCGACAGCGGCAGGGCCCAGTAAGCCCCACTTACCTTTCCGGCGGAGCTCCGGATCAAGGCGAAGGATCCGCCTTCACCTCGATCCTGTTCGCCACTCTCCACTGGCCCCCCAATCCTCTTCGCCTCCGCCTTAAGGGGAGGCGAAGCACCCCGCTCCGCTTCTAATTCGCCGGTACGATTAGAAACGGAGCACATCCCTACTTGTTAGTCAGTTGAATGGAGTTTTTAGTGCTCCAACCCCACCCCACCGCCCGCAGAAACGGAGCCCAGATGAAACCTTTAATTGCTAGATAATAAAGCCAGAGCGAGCAGGGGAAAGAGCTCATACCCATCAGAGTACCACAACCAATGAACTGGAGGAGGAAGGAGAAGGGGCGGGTGGAATGGAAGAGCAAACAAGCGAAAACCCACTTGAAAGGGACTGTGTGTGAGGGAGCCCTTGCAACGCTTATGAAATGGAGGTAAAAAACGCAGAGATAAACCAGAGGAGGGAAAAATAGGTGTGATGGAACCCACATCTAGACAATTCTGACAATCAACAATAAGAAAACTTAAGACCCAATTAAAAATCTTAATGTATGCTGCTAAAGGCCTGAGATACAGGGAGGTCTTAAGCTGGTGCCAAAAATATAACAACGGTGGCACCAGGTGGGCCTCACTAGAGATTGTTCTATAATCTGGGTGCCACTACTGAAAAAGCCCCGTTCCTTATTGCCAGCTCCCGAGTCTTGCTCGGAGGAGGTACCTGGAGGAGGACCTTTGATGAAGAGTGTAGTAGAGGGGTAGTTTCATGCATCTACCAAATGCGGTTGTAACCTCTCTGAGAAGCAAAGGGTTGCAATAGCAATAAGGAGCAACTTTCTATCATAGAATCATAGAATAGCAGAGTTGGAAGGGGCCTCCAAGGCCATCGAGTCCAACCCCCTGCTCAATGCAGGAATCCACCCTAAAGCATCCCTGACAGATGGCTGTCCAGCTGCCTCTTGAAGGCCTCTAGTGTGGGAGAGCCCACCACCTCCCTAGGTAACTGATTCCATTGTCGTCCTGCTCTAACAGTCAGGAAGTGTTGATAAATTGATCAAAAGAAGGAGAAGCAGTCACCATAAGCTCATTACGTAGCATATATACATACGCCCCCAACAAAGTTTCTCAGCCATTACGTAGCATATATACATCTTATTTCTGCAGGAAAGCGGCACATTTCAATTCTGTTATTTATTTACTTAGAAAATTATTTATATGTCACTTTTCAGCCCTCAAAAGGAGCCCAAGGCAGTTCACATAAGAACTCAAAAAACAAAGAAATACAATCAAAAGCAGGTAAAATAACGGGAGACTGAGAACAGAGTAAAACAACAAGGCAAAATCAGCGAGGGGAGAAAAAAGGTTTTGCAGACTAAAAGCGTGACGAAACGCTGACAAACTTAACAGCACGCTTTAAAGGGAGAAAGCGTGTTACTTTTGCAAGAGCCTTTCTAAAATCCGATGATTTAAATATGAGGTCTTGTGGGAGGAAAACAATCACTTGGGCTCATTTTCTAAAGCGGGCAGTAGATCCTGCACTTTATCCACAAATACAGACGCGCTAACTCTGAAGGGCGTTCCTACATTTCCCACCTAAGAATGATGAAAGTGTAGGGTTGAATCCAGGAGCTGCCTTCTGTTAATGAAACCCAAAGTACATAATCCTCCTCCTCTCCACTTTATCCTCACAACAACAACCCTGTGAGGTGGGTTGGGCTGAGAGTCTGCGACTGGCCCAAAGTCACCCAGTGGGTTTCCATGATGGAGTGGGGTCTAGAACCCGGGCATCTCGACTCCCAGTCTGACACTGTAGCCACTACACAACACTGGCTCTCACACCCTGACTACCACCCTTCACTTCACAGAATCCTAACCCACACACTCTCCCAGACTATATATACTACATTTCTCCAGCTCCTCCCACTTTCGCACAGCCAATTCAAGCACTCCCCCACAACCATCCAATCAGCACTCAGGCATTCAAAACTCCCCAGGGTGACCATATGGAAAGGAGGACAGGGCTCCTGTATCTTTAACAGTTGTATTGAATCAGTTACCTAGGGAGGTTGTGGGCTCTCCCACACTAGAGGCAGCTGGACATCCTTCTGTCAGGGATGCTTTAGGGTGGATTCCTGCATTGAGCAGGGAGTTGGACTCGATGGCCTTGTAGGCCCCTTCCAACTCTGCTATTCTATGAAAAGAAAATTTCAGCAGGTCTCATTTGTATATATGGAGAACCTGGTGAAATGCCCTCTTCATCACCACAGTTAAAGCTGCAGGTGCCCTGCCCTCTTTTAAATCTGGTCACTCTAGGATAGCTCCTGCAGCTTTAACTGTGGTGATGAAGAGGGCATTTCACCAGGTTCTCCATATATACAAATGAGACCTGCTGAAATTCCCTTTTCTATGCATCTGTTAAAGATACAGGAGCCCTGTCCTCCTTTTTATATGGTCACCCTAAAACTCCCTCCCTTATGAACCCATCCTGCGGATACAAATCATAAGGCCATTGAGGCCTACTTACTTCCTGGAACCTTATGCATAATATAAACCATTAACTTTGCATATATTTACATTTACGGCAGAAGACGTTTACTTCTTGGGAGGAGAGCAATGACAAATCTCGATAAAATAGTTAAGAGCAGAGACACCACACTGACAACAAAGGTCCGCATAGTTAAAGCAATGGTATTCCCCGTAGTAACCTATGGCTGCGAGAGCTGGACCATAAGGAAGGCTGAGCGAAGGAAGATAGATGCTTTTGAACTGTGGTGTTGGAGGAAAATTCTGAAAGTGCCTTGGACTGCAAGAAGATCAAACCAGTCCATACTCCAGGAAATAAAGCCAGACTGCTCACTTCAGGGAATATTATTAAAGGCAAAACTGAAGTACTTTGGCCACATAATGAGAAGACAGGATACCCTGGAGAAGAGGCTGATGCTAGGGAAAGTGGAAGGCAAAAGGAAGAGGGCCGACCAAGGGCAAGATGGATGGATGATATTCTGGAGGTGACAGACTTGACCTTGGGGGAGCTAGGGGTGGCGACGGCCAACAGAAAGCTCTGGCGTGGGCTGGTCCATGAAGTCACGAAGTGTTGGAAACGACTGAACGAATAAACAAACAAAAAAAAAGGCAGCAGAACGTCACAGTCCTTCAGTGTCGCGTTTTCAGAGGGCACGCCCTCTACTTCCGCCAAGTCAGTTACATAATATGCCATCTTAGGTGGAGAGAAATGCTATTAAAAAGTTGCCCTATTTGGTTTTAAATATTTTATTCTCCCTTTTCTTGCTGATTTGAAGCAAAAGCAAGAACGTTGTCATGCCTTCAGGGTGAAAAGCAGATTTAAGTAACTTTATCAGTCTGGGCATCCCTAACCGAGCAAGTTAGCAAAGGAGCGAAGGCCCTGAAAGCGCCGCCTGCCAAATTGCCTCACCAAGATCCGTAGCAGCTCAGGTTTGGCAAAGCTTACCTGAGCTGGAGAAAGAGCTACAGTCGGATAAGGTTTTGCAAGGCTGATTTTAGGCAGCTAGCAAAAGATCCTGCCTTTGCAAAGGGTTTGCTTCACGTCTAGCAACCCCGGCTCCTTAAAAGTTTATAAGAGGCATCGACAAAGTTGTTCACAGAAGGAGACGATCGGTACACAAAAGTGAGGCATCCATATCGCGGGACGGAGAGAGACGAGCTTTAAAAGCGGGTTGGGGGCTTTGGCAAGTCTGGGCATTTTGCACAGTAGAAGGAAAAGAACTGCGCCCCGCCCGTCTCCCCGAAGGGCTCAGAAGGCTTTCATCCAGACATCACCCAATGGGGGAAGGACCTTCAGTAACAGGTGTGAGAAGCCGCAGGGTTAAGCTGCAAGCCGCCAGCTTGACAGGTCTGGGGTCAGCTTCTTGTTTCAACTTAACTAAGCCATCAAAATACTGACAGGCCGTGGGGGAAGGCTGGAGAAACACCGAAAGGAGGAACAGCTGAGGAATAAGGACGACCACCACCCTCCCAGCCCTATTCTCCATTTAGCTCCTGTCTCCATCCTGGTCACAGGGTCATCTTTCAAGAGGGCCGCTGCCCCTCACGGGCAAGTCACCTCTGAAAGCTGGTGCACGGTTACTCGGAATAATGGCAAGGACAAGGGGATGACTGTGGCACGGCCTTAACTCTTTGGGGGCAGTGAATTCAGTCCAGGTTTCAGTCAGAACCAGTCAGAGTTGTCAAGGTGTGACGCATTGGTGCCACCAGACTCCCTCCACAGCATTCGCTCCTACAGAGTTTGTCGCCAAGTCAAGCCAAGCTGGGGAAATCACCCCTTTCCTTGGCTAAACCTGTCTATCTCTCCCCGCCTTGATCTTTGTCCCTCTCAGGCCATTTCTACACCGGGCCGAAAATCCGGGCTGGTCACGGCCGAGTCCCTGTGCATCCAAATGACACATAGAATCATAGAATAGCAGAGCTGGAAGGCGCCTACAAGGCCATCGAGTCCAATCCCCTGCTCAGTGCAGGAATCCACCCTAAAGCATCCCTGGCAGATGGTTGTCCAGCTGCCTCTTGAAGGGCTCTAGGGTGGGAGAGCCCACAACCTCTCTAAGTAACTGGCTCCATTGTCGTACTGCTCTAACAGTCAGGAAGTTTTTCCTGATGTCCAGCTGGAATCTGGCTTCCTTTAACTTGAGCCTGTTATTCCGTGTCCTGCACTCTGGGAGGATCGGGAAGAGATCCTGGCCCTCCTCTTTGTGACCACCTTTTAAGTCTTTGAAGAGTGCTATCATGTCTCCCCTCAATCTTCTCCCTTCAAACATAGGGACTTCCGGGAGGAAGGAGGGACGACAATGGGTTTTCCCAGGGATAAGTACTCCCTGGGAAAATCCAATCCTTCCTGCGGTCTCGGAATTGTCCCAAGACCACGGGACGGGTGGCCACCCTTTTCGGATCAGTAGAGGGAAGGAACTGGGCTGGAAGGAATTGGGGATGGGTGGGAGCAGAGTCGGGGCTTTTTTTTAAAAAAAAAGAAAACCTCACTGTTCGTTGAAGCGCATGTGTGCTCAGGTCCTTTTTAAAAAATGGCGGGCGCGACACCCTCCTTCGTCTCAGGATGTTGCGCCTGCATTTAGACTAAAGGGAAGATCTCGCGATCAGGATATCATGAAATCCTCCCCGCTCCCTCCCTCTACACCGGGCTGGTGTAGAAATGGCCTCAGTGTCTTTTCCCCTTTGCGCCTCAGTTTTCAGCTCCCAACACTGTTCTCGTGTCACTTCCCCCTTTCTTTTTATCATGTTCTTTTCTGGGGCCTGTTGCCCCCCAGGACTTCTGGCCCTCAGCAATCTGAGCGGTCTTCTGTTACAAACGACTCGGGCCATATCGAGCCTCAGGCCTGGACCAACTTCTCAGGGATGAAGCAGATTATGGGGTGGCCATGTGTCCTCTCTCAGGGGATAGTCCTTCATTTCATAGAAACGTAGAACAGTGGAAGAGGCCTGTAAGGCCACTGGGTCCAACCCCCTGCTCAATGCAGGAACCCACCTTAAAGCATCCCTGACAGATGGTTGTCCAGCTGCCTCTTGAAAGCCTCTAGTGTGGGAGAGCCCACCACCTCCCTAGGTCACTGGATCCATTGTCATACTGCTCTAACAGTCAGGAAGTTTTTCCTGATGTCCAGCCGGAATCTGGCTTCCTGTCACTTGAGCCCATTATTCCGTGTCCTGCACTCTGAGATGATCGAGAAGAGATCCTGGCCCTCCTGTGTGTGACAACTTTTCAGGTATTTGAAGAGTGCTCTCATGTCTCCCCTCCAACTTCTCTTCTCCAGGCTAAACATGCCCAGTTCTTTCAGTCTCTCTTCATAGGGCTTTGTTTCCAGACCCCTGATCATCCTGGCTGCCCTCCTCTGAACACGCTCCAGCTTGTCTGCGTCCTTCTGGAATTGTGGAGCCCAGAACTGGACGCAATACTCTAGATGAGGCCTAACCAGAGCTGAATAGAGAGGAACCAGGACCTCACGCGATTTGGATGCCATACTTCTATTAATGCAGCCCAAAATAGTGGAGGCCCGATGCATGGTTTTTGCTTTTTGCTTAGGATATTGTGTCAAGCATACCGTGCCTTGACAGTGCTATAGAAATGGGGGAGGGGGTTCCTCACTCCTCTCTGAGTCCACCTCAAAATCTTCATGACCAAAGGTGTTCACAGACTGAGGGGTCCTAGCGGTAACAATCAAAAGGCGTGGTGCAATTGTTGTGTCTTTCCTTAACCGAGATTCCACCATTAAGAAAAAAGACAGGCGCAGCGGCGGGAAAACTCTGGAGGGCTATGAATGGAAGATGACATCATCTGGAACCTGTCAGTTACATTCCACGAACGAGGCAGGACCTGTCTCCTGTGTCCTAACCCTTGCCCTGTGGAGTAGAAGTGGATGCTTTGCATGTGCTCTTCAATGCACCGTGGGAAGCATACACACATCACAACACATGGGAAGCCATCATGGATTAGCTAGTGGTGGTAATCCTTAGGTCTTCATTGGATAACCCTGGATATAGGGGCCAGGAGCCTTGTTCAGTGCAACTCAGCAGTGTCACCTGCTGCCCACTGTTCACACGACAGGCAGCAAAACTGCATTACCAGAAAACGGACGTACAACCGTTTAAAAAGACAAACATTACAGGGTTAATGACTTTAAGGGACTGACTGAGCAACACTCACAAAGCGGTAGGAGTAATTTAAAGTTGCCCAGAAGCAACTTATGTGTGGTGTGGAGAATGCGGAGAGGGAGACATTCTCTCTCTCAAAATCCTAGAACCCAATCGGGTCATCCCATGAAGCTGTTTGGTGGGAGAGTCAGGACAGATAAAAGGAAGGACTTCTTCACACAGCGCAGAGTTAAACTATGGAACTGACTACCACAAGATGTTGTGATGGCCGCCAATCTGTTTGGCTTTCAAAGGAGGTTGGATAAATTCCTGGAGGCGAAGGCTGTCAGTGCCTACTAGCCCTGACGGTTGTGTGCTGTCTTCAGTATTCGAGGCAGTAAGCCTGCGTGCACCAGTTGCTGGGGAACATGGGTGGGAGGGTGCTGTTGCATCATGTCCTGCCTTCAAAGAATCATAGAATAGCAGAGTCGGAAGGGGACTACAAGCCATCGAGTCCAACCCCCTCCTCAATGCAGGAATCCACCCTAAAGCATCCCTGACAGGTGGTTGTCCAGCTGCCTCTTGAAGGCCTCTAGTGTGAGAGAGCCCACCACCTCCCTAGGTAATTGATTCCATTGTTGTACTGCTCTAACAGTCAGGAAGTTTTTCCTGATGTCCAGCTGGAATCTGGCTTCCTTTAACTTGAGCCCATTATTCCGTGTCGTGCACTCTGGGAGGATCGAGAAGAGATCCTGGCCCTCCTCTGTGTGACAACCTTTCAAGTCCTTGAAGAGTGCTATCATGTCTCCCCTCAATCTCCTCTTCTCCAGGCTAAACATGCCCAGTTCTCTCAGTCTCTCCTCATAGGGCTTTGTTTCCAAGCCCTTATCATCCTGGTTGCCCTCCTCTGAACACGTTCCAGCTTGTCTGCGTCCTCCTTGAATTGTGGAGCCTGGAACTGGACGCAATACTCTAGATGAGGCCTAACCAGGGCCGAATAGAGAGGAACCAGTACCTTTTTGGTCCTTAGCCGATGGCTGGCTGGCCACTGTGCGAACAGAGTGCTGGACTAGATGGACCCTCAGTCTGATCCAGCATCAGGGCTCTTCTTATGTTCTTATGTCCCTTGGGCTGCATGTTGGGAGGGGGGGGGATAGTGTTGACATTGAGTGGTAGGAGTGAATGTTTCAGAGGGAAGGTATGGAGGCCCAAGGTTTATTTCAGTCTCAAGATGGTAAAGCTAGAAAGGAACACTCAGAAAACCTCCCCCGAGTGAATCAGACCAATACCTCTACACAGCCGTCCTGGACCTGTGCCCTTCAGAGGTCTTGGACTCCAACCCCATTGCCATTGGCCATGCTGGCTGGGAATGATGGGAGTTGTAGTCCAACACATCTGGCGGGCACCACGTTGGGAAGGGCAGCTCCGCACTGACTGGCAGTTGTTCACCGTTTCAAATAGGGCTCCTTCCCAGACCTCCCTGCAGAAGCCAAGGGACTGAACCAGAGAGTTCTACCTCCCCTCACCTGAGTCGATAACCACTGAGCTAAAACAGAACGCTTGCAAGAGGGGCTAGGGGTCTCACGACGCCCGGCCCCTTTTCCTTGGCATAGCTGGTGTCTGCTGCACTGGAAATATAACAACGTCCTTATGGAACTTGCTTAACTAGCAGTCCAGGAAGAACGGCAGAGGCGCAGCTCTGCTTGCAACCAAAAAGCAATGCAAATCCCAAACCGGAATTAGGGCAAGCCCCAGCCTTACAAGGCAACAGGCCACTTCTTCTAAACCCCTCCACTTGCGTCGCGCAAAATAGCCAGAGGGGATGTTCCTTGCTTTCCTGACAGGCCTGCAACCTCTGGGTGCCGTGTCTACCGAAACCCCTGTGTCCTGGATGGCTAGTCAAAGTTTGAAAAGCTCTGGGATTCAGTGAGGCAGCTAGGAGGGTGGGTGGGTGGGTGAGTGAGTGTATGAAGCCTCAACTCTTATTTAAAATGGACCATGTATGGGCATTTCAAAGTAACAGCAATTCAGCAAGAGAAAGGAAGAGGAAGAGGTAGGCAGGTGGCTACCAGGAGGAGGGCCTTCTCTGCTGTGGCACCCCGGCTGTGGAATGAGCTCCCTAAGGAGGTTCGCTTGGCACCTACATTATATGCTTTTAGACGCCAGGTGAAGACCTTTTTATTCTCCCAGCATTTTAACAGTCTATAAATAAATTTAAACTTGGTTTTTTAAATTGGTAATTTTGCATTGCTGCTGTTTTTATCTGGTTGAGCTTTTATATTGTATTTTATAGTATGGTTTTATACTGTTGTTTTATACTTTGAATGGTTTTAATTTTTGTGAACCGCCCAGAGAGCTCCGGCTATTGGGCGGTACAGAAATGTAATAAATAAATAAATAAATAACCTTCTCCTGACTGGCCTTCCTTCCTCTCACGTTAGTTCGTTGGTCTCTCTATTCATCTTTCTGCTGCTAAGATCATCTTCTTGGCTCATCACTTGCGTCCAGTTCTGGGCTCCACAATTCAAGAAGGACGCAGACAAGCTGGAGCGTGTTCAGAGGAGGGCAACCAGGATGATCAGGTGTCTGGAAACAAAGCCCTATGAAAAGAGACTGAAAGAACTGGGCAGGTTTAGCCTGGAGAAGAGAAGATGGAGGGGAGACATGAGAGCACTCTTCAAAGACTTAAAAGGTTGTCACACAGAAGAGGGCCAGGATCTCTTCTCGATCCTCCCAGAGTGCAGGACACGGAATAACGGGCTCAAGGGAAAGGAAGCCAGATTCCAGCTGGACATCAGGAAAAACTTAGAACAGTACGACAATGGAACCAGTTCCCTAGGGAGGTGGTGGGCTCTCCCACACTAGAGGCCTTCAAGAGGCAGCTGGACACCCATCTGTCAGGGATGCTTTGGGGTGGATTCCTGCATTGAGCAGGGGGTTGGCCTCGATGGCCTTGTAGGCCCCTTCCAACTCTGCTATTCTATGGTTCTATGAACGGGTGCCACATGCCCAAAGCAGTGAGCAGTATCATGTCAAGAGTGCCGTACATCCGAAAAGTGGGTCAAATGCCCAGCCAGGTTAGACATGAAATTTCCTTCGATGACATGGGCGTTCCAAAATCGGTACAAGTTCTTTCACGAGATGAGGATCAGAGACAGCTGAAAGTCTGTCCCAAACTGAGCCAAAAGAAGGTCTAATCTCTCGGCCCAGAGACGGATCCCGGGAGACGAGTTTGTGATTCACAAAGGCTAGAGACATTGCAAGAAAGGATTAATGGCTTTCCATTTGCCTGAGGCCTAAACATTTGCTCTCTAGCGTCACTCTGGCTAACACAAGTGTTCGTTATTAAAGAGATCCCCGCCCCCACCCACCCCGGCTGCTGCTCTTTCTCTCTTTCGTTTTTAATATCGCAAGGCAAGAGGCAAGTAATTTCAAACAGCTGAAGGTGCAAGCGGGCAATGAGCATTTTCGACGGATGCTTTTCAACACTTAGCAACCGTCTGAGGAGGATACCTGGGGTGCGAAGGGCACGCAGGAATGCCAAGATGCCTTTGGTTGGCCTGAGGAACAAGTGGGGAGCAGAGCAACTCTTTTAATCAGCTCCCCTAAGCAGACTTGGCAGATGTACAACTCTGCCGCTGCATCACTTGGAATTCCATCTTCTGGCACAAAAGATGCACTGTCTAAACCCACTCTCAGTTGGGGTTTATTTTTTGGGATTTAAAGGCACTTCGGCCCATGTTTAAAAGGGAGGATCCCCTTTGCCTGCTATTTCTCTCTCTCCCCCCCCCCCAATTATTTCTTAAAAAAACCTGCATTGTGCTAAAAAGATAGAAGGAAGCGAGTACACACACACCCAACAGCAGGGCCATGTTCAGAGGCCTGATATTTTTTGTACGGACAAGGAGTCACTGGGAGAACTAACATGCCCTGTAGCTATTTCAGCCATGACAGCCATATTTTGCCAGAGCCTTGTCCCAGGAAAACACACACACCACCCTCCTATTGTCCACATATTTCAGAAACAACTGCATTCTTTCCTAGCCCTCTCATCTGCTTTTCTTTCCCTCACTACACATGAGGGGTGTGCAAAGTGGGTCTTCTCCGACTCAAAATCCAATCTGGAGCTGGGTAGAGGTGATTCTGTGCCTCGATTTTGGAGTATCCCCACCCCTCTCCCTGCCTCATCGAATTACCCGTCGAAGAACCGTTCAGTATTCGGGTAACTGGTATGAACAGAAATGCTTACAGCTCCAATTTTAAAGATAAAGAGATAAAACTAGGCACAGTGATAGCTCTCAAGGAGGGATTTAGCCCTACTGCTGTGTTTGAATCAGATCGGTTCATGCTTTGATTTTTTAGGAATTTTAAAATGGAAATTAACAAAAATGCTTACATCTGCGTAATTTTTATATAGAGGTGAAACATGGCAAGGAGATAGCTCTTAAGGAGGGCTTTAGCCATGCTAAGTTTTAATCAGATCCATTCATGCCTTGATTTTTTAGGATTTTTTTTAAAAAATCCCCACTCGTGTTCTCCAACCTGGTGCCCTCCAGATCTATTGGATGGAGCCCCCCTCCCCCTCCACTTTTTTATTATTATTATTATTATTATTATTATAATTATTAATAATTTATATAGCACCATCAATGTACATGGTGCTGTACAGCGTAAAACAGTAAATAGCAAGACCCTGCCGCATAGGCTTACATTCCAGAGCCTGTCTGTGCCTGACTCAGGTGTAGAAGCTTTCTCACTCACCATGCCAGCCAGCCAGCCCAGCAGCACTTTCACACTGTGGAAATGTGGATGATTGACTTCTATGAGTCACAGCAGAAATGTGCTCCCTCTCTCCCTCCCCCAACCCACGGCCAGAATCAGCAACCAGTTTCCCACGCCCCCAAACACTGCGATAGAACACAGTCAGGGACAGCAATGTGGCTATTCCTAATTGGTTAGCCACGGAAGTCAATATCAAAGCTACCCTTCACCCCACTCAGCATCTTCCAAATGTGGAGAAATTCAATTTAGACACACACACAGTATAATAATTCCGGAGACTTTAGAAGCTCCGATTGGGCATATCTCCACTCTGATATTAATCAATGGGTTTAGAAGTGGCCAATCTCTGCTCTGAAAGATTGAATGCTCTGCAGATGTTTGTGGTTACCAGATCATTCCGGGGCGGAGAGCACACCCCTACTACACATGCCTATAGCTGCCAAAGTTAAAGCCTAGGAACTAGTAGCTGTATTATCACCACAACCACATCTCATTTCTTGCAGTGCCCAGTCATTCTTCATTTTCTAAGCCAAGAATGGTCGCTTGCAGGCCAGCTCTGATACCCACAGGTCATTTCATCTGGCTGGTACCAAATATTAAATCAAGGGATAGTAAACAGTTTGCTTAGAGTTCCACTGGTAAGGAGAAGGGGAAATGTTTTAAGTTAGGGCAGCTTTAATGTTGAATCTCTTTTTTTTTTACTGTGTATGTAATATGTATGAACTGTCAATGTACATACTCTTATGTAGTACTTTGCCTGAGTGGATGTACTTCCTGAATTGGAAAGCCCTTGCCTGCCCACTTGTGAGGGAGTCATTTTTTGTGAGCCAGTACACTGGTCTCCAGGCCACTGGGCATAGAATACAGAACTCTTCAAATACTTGAAAAGTTATCACACAGAGGAAGGCCAAGATCTATTCTCGATCCTCCCAGAGTGCAGAACACAGAACAGGAAGTCAGATTCCGGCTGGACATCAGGAAAAAGTTCCTGATTGTTAGAGCAGTATGACAGTGGAAACTATGACCTAGGGAGGTGGTGGGCTGTTCCACCCTACAGGGATTCAAGAGGAAGCTAGAGAGCCATCTGTCAGGGATGCTTTAGGGTAGATTCCTACATTGAGCAGGGGGTTGGACTTGATGGTCTTATAGGCCCCTTCCAACTCTACTATGATTCTAATGCATAACACAACATGGAATTTGGGCCACCCTTGTTCTAATTAAGCCTTTATTACAGGAATTGCTTCTTCATTCCGGGTTCTTTAATGCAGATGAGGACTTGTCATTTGCAAGAGGTAGATAAGTTAGAAATCTCTTCTTTCTCTGCTGTCATAAGGATCATCAGCTTCTACCTTTGAAAAATAGCCGACTTGTTCCAAATTCCAGGTGAACATTCCAAAGCCGCTTTTGTTCTTTCACTGCCATTTTGTTTAATTTTTAATTTTTTTTCTTTTACATAAAAACTTCAGTAAAAATTGGATAAAGTAAAATGATTTAAGCAGTAAAATCAATCTTATCAACATAGCACATGGTCTGCCAGAAACCCTGAGGCAGCCTGTTCGCAAATATTTACATGATAACAGATTAAACCTTGCAGAGAACAGAAAAAGAGAAAAGAAAAAACCCTCAAAACTATTCTTACAAAGTGTTCCCATGATATCAACACGTGTGGAGCTAAAAGGGGGGGAAAGAAAAAAGAAAAAAAAAACCTCAATATATTCACATATACGTTAAAATATCATACAGATTTTGAGCCGGGGGGGGGGGGGGAGACGAGACGCACTCGCAAGTTGTTGCACTAGAACAGCACCGCCAGATTGGAAGTTTTGGGTTTGCTTGGAAAGAGAGAACAAGGAGTGGTACTGATGAGTGAGTTTCTGTTTCTGCCTGGCCTCCTAAAACCCAAACCGGAAAGAGGGATTTTGCAGATGGTGCCTCCTTAAAGCCAGAAATCCTGCACAGAAAAAGCCTCCATGGCAGGCCAGCTCCCGAGGAAGGGGCACGAACTCGTTCCTGCCGTGACTACTCCAAGTCGGTGTCCTCTTTGGGTTTGTAAACGGCCCCAAATTTCTGCATGTATTTCTTGATGTATTCCTTCGTCTTGTGTTTCACGTTCTCGTTGCACTCCAGGTCTTCAGGGTTTTTGCAGTATTTCAGCTCCTTGTTCATCACTCCGTGGGTTAGCTGGAGGACAGGAAAGGAAGAGAACACAGAGGCATGGTGAAGGGAACGGACGGTATCCCGGGGCCAAGGGAGGGAAGCGATTTGTGAACAGGGTGTTGCTATGGCAGTAATCAGGGGAATGGTGGAGAGAAGGCACAGAACATCACTCAAGGGATGCTTTTGTAATTTGGAACAACAACAACAACAACAATAATAATAGTTACCCGCCTCTCCCTCTGGACCGAGGCGGGGTACAACACGAATGCAAACGTCATATAACTAATTAATTAGTTAATTAACTAATTTAACTCCTATGGAATTCCCTGCCTCTGGAGGTCAGGCAGGCTCCAACCTTGTACTCCTTTCGGCGCCTCCTGAAAACAGCTTTATTCCAGGAAGCCTTTCCTTAATATGCAGCCTTGAATCTCTGTATTTGCTTCTTTTAAAATTTGTTTTAACTGTTTTATTCTGTTTTTTCCCCCCCATTTTATCTTCCACACCGCTCCGAAATTTTTCAATGGGGAGCGGTATATAAATATTCTAAATAAATAAATAAAACATTTAAAACTAGCATATTATTAAAAGGCAAATTTAAAATTCAACTGGGTAGGCCTGCCGGAAGAGATCAGTCTTTATGGCTTTCTTAAATTCTGGAAGACTGTTGACGAATCTCTCCCGGCAAGCCATTCCACGAACTGGGAGCAGCAGAAGAAAAGGTCCTCTGGGTAATAGTTGTCAGCCTTGTTTTTGTTGGCTGGAGTAAATTCTTCCCAGAGGACCGGAGTGTGCGGGGCAGATTGTACGGGAGAAGGCGATCCCGCAGGGAGCCTGGATCCAAACCATGTAGGGCTTTAAAGGTGATAACCAACACTTTATACTTCACCCGGAAACTAACTAGCAGCCAGTGAAGAGATTTTAAAAGTGGAGTAATGTGGCCCCCGCCTAGGTGTACCGGTGACCAGCCTGGGTGCCATATTTTTAACTAGTTGAAGTTTCCGGACTAGGCACACAGGTAGCCCTATGTAGAGCGCATGGCAGAAGTTGAGCCTTGAAGTTACCAGCGGATCAATGCCATCAAGGGGAAATAGCAGAAAATCTGCAGGTTGGCCAATTTGCTAACAGCACTTGATGTGTGTGTGTGTGTGAGAGAGAGAGAGAGAGAGAGAAAGAGAGAGGAAGAGAGAGGTTGATCTGATCCACACCACCTCTTCTTTACAAGGCTCAATGCTGACATCCTACCAGACCATGGTTTTATGCTAACTATAGTTTAGAACCCAAACCACGGTCTGAGCTTCCAAATGTATAACAGCAAACTATGATTTAGAGGTGCCGTCGTCTCGGAAATCAGCTTCATAAGCTTCTTTGGTGCAGCAGCCCCCAGAGTCATAGGGGTGGGCTGCAACTGTAATTTCCCAAACTCACGGCCACTTCAAACTATGGTTTCTGAGTCTAGTTTGCCAGCCGATTGCAAAGCGTGATGTTTCAATTACGGTATCTCACCAAAGCACTGTTGAATTTTCTTAACTGTGCTCTGATGTAATGTCTGAGTTGAGCCAGTGATTTGCACTAGAAGTTCCCAAACTTTTTGGCACCAATACCCAGGTCAGAAATTTGGCTCCCTTTAAATCCAGGAGATGGGAAATTCCGCACCTTCTTCCATCCGTGCAACTCAGCCCTCCCTAGCAGAACTCCTCCAGAGCAGATTTGGATGCTACTTTCCCTTATTTAGACGCAGGGAAGCAGTGGAGAGACACACGCCGCACAGGGTGCAAGCTTGGAACAAGTGTATACAAACCACTCAGAATTCAAGATGAAGGAACTTTGCCACCTGCATGCAGTCTACCTGCACCTGAACATTCAGGCCCTGAAGATGCTCACCTGGTCATTTCCCAACTCCACAGCCCTTTGTCCATTTTAAAGTTTCATGGAGGGAAAGAGACTGGGCCCTCAGGTTGTGACCCTCATCCCTATATTGGGATTTCAGCCAGGGTTGGGACAACCAAGAAGGCGGCCACACACCAGCTGTTTCCCCCAAGATGACCTCACGTCTTGCACGCACATGCCCAAGGGAGTTAGACATCCCACCCTGTGAAACTCTGACTGACGTAACCCAAAGGATGGGCTGGGCAGGAAGGGCACAATGCCCCTTTGTTTATGGAGAGGGGCGGGATCCCTAATCCACACAACCCTGGTGTAGGATATCCCTCTTTCACCAATACAAGACCGGGCAGAAACAACACACGGTGTGAATGGGCTCACCCCCATTAATGACTGGGTTACAAAACAGGGTCTTCATAGTGGTGGTGCCCACCCTATAGAACTCTTTATTCAGGGATATTTGCTGACCACCTCCCTTCTTATGCTTTCATAACAGAGAAAGGTGTTTCTGTTAACAAGAGCTTTTCCTAATTATCAATAGTGCTGTGGTTCCTTTGGTTTTTAAAGAAAACCCTATTAAAATGTAGCAAACAAACAAACATTTTGTGTTGGTCGAATTTTAGCTGTTTTAACTTCTTTCACTTTTGTTTTTGATAAGCTGGGGGGGTGGAGGGGGAGAGGAGAGACAGAGAGAACGGGTTTCAAATCTCTCTCTCTCTCTCTCTCTCTCTCTCTCTCTCTCTCTCTCTCTAAAATGCTTAGCTATGTTTCTGTACAGGCTTCAGCTAATACAGGTTGCTAAGCAACAGTAACGTGTAACGTCAGCTGATACAAGTTGCTAAACCCCTTGCCCGACTCTTCCGGGCTTTCCAAGGTAATCCTAACTCCTTTTCTGCCTCTTCGCTCCCCCCCCCCAATGAAGGGGGCAGCGCCACGGTCCGGAGCATGAGCGAGGCACGGCCGGGGCCCTTGGTGGCTGGGTGGGGGGCCACTCGCCAGCTGTGAGCCCAGGCCCCGGCCTAATCTCATGTTAGCTGGGCGGGCGGCCCAAGGCTGACAGGAACCCTGGGGAGAGGGGGACACCTGCTCCCCCTCCCCTGACTTCCCTGCTCCAAAGGTCTGCCAGACGGCGCTGTATCGGCGGCCTCCAAGCAGCCCGTGCCCCCGCGATGATATTTAATTAATAAACTTTAAGATACGCTACAACGGCGTATGTTACGCCGGGTACAGCTAGTTTATACAAAAAAGAACGTGTGCTCTTCCTCAGAGGCAGCTTGAGGCAAAGGTCCCAGCTCAGCTCTGGAAGAGAGGAAAGTACAGAATACGCTTTGGCGGTTGCTTGGCAGCTGGCTGTACATTTCCTCTCTTATCAGCCCTGCCTCTTCCAGAGCAGGAGTCCGACCACCACAAGCTAGCAGCTCTGGTCAGCGGTAGGTGAGAGTGGTAATCCGCATGCTCTTCACCCACTGTCCTAAGGACTGCTGGTTATGGGAACGAGCACCAAGCCTTGCTAGACTGGAAAAAGGCATTGAAACGATAGGCACAGTTACAAGAAGGGGGATACTTGGCTCAGCAATACTACAAACGAGAAGGATCGTGGAATTGTTGTAGATCGCAAGCTGAATATGAGCCAAAAGTGCGATATGGCTGCAAGAAAGGCAAATGCTATTTTGGGCTGCATTAATAGAAGTCTAGCTTCCAAATTACGTGAGGTATTGGTTCCTCTCTGTTCGGCCCTGGTTAGGCCTCATCTAGAGTATTGCGTCCAGTTCTGGGCTCCACAATTCAAGAAGGACACAGACAAGCTGGAGCGTGTTCAGAAGAGGGCAACCAGGATGATCAGGGATCTGGAAACAAAGCCCTATGAAGAGAGACTGAAAGAACTGGGCATGTTTAGCCTGGAGAAGAGAAGATTGAGGGGAGACATGATAGCACTCTTCAAATACTTAAAAGGTTGTCACACAAAGGAGGGCCAGGATCTCTTCTCGATCCTCCCACAGTGCAGGACACAGAATAATGGGCTCAAGTTACAGGAAGCCAGATTCCAGCTGGACATCAGGAAAAACTTCCTGACTGTTAGAGCGGTACGACAATGGAACCAGTTACCTAGGGAGGTGGTGGGCTCTCCCACCCTAGAGGCCTTCAAGAGGCAGCTGGACAACCACCTGTCAGGGATGCTTTAGGGTGGATTCCTGCATTGAGCAGGGGGTTGGACTCGATGGCCTTGTAGGCCCCTTCCAACTCTGCTATTCTATGATTCTATGAGCCTTGGGTGGGTGAGTCCTTTTATGAAAAATGGTTGCGGCCTAGTCTTCCTGTTTGAGTCCCCGGGCTCAGTTGAAGCAGCCGTGGGACCGCGTACGGATGCAGGTAAGACCCCCCCTCCCTCCCCCTTACATGGCTCTGCCAACGTCGCCGCATGGGCGGCAGCAACAGCGGCAGGGCCAAGTAAACCCCCCTTGCCTTTTTTGCAGCGCTCCGGATCGAGGCGAAGGATCCGCCTTCACCTCGATCCGCTCTGCAACGCTCCGCGGCTCCCCCGATCCTCTTCGCCTCTGCCTTAAGGGGAGGCGAAGCCCCCCAATCCGCTCCTGCTTCTCCGGTCCGAGGAGAAGCGGAGCACATCCTACTTTAAATGCTTTGCTTTTCCTTTGAGACCCACAGAGCTCATTTCCAGGCCTGCTCCCGGCAGACTTCGCTGGCCTCTCTACTGCAAACACAGGTCTAGCAGAAGCGCAAGGTACCTTGCGTGCAAGGTGCTTGAAGTCTTCAGTCATGGTTATCCGCCCAACTTTGCAGTCCGGCTTGCGATAGGGGTTCAGGCATTGTACGATGAACTGAGACATCTGGAGAAATATGGGAAAGGAGAGTAAATGACCGTTCTTAAAGCCACCGCCAATTTCACACCAATGCAGTAAGAAAAGACCAGGGGCGGAAGAGTGGGGGGAATAGAGAAATGGAGGCGTTGAACTATTTCACCACATCCTTACATAAATGTTCTTTCATGATTACATTTGGAAAGCTGCTCTGATCAAACCATTAGCTGTTGGATGTAAATATCCCATTGAGCCAATTAAAAGCACAGGGAAGGATACTCAGCAGCTGCATCAGTAACCCAGCATCAGAGCAAAAGACGCTGACCTTGCACCACCCAGAGTTTGGGCCTCACCTCCTTCCGGAACACTTCCTTGCTCTTCTTTGCCAGTTCACTAGAGGTGTCTGCTTCTGCTGTTTTGGGTTTCTTGGAAGACTAGGGAGAGACACAGAAAAAGAGAAGAGTTATTTTTGGAAACTTCGATTTTATTTTATGGAGTATGACATACGGGTGTTGTTCCGTGCTTTCTCCCCTTCTTACACAAGACTGGACCTCTGTTATAAAGAGTTTATAGCTGGTGGAACCAAGACTCCGGTTTGAGGACTAGAGGTATAAAATAAAGTATTGTCTTATACCATCAATCCAAGGGGTCTTCTTTAGGGCTGAGCTCCGCTCCGTTTCGGTTTCCCAAATCCGGAGCAGAGCGACCCGATTCGCCTCCGCCAAAGGCGGGTCCGAATCGGGTTGGGGGAGCTGCGGATTGAGGCGAAGCGGTTCGACTCATTCCGGAGCTCCGGATGCAGGTAAGTGGGGGTGAGGGGGCTCGCCTGCTGCCGTACAATCCGCCCCGCACACTCAGGTCCTCTGGGAAGAATTTACTCCAGCCAACAAAAACAAGGCTGACAACTATTACCCAGAGGACCTTTTCTTCTGCCGCTCCCAGTTTGTGGAATGGCTTGCCGGGAGAGATTCGTCAACTTAAGAGTCTTCCAGAATTTAAGAAGGTCATAAGGACTGATCTCTTCCGGCAGGCCTACCCAGCTGAATATTAAGATGCCTTTTTTAATGGTGTGCTGTTTTTAATGATGCACTGGTTTTAAACGTTTGAACTAGTTGTATGTATTTTATGGTGTTTTTATTCGTGTTGTACCCCACCTCGATCCAGAGGGAGAGGAGGGTAACAAATAAATAAAATTATTATTATTATTATTATTATTATTATTATTATTATTATTATTACTACTCAGCAGGAAACCCATCTGTTAAGCTATTCAATCAGCTGCTTACCCAAAGACCCTCTGAAGCACATGGCCAGGGCCAGCCAGGGCACCATGACCAAAAAGGTCTCATCCCATGTGCCTCAGATGGAGGGGGCGAACATGGAGCAGGGCATCATGGCATTGATCTGAGTATATGGAAAATAGATACGGAAAGAGGCAGTCCTTCACATCATTTTAACATCACTCTATCATGCTAGTATTAATATTTTAATATCAGTTTTTATGATGCGTCGGAGGTGCCTTTCAGCCCAGCAAAGGGGATTTGTGGTTCCCTGCTAGGATTAGGTTCTGACTGCGGCTGCAATTTCGTTCTTTTCTACTCTGACATGGCTGTTTTAGTTTTATTGCTTTTCTGCGCTGGATTATGATTTCAGATTGAATAAGCTGTTTTATTGTTCACCCCATAGAGAAATTTGGCTGTGGGGCAACTAATAAATATAATAAGCAAAGAATAAATCAGTTGTGTGGCAGTGAATAATTCTATAAGCCTCAGGTGTAGAAGACAGAGCACTAACAGCGTTCAAAAATGTTCTCAAACACCCATGTATTGTAATAATATTTTTAACAAATCCATCTTCTCAAAGGATTTATCTAGACCAGCCTTCCTCAACCTGGGGTGCTCCAGCGCCCCAGGTTGAGGAAGGCTGATCTAGACCAATGGGCAAAGATAACAAAAGGATACCTTTGGAATTCCAAATCAAAACCCTCAAATTTTCTCACATTATCTGCTATGTAATAATTTAGTAAAAACCCTGCTTTGTCTGAATGTGTACATATCATCCTATTAAATGGCCCAGAAAATATTGCTATAAACAATTTGGTATCCGAATTTAGGAATGAGATTGGACGGGCCAATTTTACCACTTGTAGCATTTCAGCCCAGTTTTGGAACCACGGTACTTTGAACAGCTTGTCTGGAATAATTCTTTTTACTAAAAGTACGAAGCACACACTGTACAAATCCGAGTTTCAAAATGCTTATTGAATTCTTCTGAAAGCCCATTAGTTTCTGAATTTTTTTCCCCATTTGTAAGATCTTGGATAATTTGGTTTAATTCTTCAGCAAATGTCCCCTTTTCTTTCTTTCTTTCTTTCTACATACCTGAAAATTTTGGCATTTTATTAGTAAAGAAATGTTTATCTGTTGTTAGTTGCAGAAGGCCTTTCTCAAGAAAAATACATTTTAACATGGTTAGGCCACCCTGGGTCTTTGTAAGGCTTGTGTCAGGGAACACCTTCTCTTTATCTTCCAACCAGGAGGTTGCTTACTATTCTATCCCCTCCTCCATTTTACAGAAGGGGACTGGAGGCGCAGAGATGTGCCTAGGGCCACCCAGCAAGCCTGTGGCTGTGCTCAGCTTGGAATTCTGGTCTCCCCCTCATTCAACGCTCTAACCACAGGGCCAGACAAGCACTTGAAACATAAAACTGAAATTGGATCACTGGGACCCTATTAACTCTTCAGTAAAAACTTCTTTAACTTTTTCCAGCTGTCTACCTCATTTCCCGGGTACATGAAGAAGGAACCGGCAAGCAGAACACAGCTCTTCTCTGGTATCCACCTCTCCCCCTGCACCCCTCAATCCAGTATATAATTTGGAACAGGGTGGATAAAAATCAATGTTTTTTTGTTTTTTTAAAAAAAAACCACAACGGATTTTAAAAATTTAAATCGGATTTTTTTAAAAAAACAAAATGCTTTTCGAGGAAAAATCTATCTAAAGATAGTTTTCTATTTAAGATACATTATAGCCCAAAGGTTATTCAGCATGAAATAAGGATTCGTTTTTAATTACGTCGCATGAGGCTGTATATCCATGCAATGTTTAAATTTTTTGGTAAATGAATTCCATTCATCCATTCACAATGTCATGCTCTTCCAGAGGTTTCTGTAAGATTATGGGGCAATTTTTCTATCTAGAACAGCCTTCCTCAACCTGGGGCGCTGCAGATGTGTTGGACTGCATCTCCCAGAATGCCCCAGCCAGCTGGCTGGGGCATTCTGGGAGTTGTAGTCCAACACATCTGCAGCGCCCCTGGTTGAGGAAGGCTGGCTTAGATCCAAAGCTCAGGAAAGGCTCACTCCAATGTCCCCCTTTTCATAGCCCCTTGTATCCTCTCTTGCCCCCCACCCCCAGCTGCTCTGGTGGGCTCCTTAAGACTCCAGAGCCAATTTTTAGAAGATTTGGGGGCTACAGAAGTGGAGGAGCAGATGGCCCATCCACCGCTTGACAGAACTGGGTTCTTTCAATGTAATGGAATCTTTGGATTTCAGCTGCTATCTATCTATCTATCTATCTATCTATCTATCTATTATCTATCAAGCAATCGATCTATCGTAACGCTCTGCACTCTGGGGGCAGAAGAGAAAGGATACAAGAGAAAAAGGTTAGGCCAGAATTGATTCTAAGTCTTTTAGGACTTTGCATGTTTCACCAACATAAATGCACTAAGACTATCTGCAGCACCACACAACCCCTGAAGCCTAATTTAGTTCTGAGTGTTGTTACGGGATTCTAACTAACATGCTCCCACTTGCTTTGCCTAGACTGTCTCAACGCCGAGTGATCATTAGACAGCAGGGCAAGAAAGCAGGAAGCCAGCAGAGCATATATAAATAATTTAAAGTAGGTTAAGGCCTGCTTCTGAGAATCAAAGAACAGCTGGTAACTCTGGGTGTGAAAATTCCAGAGGCAGGTATGGAATTTAAGCCAGTCAGCAATCCAGACTCTCGATGCTAATAAGGGGGATCAAAAACTGTAAACATGACTTGCCAATTACACATTAGTCAACCCACAGTTAACACAAACCAATGGGCTAATTTACCCCGAGTGCAAACGTGGCTGGTGTCAGGATCAGGCCCGGTCTCTCTGGTGTGTATCCCGAATCAGACTCGGAGGCTGAAGAAGACGACCAGCCAAGACTTAAAAGGCTGTCCCACAGAGGAGGGCCAGGATCTCTTCTCGATCCTCCCAGAGTGCAGGACACGGAATAACGGGCTCAAGTTAAAGGAAGCCAGATTCCAGCTGGACATCAGGAAAAACTTCCTGACTGTTAGAGCAGTATGACAATGGAATCAGTTACCTAGGGAGGTGGTGGGCTCTCCCACACTAGAGGCCTTCAAGAGGCAGCTAGACAAGCATCTGTCGGGGATGCTTTAGGGTGGATTCCTGTATTGAGCAGGGGGTTGGACTCGATGGCCTTGTAGGCCCCTTCCAACTCTGCTATTCTATGATTCTATGAAGACAGGAAACAAGGGAGGAGATTCTCCAAGACTCTCCAGGAGTCAAGAAGGAATCTTCCCAGGTGCTTATCGGATAGGAGGCCCAGGCTCAGAGGTCATCCTCCCCACCTGTGGGAACTCAAGTCTTTGTTGGAGGGGGAGGGAACATCGGAACTGGTAGGTCCCAGTCTACCGCAGGGTGGAGTTGAGAGGAGGTGGAAGGCGGTCCACTAGGTGAGCTACTCACCAGATGTTATGACTTGGAAGACCTGCCCTGCCAGAGAAGTTTGGTTAAAGCCTGCCCGGCACTGCGGGAAAACCGTCCCTTTAGTTGATAGGCAACTGCCTTGCTTCGTTAGGCTAATTAAACTTAGAGGATAGCTCCTAGCAGTCACTGAATAAAGCTGTGTGGATTGCAAAACAGACCTCTTTATTGTCTCACATCTTGGCAGGAAGGCTTGAAATCATGATAGTTTGTCAAATTCAGATATCACATGAAGCCATGGTTCTATAGCCTCTTTGGATGCAATTCCTTTTCTTTGGGGTTTTATGCCACAGGTTTGGCCAGTTCAGCTTTGAGGGCTACTTAAACAGTTGTCTTTATTTTAACATCTAGAGAAGATAAATCGCAGTTACAATAGTTTGACTGAGCTGGGAATACTCGGAGTTGTGGGACTTTTTTCCTGTCTAAATATGCATAGGATCGGGCCCTTAGTTTGCTAGTCACCTGCAGAATTACCACAGAGCAGGTAATGATGTGAAACGTTCACCTGCCAGTCATGCTGACTCACCTTCATGGGGTTTTCATCATAGGTTGGGGTCCCAAGGTCCATTTCAGCTTCATGTTCAAGGCTGACATCATCTTCTGGGCTGTCCCAGTTTGGAGGATCCCACTGGGTTTGCCTATAGAAAGAAGACCATATGTCACGGACAAGGAAGCTGTCCTGATTCCAAGGAGAAGCAGGGCCCCACTGTGCTGTATTCAGGAACCAAGATTCGAATGCTCAAACGCTGTCCAAATATGTGTTCCGGAAAGACTCTGAACTATTTATATATTTATTTATTTATTAATTACATTTTTATACCGCCCAATAGCCGAAGCTCTCTGGGCGGTTCACAAAAACTATGCAAATTTTGTGCACAATGCAAAAGGTCTATCCAGTCCAGCTTCCCACAGGGGGCAGCTGAATTTATTTATTAGCAATGCAGAAATTAATACCGATTTAAAATACAATTTTAAAACAGCAAAGTTAAAATTAATTTGACAGACTGTTAAAATGCTGAGAAAGTAAGAAGGTCTTCACCTGGCGTCTAAAAGTGTATAGTGTAGGTGCCAGGTGAACCTCTCTAGGGAGCTCATTGTGCAGCTGGGGTGCCACTGCAGAGAAGGCCCTCCTCCTGGTAGCCACCTGCCTCATTTCCTTTGGCAGGGGCTCATGGAGAAGGACCCTTGAGGATGACCTGGACATCAGTTACCTAGGGAGGTTGTGGGCTCTCCCACACTAGAGGCCTTCAAGAGGCAGCTGGACAACCCTCTGTCAGGGATGCTTTAGGGTGGATTCCTGCATTGAGCCAGGGGTTGGACTCGATGGCCTTGTAGGCCCCTTCCAACTCTGCTATTCTATGATTCTATGACCTTAGGGTCCGGGCAGGTCCATATGGGAGGAGGCATTCCTTCAGATAGCCTGGCTCCAAGCCGTTTAGGGCTTTGAATATTAATACCAGCACTTTGAATTGGGCCCAGACCTGGACTGGCAGCCAATGAAGCTAGAAAAGGACTGGTGTGATGTGGTTTATTTATTTATTACATTTATATACCGCCCCATAGATGAAGCTCTCTGGGAGGTTTACAAATGGCTCCAAGAAGCCAAGAACAAGGCAATAGCCCCCCCACACACACCCCATAGCTTCGCAGAGTAACAAAAGCCAGTTTATGTTAGTGCACAAGTTTAACAGTAATTAGTGCCAATTCTGAGGGAAGACTGGCCTAAAGGCCCAAAAGAAAGATGTCAGTGGAGAAGAGTTGCAAAGCCCAGTCGCCTTTCATTAAGATGCTGCTACGGACTGGAATGTGAACACTGCTGTAAGAAAGGTTTCTGTTTTAAGCTAGAAACATTTAAGCACTAGGATCCAATATAGAAGAAATGCCGCATGTGGACACACTGAGACCAAAAGATAAAAGGGCAGGTATGCGGTGTGTGTTTTTAAAAGAGGGTCTCAATGGCCAGCTCCCAATACTCTCAATTTGGCACTTGTACGCTGAACCAGAACAAGCTCCACTCTTTGCTCTTCTTGCCATTAAAACTGTGCTGCCCCCAGCCTCAGAGTCTATGGATCAGACAGGGATCAGCTCAGGATGAAGTTATGGGAGCACATGGACTGGGTTGTTGTTTTAAAGTCGATAGGCTGCACTTCTTCATCTCCTTATTTATTTATTTATTACATTTTTATACCGCCCAATAGCCGAAGCTCTCTGGGCGGTTCACAAAAATTAAAACCATGAAAAGCATCATAAAACAACCAACAGTCTAAAAACACAAATACAAAATGCAATATAAAAAGCACAACCAGGACAAAACCACACAGCAGAAATTGATATAGGTTAAAATACGGAATTAAAACAGCAAAATTTATAAATTGAATTAGGTGTTAAGATACTGAGAAAATAAAAAGGTCTTCAGCTGGCGACGAAAGGAGTACAGTGTAGGCGCCAGGCGGACCTCTCTGGGGAGCTCATTCCACAGCCGGGGTGCCACAGCAGAGAAGGCCCTGCTCCTAGTAGCCACCTGCCTCACTTCCTTTGGCAGGGGAAGGACCTCTGTGGATGATCTTTTATATTGTATTTTATATTATGGTTTTATACTGTTGTTTTATACTTGAATTGTCTTAATTTTGTAAACCACCCAGAGAGCTTTGGCTATTGGGCGGTATAGAAATGCAATAAATAAAATAAATAAATAAGTACAAATCTTAAGGCCTGGGCAGGAACATATGGACATTCCAGCTGGACATCAGGAAAAACTTCCTGTTAGAGCAGTACGACAATGGAATCAGTTACCTAGGGAGGTTGTGGGCGCACCCACACTAGAGGCTTTCAAGAGGCAGATGGACAACCATCTGTCAGAGATTCCTGCATTGAGCAGGGGGTTGGACTCGATGGCCTTCTAGGCCCCTTCCTACTCTACTATTCTATGATTCTGTGATATGGGAGGAGGCGTTCCTTCAAATAACCTGGCCCCAAACCGTTTAGGGCTTTGAATGTCAATACTAGCACTTTGAATCGGGCCCGGACCTGGACTGGCAGCCAATGAAGCTGGAAAAGGACTGGCGTGATGTTGTCTCGCTGGCCAGTCCCTGTTGGTAAACGGGCTGCCCTGTTTTGTACCAGCTGAAGCTTCCGGACTGTTTTCAATGGCAGCCCCACATATAACGCATTGCAGTAATCCAAACGAGAGGTTATCAGAGCATGGACAACTGTACCTTACATTCCCAAATGACAGTGATACTCTGTGAAATCTCCAAACATTTAAAGCTTTTTTGTTTTTGTTTTAAAAACTGTTTTTTAAGACTGTTTTTTAAACCTGTTGTTTTTATACTGTTTTTATGTTTTTTTAATTTTTGTATACTTTTAATGTTTACTATTTTAATTGTTGTAAACCGCCCAGAGAGCTTTGGCTGTGGGGCGGTATAGCAATGTAATTAAATAAATAAATAAAATAAAATTAAGAGGTTGTTCTTGGGGGCTACTCAAGCAGGGCAGAAATATGAGGACAGAAATACAAAAAGAGGTCCTTTACCTTGTGGCCACGTGATAGTAGTAGATCTTCCCCTCAGGATCTCGAGCAGTTTTCCAGTTGGGAGGGAGGACAATGGTTTTGGGTTTTGGAGGAGATGGTGGAGGCAAATCCAAGAGGTTGTTGGTCACTACCAGCTCTGGCTGAAAGTAGAAACACACCGATAGCGAACATGAAACCTATCGATCCGTAGCAACAGGATTGAACGACAGCTAAAGCTACCAAGCGATTTAGGAAGGCCCAGGCACTGTTGCCTATATTAGGTCAGTGTAGAATCCTAGAAAAGGAAGGAGCCTCTAAGGCCATCGGTTCAAGCCCCCTGCTCAATGCAGGAATCCTCCCTAAAGCATCCCTGGCAGATGGTTGTCCTGCTGCCTCTAGGGTGGGAGAGCCCACCACCTCCCTAGGTCATTGGTTCCATTCTCATACTTCTCTAACAGTCAGGAAGTTTTTCCTGATGTCCAGCTGGAATCTGGCTTCCTTTAACTTGAGCCCGTTATTCCGTGTCCTGCACTCTGGGAGGATGGAGAAGAGATCCTGGCCCTCCTCTGCGTGACAACCTTTCAAGTATTTGAAGAGTGCTCTCATGTCTCCCCTCAATCTTCTCTTCTCCAGGCTAAACATGCCCAGTTGTTTCAGTCTCTCCTCATAGGGCTTTGTTTCCAGACCCCTGATCATCCTCGTTGCCCTCCTCTGAAACCACCATGTCTGCATTGAGCAGTGGGTTGGACTCGATGACCTCGTAGGCCCCTTCCAACTCTGCTATTCTATGATTCTATGAACACACTCCGGCTTGTATAAAGACTGAGAAGATTCAATAGCCTTCTCCTGACATTTGTAAAAAAAAACCACTACTCTCTGAAGAGGGACAATCTGAGGATCCAGAAATATCTACATTGCAATGACGTACAGTTTGAGAACAATGCCCCCCTTAAACTTTCAACTCAAGGCCGCTTGACTGGTTATGCTCTTCCTACACCGGAAGCATTTTTATTAGGGAAAAACATGAAACCACACAAATTTTCACAAGCAAATTTTGATGCAGCTTTTTTCGACTTTTGGTAATAAACCCTACTAAGACTTGTGATTCTTTAAACACACCAGCTGCATTATGTCAGGAAAATGTTGCATAGGTTCAGACATGGTGGTTTTATTTTTCATTCCAGTATTGCATGAAGAGCAACCAACTTTCAAATACACATCTCCGTGATCCAGCACATCTCAGTGACCCAACTTCTCTCCCCGGCTTGGACAACAACATCACCCTCTTGGAGTCGTGGTGCAGACACCTTTGGACTACATGACTTCATCCTGGCCTGTGCACAAGTGGGAAAAGATTTCTAACTAGGACACAGGACAGCCTAGAGCACTCCTGGCAATCACATCTTCTCTCACTGCTCAGCAGTTTGTTTCACTTGGAACTTGTGGAAGCAGAGGATTTTTCAAAGATTCTCCCCATATGCTAAGAGGACCCCACCCCCATTCCTCCTGTACCAAACAAGAACCTTCTCCCGGATCTTACCTGCTGTATAGGTGGGGGCTGTCCTGTCGCGACAATAGTGGTCACTGCTGTTGTGGGCTGCACCACAACACTCTGGGGATGAGCAGTGTAAATCTGCTGCCCCTGGATATACTGAAGGCTTGGCTGTGCGTAGCCCTAGAAGAAAAGCAAGAGCAGTTCAGCAAACCAGTTGGCTTACTTGCAGGGGCCTAGCTTCCTGAGGACATGGAAGGAAAGCGAGATGTACGCCACAAACAATTCCTATAAAGGCGTTTGAGGTGTGTGTGTGTGTGTGTGTCATTCTTCTCAGTGGATGTGTGTGTGTGTGTGTGTGATATTCTAAGTCAAGTAGCTCCTCCCATCTACTTTCAAGCGGAAGGGCCAAAAGATTTCATCTGCTCCCTTTAGAGCAGCCTTCCTCAACCTGGGGCGCTCCAGATGTGTTGGACTACAACTCCCAGAATGCCCCAGGCTGGGGCATTCTGGGAGATGCAGTCCAACACATCTGGAGCGCCCCAGGTTGAGGAAGGCTGCTTTAGAGGATGGCCCATAGCTCAGTGGTAGAAATACAGGCTTTGCACGAAGAAGATCCCAGGTTCAGGGAGACAAGCCAGAGCCCTACTCAAGAGGAGTTGCTTTCTCCTGAGGAGACCGCTTTTGCAAATGAGCAGTCCTTCTTACAGGCCTACTGGTTCGTCGCTTGAGGCGATGATACCCCTGGGGGTCAGGGGGTTGCTCAGCCTCTGCTCCAGAACCTCCTTTCCCTGCCGGGGTAGGACCTGGAGCATTCTCTCCCATAGGCTTAGGCTCCTCCTGGTAATACGACTTTATATATCGTATTTCTTCGATTCTAAGACACACTTTCCCCCCCCATATAAACATCTCTAAAAACGGGGTGCGTCTTAGAATCGCAGGTGCGTTTATTATTTCTTAGAATCAAAGCTTTTTTTCTGTTGGTGGTACTGAAATTAGTGTGCATCTTACAATCGATGGCGTCTTCGATCGAAGAAATACATATATATATATATATATATATTACTTGAATGTCTTATAGCTCCTGATGAAGGATCTCCGGATCCGAAACGTTGAGCGTTGTACAAGTTTGGTTGAAAGTTTTTTTTGGAACGTTTTTATATTTCGGATAAAAATAAAGAAATTTCTTTTGACATTTCTTAGCACCAGAGCTGGTCGTCTCTTTTTCTTACAGCCTTTCCGTGGTGCTTTGCCCCCTCTTTTTTCCTCAACTCCTCCTGGTCTGGTGCCAGTGCTTGATGCGGTGTCTCCCTGGTTTCTGGGGGTTCTACTTCCTCCTGTGAGGAGGATTCCTCGAGCGAGGGCCTGACAGGTGGCCATCTGAGGACCCTGTGGAGCCAGGCTGGGACCTCAGGTGGGCTGCATTTGGCCCCGAGGCCGGAGATCCTGCACCCCTGCTCTCCTGTTTTAAAGAGCTGGGCTCCATGTTAGTAAAGCTTTCCCCAGCCTGGTGCCTCCAGATGTCTTGGGCTACAACTCCCATCAAATAGCATGGGCAAAATGTTTTTATTTCAAGGGCTTTGGGGGGCCTCTGAACTACTGTAAACTAGGACCGATGGTTTTAATATATATTTTTTGCTGATGATAGTATTGTGTGTTTACTATCCTGCTTTTAAAAATAGTTTGTGTGTTTAGTATGTATCTGGTTTTTATGTTGGGAGCCACAACAGAGTGCTTTGGTACTACAGACGGGATAGAAATATTAAACGGATGAGAACTGAAGATCGGAGTACTTAGAAACTGAAGATCGGAGTACTTAGGTCGCAAAAAAAACACCCAAACACCCAAAAGTGGAAGCAGTCATACTTTTTAAGCCTTCAGGAAATACCTCCATGACTGAGATAGACGACAACCCTTTGAGGCCCTTGGCATTGCACTCAGACGTGGAAAATTACCTGTACAATTGGCGGTGTGGTCTGAGAATACGGCGACGTCACTCCATACACCGCCTGACATGCCTGCCCTTGGTAGTATATGGCCGGCTGTGACTGGGCTGGAGAGTACGGCGGCTGCACCGCTACCGTCTGCTGGCTGGAATCCCAGACGCCATAGCTCTGTCCTTGCACTGGGCCTGGGGCCGGCACCGGCAAGACCGTGACGCTCGCTTCCTGGTGGACCACGGGGTCGCTCTGTGCTACGTACTGCGGGGTCGACACCTCCAGGGTCGTTGCTACATGCTGGACTACGGGCACTTGCTGGGGAGCCGCCAGGGTCTGTTCGATTGTGTGTCCCACCAGAGTCTGAGGGTGCTCGTAGGCGGCAGGGGAGCACATGGGGTCCATGCTCGGAGTGGGGAGTAGCACCTTCCCAGCATTGGGATTGCTGGGATCCACGTACGACTGCATGGGGTAGCCAGGGGGGTAGCCCATAAAGGTGTGGTGGGAGGGGTTGTAGCCCATAGAGTCATAGGGGAGAGGGGAGGCCATCCCAAGGCTCTGCAGCTGCTGCTGCTGCTTCTGGGCCTCGCGCTGGGCCACCTCCTGCTCAAAGAGCTTCCTGCGCTCTTCCGTGGACAGTTTGTTCCGGTCCTTGATCCGAACTTTCTTCTTGGAGGATGCGGCAGGTGTGTCATATCTGAAGAAGAAGAAGAAGAAAACAGGGTGTTACGTTGCCCCGGGGCTACATGCTTGAAGACTCCAAACTGACATAACAGTAATTCTATCATTCACTACTATCCCCTTGGATTAGTCAGGAGAGCTGATGTAGCACTGCGGCTGGCTATGAACTCACAAGGCAGCTTTAAGCAGGTCGCTGTTCCCTCATCCCAAGCCCCAAACCCATTTGAAATAAAAGTTCAAAATATTATCCTACCCGGAGGGGTTGGATGTAGGGATTACCGAGATCATGCACTGTTTGTTTTATATGTTACATTTCTATCCCATCTTTCCTCCAAGGAGCCCAAGATGGCATGCACAATCCTCCTCCTCCAACTCCTCCATCTTATCCTCACAACAACCCTGTGAGGTAGGTTAGGCTAAGAATCAGTGACTGGTCCCAAGTCAGCCAGTGAGCTTCCACGGCAGAGTGGGAAGCTGAGCCCTGGTCTCCCCAGTCCAACACTCTAACCACTATACCACACTGGCTCTCATACATATATGTGTATAAATATATACACATATATGTGTATATATTTAAACTCTCAAAAGGCTACATCTCAAATGTAAGTGCCTGCTCGGAGGATGGCAACAAGGGAGAGGGCCTTTTCAGTGGTGGCCCCCCAATTATTTATTTATTTATTTATTTATTTAAAGATTTTTATGCCGCCATTCAGCCAAAAAAGGCTCTCATGGCGGCTTACAAAAGTATTTCTTGACAGTCCCTTCCCACAGGCTTACAATCTAAAAGACATGACACAAAAGGAAAGGGGATTGGGAGGGAGGAGGAGGAGGGGGGAAAGGAAAGCAAATTCAGGCACTGCAATCTTAGTTGGAAAGTTCAGCAGTTAGCAATTATGGAATGATCTCCCCGATGAGACTTACCTGGTGCCAACATTGTTATCTTTTTGGCACCGGGTCAAGACTTTTCTCTTTTCCCAGGCATGTAACAGCATTTAACAACGCTAAGTTCGTTTGTTGTTTAATGGACCCCAGAACTGTTGTTTTTAAATGGATACCGTCGTTTTTATACTGTTTATGCTTTTGATGGTTTTAAATTTTGTATACTATTTAACGTTCACTGTTTTTAACTTTGGTAAACCGCCCAGAGAGCTTCAGCTATGGGGCGGTATATAAATATAATAAATAAATAAGTTCGATATTTTAGATAAGTTCTATGACCCTATTCGGACGGCACGCTAAGCCATGGTGGTTAGGCATTTTGAGCTAATCATGAAGGCTTAGCGTGTCTTGTGTAGAGAGTTTTCTCTAACCATGGTTGCTATAAAACCATGGTTTAACCAACTTCACAAACCACATGCTGCAACAGGGTTAGCAGCCCTAACCATGGCTGCACCTTAAAGTGAGCCCAGCGCTCTTTTGTTCCATGACTCTTTCATATCATCTCCCTTTACTCAAGCTGAGGACTGTTTATTGCTACCAATCATTGATTCTTTCCGCCAAAGATGCAAAGCAACTGTTTCCAAGGCAGAACAACAACAACAACCCTGGATTGGGGTGGATTCCTGCACGGAGCAGGGGGTTGGACTCGATGGCCGTATAGGTGCCCCTTCCAACTCTACTATTCTATGATTCTATAATAACCCCACACAAGCAAACCTTTATCTATCCCAAGTTCTCCGTGGCAACTTTTTCAAACCAGCTTAGAAGGAGAGCAAGTACAAGGCCAAGGAAATAATTGCTAAGCAGCATTATTTGGAAAATGTGAGGACTTCTATAGTTGCTTCTTAATCAGTTCCACTTGCTTTGGGGTTGCCCACTTCTATTTCAAAGGTGAGTTGCAGAAACTATGTGGCTGCCAGAACTGTATTCTTGGTTTATAAGAGACCCACACCAGGGGGTTAAAGAAAAACCTTCAAAACTAATTTTGAGCTGGGGGGAAGGGAGAGAGAGAGAGAGAGAGAGAGTTGCTAATTCAACAGATCCAATTAAGTGTTAACTATAAAGAGAAAATGCAACAGGGGTGAAAATAATTGGTTCTGCACAAGGCTGTGTGAGATACAAGTTTCTGATCATGCCCAGAATTTGGTACTTGAGAATTTTGAGGGTGGCTTTCTTTTTTAAAAAGCACATTTCCAACCCTTAAAGACTTGGAAAGACAGATCTATTATTATTATTATTATTATTATTATTATTATTATTATTATTATTAATTTATATAGCACCATCAGTGTACATGGTGCTGTACAGAGTAAAACAGTAAATAGCAAGACCCTGCCGCATAGACTTACAATCTAATAAAATCATAGTAAAACAATAAGGAGGGGAAGAGAATGCAAACAGGTACAGGGTAGGGTAAGCAGGCACAGGGTAGGGTAAAACTAACAGTAGAAAGTAACAGTAGAAGTCTGTTCAGTAGATCTGAAAACAAATGGGAAACTCCTGCTGAAATCCAAGTATTGCAATGGTGGTAGAGGGCAGGATTTTAAGGGGCCTGGTTCTGTGCTCATTTTCATGACTAATAATATATTTATTTATTACCCACCTCTCCCTCTGGATTGAGGCGGGGAACAACATCAAACACAATATATTATATAAAATTAGTCAAAAGAGCATATACAATACAATATTAAAATAACAATCACAGCATCTTAACATTCTTGGGTTTAAAATTCATCTGGGTAGGCCTAGTCTTTACGGCTGTTTTAAACTCAGAGAGAGCATTAAGCTGACGAATCTGCTCCGGCAGGCCGTTCCACAGCCTGGGGTGGCAGAAGAAAAGGTCCTCTGGGTAACAGTTGCCAGCCTAGTTGTGGCTGACTGGAGTAAACCCTTCCCAGAGGACCTGAGTGTGTGGGGCAGATTGTATGGAAGAAGGCGATCCCGCAGGTAACCTGGACTCAAACCATGTAGGGCGTTAAAAGTAATAACCAACACTTTATACTTCGCCCAGAAGCTAACTGACGGAGTAAGTTGTGCTGGCCGTTACTGGGTAACAAAGCGCAATTAAGATAACAACAAATCTTCCCCAGGCTTTCACAATTTAGGCCTGAATTCCAAAGGTCAAATCAAACCAGTAGGTCTTGGAACACCTCCAAAAGGTGCTCATTTTTGGACTTTAGCAAGGGCTTAGCAGGAGGGCGTTCCACAACTGCAGGCCGGGGTGGGCGGGCAGCCACCACAAAAGTCTCTCTTGAAAGTATTTATATTCAAATTTCTATTGTTTACAAAGGCTTCATGCCAGCTTTTCTTCGTGAGGAATTGGGAGGAGGGGATGGGAGAGGTGACTCTTACAGCAGAAGAGAGAGCATTATTCCCCACACAGGAGCGCATGTTGCATGTTGTGCATGCCCACAGCATGCAGTCGATGTTGTAGGTTAGGTATGACCCCACCCCCATCCCGCTGTGCCACATGCCAGGTTCGCTGACACAGCAACCCATGCTACAGTACGGGGAATAATGCAAATGGGGGTCGCATGTACAGCACGTGCCGGGGGGGGGGGGGAGCAGCCGCGATCCCCTGAACTCGCCCCATGGCTCAAAATTCAAGGGATGCAGGGTTAGGGCAGATGAACAAGCCAAATGAATAAACTGAGAGGTAAAACATGATGCCTTGTGTGTTTGCAGCAGGATCTAAAGGCACAAGCTTTTTGGTACATTATTTAGCACGCCGCATGGTCTTGAACCTTGCCATTTTATGTATCTAGGCAAGGGCGTTTGCTATAGGGACATTCCAGCTACGGAATTCCCTCACGAATCATAGCCACTAGGCGTCCTCATTACTAGCTTTTGGGTACCTGGCAAAATCAGTCCTGTTCTTGTGAGCTGTTAATGGCATTTCAGGGTTTTTATGGTTTGGGTTTCCCTAGAAAACTAGTATTGATTTCTTTTGAGTGCTTGCATTTTTACTCTCATTTTATCTGCTCCTTTGGCATTTTTAAAAATATATTTACTCCTGTCAGCCACACTGAGGCTTTGACACTAGGGGCGGATATCAATGACTAGCAGTACTGATGGCTCTATGCTACTTCCAGTATCAGAGGCAGTAAGCTTGCTGGGGAACATGGGTGAGAGGGTGCTGTTGCACTGTGTCCGGCTTGTGGCTCCCTGGTCAACAGTTGGTTGGCCACTGTGTGAACAGAATGGACCCTTAGTCTGATCCATGGTTCAATTCCAACATCCCATCAAAAGTCTCATTGGTTCAAATCCAACATCCAATCAAACCATGGTTCAGAAACTTATGATCTGGGTTGTAAACTCTGGTTAGTGCAAAACCATAGTTGGATGCAATGCTTGAACTTCTAAACAAGCCTTCCCCAACCTGGTGCCCTCCAGATGTGCTGGAGGAGAACACCCACCATTTCTTATGATTGGCGACACCGCCAGGAGGTGATGGGAGTTACAGTCCAAAATATCTAAAGGGCACCCAGTTGGGGAAGACTGTTGAAAATGTACAAGAGGCAAACCACAGTTTAGAGTGGGTTGCCTAGTTTCTTTTTATGTGCCCTCGGCACTGACATTTCATAAATTCACGAACTCACTCCCATCTCCATGATGCACCAGCCTCTGCGAGGTGCAGCAATGGCCACAATTTTGATTTGTAAATGTAAACACCATGCCAAACTATAATCAACACAAACCATAGTCTGAAAACCCACTTCAAAGCGACTTTCTGATTCTGGTTTGTTGATCAACAGCCAACCATGGTTTGTCAATCCAGGTATCACACCAAACCATAATTAAGTTGCCTTTATTATAGTTTGGCATTATGTCTCAAGAGAATCTTTCTTTTTTCCCCTTTTCCCCCCCCACCCGTTTTTTTTTGGGGGGGGGCCCGCATCTTTGGGAAAAGATGCGTAAATAAGGTCTCCAATTCTGGTAGTCTCTCTCTCTGTTCGTATGTTATCACAGAATCATAGAATAGTAGAGTTGGAAGGGGCCTATGAGGCCATCAAGTCCAACCCCCTGCTCAATGCAGAAATCCACCCTAAAGCATCCCTGACAGATGGTTGTCCAGCTGCCTCTTGAAGGCCTCGAGTGTGGGAGAGCCCACAACCTCCCTAGGTAACTGGTTCCATTGTCGTACTGCTCTAACAGTCAGGAAGTTTTTCCTGATGTCCAGCTGGAATCTGGCTTCCTTTAACTTGAGCCCATTATTCCGTGTCCTGCACTCTGGGAGGATGGAGAAGAGATCCTGGCCCTCCTCTGTGTGACAACCTTTTAAGTATTTGAAGAGTGCCATCATGTCTCCCCTCAATCTTCTCTTCTCCAGGCTAAACATGCCCAGTTCTTTCAGTCTCTCTTCATAGGGCTTTGTTTCCAGACCTCTGATCATCCTGGTTGCCCTCCTCTGAACCCGCTCCAGCTTGTCTGCGTCCTTCTTGAATTATGGAGCCCAGAACTGGACACAATACTCTAGATGAGGCCTAACCAGGACCGAATAGAGAGGAACCAGTACCTCACGTGATTTGGAAGCTCTACTTCTATTAACGCAGCCCAAAATAGCATTTGCCTTTCTTGCAGCCATATCGCATTGTTGGCTCATATTCAGCTTGTGATCTACAACAATTCCAAGATCCTTCTTGTTTGTAGTATTGCTGAGCCAAGTATCCCCCATCTTGTAACTGTGCATTTGGTTTCTATTTCCTAAATGTAGAACTTGGCATTGATCCCTATTCAATTTCATTCTGTTGTTTTCAGCCCAGCACTCCAGCCTATCAAGATCCCTTTGAAGTTTGTTTCTGTCTTCCAGGGTATTAGCTATCCCACCCAATTTGGTGTCATCTGCAAATTTGATCAGTGTTCCCTGCATCTCCTCGTCCAAATCATTAATAAAAATGTTGAAGAGCACTGGGCCCAGGACTGAGCCCTGCAGTACCCCACTCGTTGCCTCTCCCCAGTTTGAGAAGGTTCCATTGATAAGTACTCTCACTTGACAATTTCCCCCAGTCGTTAACTAAAGAAGTTAAAGAAAAGCATAACTTGCCTGTCATCTGGTCGCTTGGTGCCTCGCTCATATGCAGATGGGGGTGATAAAGAATCTCTACGTTTTTTCTTTTCCTTACTTTGACTTTGCCTTTCAGGGTCTCGTTCTCTGCTCAGGTTTTTTGGGGTGGCAGCTGGGTCTCGGCCTGCTGTCTCTCGCCCACGATCTGCTGTCAAAAATGGGCAGAAGTTATTAGCAGAGCTATGTGATCTACTGTGGGCCTAGCTCTGTTCAGGATTTGTGTGCGTGCGTGCGTGCGTGCGTGCGTGCGTGAAAAGACAAATCCTTGTCCCAATGAGTTTCTGGTCAAAAGCACAATACTGGCTGGATTGTCCCCATAGTATTTTTTAATGTGTAAGAGTTTAAAAAACCCAAAAAAACTCTTATTTGAAAAATCCTCATAACGTAGTTCAGATATTTTTTTAAAAAAATATTGTTTACCTACCTGAGATAATGGCTGCACTCAGACATCACAATAAACCATAGTTTGTTGTGCTGGGAACAATGTCCAGTGAACCTTGGCCCTGCATGTTCGCCCTCATGCATAGCTGTGAGGAAATCCAAAGTTTTTACTTCTGTTTTTGATTGACCATAGCTGGTTGTTTTGTCCAAACCCAATGACCTATAATTAATTTTAAACACTGTTTATTTGAAATGAGCCAATTTCAAGCCACAAATTACGAAGCTGGCTTGTTTCAACAAACCACAGTCAAGTTTAATCAGTTTAGGGTTCAGCTGTAACGCTAAACTGTGGTTAATCAAAAATGGAAGCAAAAAATTCCAATCCCCTCCTTGGGGCTGCACTGGAGGATGAAGAAGAAAGGAAAACAGTTCATTCCGTGCCTATGGTTTTATTGTGACGCCCAAATGCAGCCAAAATAATACAATTTAATATTGTTTCTAAAGTCCGTTTCCCACCCTCCTGTCTGCATTCATGCTACAAAGCCTCAATATTTGTGAAAACTAGCAATGAGTTGTTGTGCATGAACGGGTGCGCTGCCTGCAGTACACCTGCCCCTTCAGCTTTACCGCACAACTAACTATTGCTCTTCTTGTATGTTGTGCAGCGTGATGGACCTCTGGGTTTAGGGGCTAAAAACAACAACAATGGTTAACCCAATAATAAACCAGGGGGGGGGGGATGAGCTAATAATGGGTTGTGCAGTAAAGTGGAAGAGCGGGCATGCTGCAAGCATCCCACCTGCTTGTAAAGTTTTTAAACGGATGGGTTGTCATTATGTGTGAACCAGATCAAGATGTCTGTTCATAGAATCATAGAATACTTCTATTAATGCAGCCCAAAATAGCGTTTGCCTTTCTTGCAGCCATATCGCACTGTTGGCTCATATTCAGCTTTGGTCTTCCTCCCAACCAGTTACCTGCTTATTAAACCGCTTTGACAAAAACAAAAAGGCACCTTTGAATACGTACCATTGGTCTCTTTTTCCGCTTGACTCTTCTTTGGGATCCTGTACACCTCCTACAAAAACAGACCACAAGAACTAAGTCAGGTTCAGCTGCCAATTTAGACGAATCGTGGGGCACGTGAAGATATAGGGTGGTCATACCACAATTCCAGAGTTCCTCCACTTCCAAAACTTGCCTGGGTCAAAGCCTGAACGTTTTCCAAAGGAGATTTAAAGACTCTGGTTGCATTCCAATGATCCTTCAAACTACGGTTTAGGGGAAATGACAGGCTAGAGCAGTGGTTCCCAAAGTGTGTGGTACCGCCCCCTTGGGGTGGGTGGGATTGCATAGGGGGTGTTAAGAGGCAAGGGGGCAGCAGGGGGGTGCTAAGAGGCAAAGGGGCAGCAGGGGGGCGTTCGAGGTGGTCTTTTCCGAGAAGCGTCTCTCCAGAAGGTCTTAAAACCCAGGGACGTTTCTATGGGAGAAGGTAGTTTGGTCCCAAGCCATATAGGGGAAGAATCCACACATGTATTAATACCGTTTAAGAAGAGTCCTTTTAACGGTGAATTGAAATATTTCAAAAGCACCAAAACGCTAATGAAGAGACATATCCTGCTTGGTGTGCCCCGTCATGCTGGCTGCAAAACAGAGGCATTTGCTCTCTTTTCCCTCCCTCCCTCAGCAAGCCTGCGTCGGGTGCTTCGGATTTTGAATAAATATTCAATTAATTGTTACTGTTTTGAATTTTATCGTTATTCTCTTCCTTAGTGGGTCGTTGAAAACCACTATTCTGAATAATGATTTTTATAGTGTAAGGTAGGGGGCACCGGGCATGAGTTTGTGGAACCAAGGGGGCAGTTACCTGAAAAAGTTTGGGAACTAATGGGCTAGAGCAAATTCTCCTCCAGACTCCTTCCTTTTCTCCATCATGATTTACCAGCTTAGATGTAATGGAAAATCATGGTTTGATTAAATCAGGACGTCATGAATTAACCCTTGTGTGAGAGAAAGAGAAGGGAGGGCTAAGGGGACTGACTGACACATGGCTTGTTCACGATCTTCCAAACCGTAGTTTTCAGGATCATCTGAATGCAGCCTTTGGCTTCAAGGAGTCTAGTTACATGTTGTGAAGGGGCATGGACCTTGTGCCTGTCAACCACACAGGCAGCAGTGAGAACATTTCAGACTTTACTTGAAGGAGAGGGCAGAGAGGTCATATAATACTAACATTTGGAAGTTACTAGCTTTGTAAAGTTCCCACACCACAAGAAAACGCTGTCTGCATAAGTCCTTTCTTTGTGAAGAACAGCAAAGTGGCACAGGGTAGGCAGGAGGAGAAAAGACAGCTTGAATTTAACATCAGATTAGTACTGGGTTTTACATAGAATGCTTTTGTGCTTTAACGAAGGGGGGAGGAAGCCACTATCTCTACTGAAGGCAAAAGAGAAACTTAATAAAAGCAATAGGTTCAAAAGGGTCAAAGGTCATTAATTATCAAATTAAAAGAGAAACTTAAAGGCAAACCACATTGACAAGAAAGGAGAAAAATGGGGCATAGTATGAAGAGTAATAACATTCAGACATTGCTTTGGGTACAGATTATGTGGTCTCAAAATTTCATCTTGTGATTTTCTTGGCCGTTCTCTTTCAACCACTTTGGCCGTCCAATCCACTTCAGTGAAAAAGAGTCACATACTGCAAGAAAACCCACAGAGACCCACAAAGTTCACATTTGTTATTTCTTACATGCTATTAAATATGAGAAGTCGAGGGTGCATCTCATGACCGGTAAGTTTCCAGGTACTTACTAAGTTACTTTTTTTTAAGGGATTCCCAGCAAGAGCTTCATAACTGGAACTTCTCACGATCGGCAAGGATTGTGTCGGCAATCCTGCTGACATTTCCTTGGGCATGCAAGGGTACCCAGGGCAAAGGGCTTGTCCACCACTTCAGTTTTAGGGGTGCTTACTTCAATCTATTTTTGGTCCATTTTTTAATGATCATCATTACAATTACATTGCAAAGCTCTGGGCACATTGATTGCAAAGTACAAGAAGACAGGTCTCTTACAGATCTTACAATCTGTAATCTGACACAAGGAATGCAACAGAGGAAGGGGAAGGAGATGAAGGCAGGGATAAACAGGAGAAGAATATGCCCATATCCCAATTAATTCCCCAGAAGAATGAACACCTACATTGAGCAGGGGATTGGACTCAATGGCCTTTAGGCCCCCTTCCAACTCTACTATTCTATGGTTCTATGATCTCCAAATTTAGTAAGGTTGCATCATAGCCTCCTTGGCCCAGCTGCTCATGGGCTGGTCCCTGACCCATGATGTCTTCATCTCACCTAGAGCAGCTTGCTTGGAAAGGTTACCAGTAGCTCCTCTTGACAGCAAAGGAAAATTGAAGGAAAAGGAGAGAAAAACAGCCCAGAAGGGAAAAAAATCTCAACATAATGCCCCTCCTTTCCCATGTGAGCCTAGTAGGGCTTTGAATACGGCAGGTACTTACTTGGTCTTTAGTTCCCCCATCCCACAGTAGAATTGCTGTGTTAGGATATTTGTAACCCGCACTTTATAAAGCTATATGCCAGGTTAATTAGCTGAAGGTGAACCTTCTCCCATATGTTTCTGCCGGATTGCTAGAATCATCTTCAGAGGCTCTTCTCTGGGTGCTGCCGCCCATAACAGTGCAGTGGGTGGCTACCAGGGGAAGAGACTTCTCTGTAGTGGCCCCCTGTGAGTGAAATGCTCTGCCCAGGGAGATCCACCTGGTGCCTTCACTGTATATTATTTAGACATCATTTTAAAACCTCCCACTTCTAGAAAACATTTAATCTTTAATCCGTTTACTGATGGCTGTTTCAGATTTTTAATCACAACTGGCAGAATGCCCTCCCTCACAGGAGTTTAGAATCATAAACAGACCCCAAAACAATTGAATAACCAAAACAACAATGAAAATATTAAATAGTTTTTGTTATTTTGGGGGGGGGTTGTTGCTGTTTATTATTATTATTATTAAACTGTTCCAATGGCATTTGCCAACTGGGCAATTGATGAATAAATAATAAACAAATAAATAATAATACTCCAAGCCCTCCTTGGATTCTTCATCATAGCTTTACCTTTAGTATGGTCATGTTCGGACGACACTTTGGTATGAACTCCACCCCACGAACTGTGTGGTGTGGAGTTCAGGCATGTTGCTTTAAAGCAGCCTTCCTCAACCTGGGGCGCTCCAGATGTGTTGGACTAGAACTCCCAGAATGCCCCAGCTGGCTGGGGCATTCTGGGAGATGCAGTCCAACGCATCTGGAGCGCCCCAGGTTGAGGAAGGCTGCTTTAACGTGTCATGGTAAAAGTTGTCTGTGGGGCGGAGTTCACCCGCTGCATGGGCTAGGCTTCTCCCCTGGCTCTGCACACCCCACCGAATGGTGGCGCGGGTTGGGGCACCGCTATTCCGTGGGGAGTGGAGCGGGGGGGGAGCCAAAACACGCTCCGCGCCTCTCGCCCTAGCAACAAGCGGAGGCAGCGTGCCTCCCTGGAAAATGGATCCATTCCCCTGAAGGAAGAAGGCAATGCCCTCAGCGGATGGATCCATTTTGCAGTGAAGCGCCGCCTCTTGTTGCTAGGGCGATGGCCGCGCCTGTCGCTGACACCGTAGGAAGAAAGGGGTGGCAGGTGGATCGGTCCTCGGAGAACTAATCTATCCGCCCCTTCCTCCTTTCAGCGGGATGGACACAGTAAGGACACCCCGGCTGCAGTTGTTGTAGCTGCGCTGAAAAGAGGAAGGATACCTCTCGCGGTTTGATGATACACATCAAGCAGTGGGAGGCATTCTTCGCGCCCCCCCTCCCCCGAAGCATTTGTAGATGGAACGAGCTCGGGTTCTCCCGAGAGCATCAGGGAAGCTCTTTCCATCCCCTCAAGTCGATATCCACATGGATCGCAGGTCAGGGTGGGCGGGCGACAGGACGTGCACATCCCTGGGAACACGTAGGGTGCCATGATCATGGTGCCCCACCCAGGGACGGCACACTCGGGGCTCCCCAACTGCATCCTGCCACGGAATTCTTTCCCATGCCTATAGTGTCCCGCCGGGCAAGAGAAGCCGGGGGGGGGGGGGGTTGCCGCTCTTGCCTGGTGACTCTGTAGACATGGGGAAAACTCCACGGAACCCACCACCACAACACAACCGTTGTGCAGGAACTCTCCTCTGCACAGCATGGATATTCTGTGGTGTGTTTTTTTTTTAAAAAAAAACCTCCGTTGTTGCATTGAGTTTTCCTGCCAGACGACACTTTTCTCAACCATGGAGTTCTAAAACCACTGTTGACTAACGTGTCGTCCGCACCAAGTCTATGAGTTTGCATTGTTTTCTGTTTCTTAGTTGGACTTTTAAGAGAACTCTTCTTGGCCTTCTTGACATTTTAACCACACTGGCAAGCTTTTGGATCGTTTGTGCCTGTTCTAATCTGTGGTGAACATCTTAGTTGACTCTATTACAACTGTTTTAGAATCAGGCTTCCTGGAGAGATCTGAGCCCTGCACACCTGCTCCCTTCGGTTTCCATTTCACTAATCTTGTTATTTTTGATTAATTGCCCTTTTAGAAATTAAGTTGTGTCCATGTTGGATTTTCTAAGCAATTTCCCACTTGCGTATGTATGAAATCACCTAGCGCTGTACTCACTGGCCAAGATCCAAAGAGCTCCTTTGGCTCACACATGGTTCTTGAAGCTCAGTGAAATGTTAGACCAACACTAGCATCCAGAGCACCTGGGAAGCTAGGGGAGAGGACCCCCCCCCACCTACCCCCAGCATTTTCAATACTTCCAGCTTCTCTGGAGGAGGGAACCAGCTGTGAACCATCTATCCTGGTGAGAAGACCTCACCTCCTCTGAACTGCATTTAAGCCGCAAAATGCAGCGGCTAGATTGATTTCAGGAACCAGAAGGTTCGACCATATAACACCTGCTCTGGTCCGCTTGCACTGGCTGCCTGTATGTTTCCGAGCCCAATTCAAGGTGCTGGTTTTGACCTATAAAGCCTTACATGGCTTGGGACCGCAATACCTGATGGAACGCCTCTCCCAACGTGAATATACCCGGTCACTACGTTCAACATCTAAGGTCCTCCTCTGAGTGCCTTCTCCGAGACAGGCTCGGAGTGTGGCAATGAGGGATAGGGCCTTTTCGGTGGTGGCTCCCAGACTATGGAACGATCTCCCTGACGAGGCTCGCCTGGCGCCAACGCTGCTATCTTTCCGGCGCCAGGTTAAGACTTTCCTCTTTACCCAGGCATATGGCGGCGCATCTTAATCACCCACATGTTTAGTTTTTTAACGGTTTTTAATGCTTTATGTGTGTATGTTCTGTGTTTTAGGATTTAAAATTTTGTATACTCGTTTATATCTTAATTTTAGAATTTCTGTAAACCGCCCAGAGAGCCCTGGCTATGGGAGCAGTGTATAAGTGCAATAAATAAATAAATAATAAGCCAGGCTGCTATGACCCCTTGGAGTGCAACAGCACCATAACTAGTAGTTTGGAATAACTTTATTTTTTTTTATTTTTTTGGCCTGGTAATTTTGATTTCATTCTGTACTTATGAATTAAATCTGGATTATTTCACTGAAATGCTGAAGTTATCCCAAGTTTATTGAACTGATTTTTTAAAAAGTTTATGTATTTTGATACGTTAATATTTATTATAAAGCAGCTTCCTGTGGAGAAGTGCCAAATTAATAAACTAAAAATCTATAACTTTTAGCTTCCCCCACCCCCTTTGAAGATGGGGCATGTCACCAAAAGTTGTTTTTAAAAACCCGTCCCTTTCAGAATGCAGTTGCCATGCAGCATGCAACCTGCTTCTTGAGAAAACCAAGGCCAAAGCTCCCCTGGGCTCACAGAATTGGTGCCACTGTCCCTTGGATCGTGCCCTTTTCCTTCTGTGTCATAACCCAAGCAAGACTTTGGCCAGATTTGAAGTTAGATTAATTCACACCATAGGATTAGGATGCTGTTCAGTCATGTGGCACATACTGTAAAATATTCCACATTTGTCAGAAATGTCCTTGAATAAGTAGCAGTCGGCCGGGTTTTTTAATTGCATCATGGGTAGGGTGACCGTATGAAAAGGAGGACTGGGCTCCTGTTTCTTTAACAGTTGTACTGAAAAGGAGATTTCAGCAGGTGTCATTTGTATATATGGAGAACCTGGTGAAATTCCCTCTTCATCATAACAGTTAAAGCTGCCCTCTTTTAAAGCTGTGACTCTAGTATAGCTTCTGCAGCTTTAACTGTGGTGATGAAGAGGGAATTTCACCAGGTTCTCCATATATACAAAGGACACCTGCCAAATTTCCCTTTTCTATGCAACTGTTAAAAGATACAAGAGCCCTGTCCTCCTTTTCATACGGTCACCCTCATCATGGGGCCACCTGATAGCACTAGTAAGAGTGAAGTCACCTTGGTCCCTTGCCTAGCAAGACAGGCTCACCCACAGACACGGCCGCTGAGCTTCTGGATTTGTCCATCACAACTTCAACCCTCTATGGCAGTGGTTCTCAACCTGGGGCGCTCCAGATGTGTTGGACTGCATCTCCCAGAATGCCCCAGCCACCTGGCTGGGGCATTCTGGGAGTTGTAGTCCAACACATCTGGAGCGCCCCAGGTTGAGAAAGGCTGCTGTATGGGATGATGGAGTAACACCTCAAACATCAGGACTAAGGGTTAGGGGCTTGAGGACTATGGGCTGTGCCCCTGTGTTCAACAGGCCCCAACCCCTGATCTTCTAATGCGTAGCTAGGCCCTGCATCCTGGTCCACCAAGAGTCTTTCCTTCTACTTTCTAGAACCCAGTGGCAGGCAAGGGGTGCGTATCTGACCCTCCCAGGCCCCCAAAAGTCAAGCCCCCTACCGCTGGCCCCATCCCCTTTCCCACAACTATGAATCAATAGAGGTTTCCCAGCTTTTGTGCAGTTCTGTGGCCCACATTCTAAAAGGCTGAAATGCCTCTTCTAAGGCTTTCGTTAGTGGCAGTAAGAGCTCTAAGCTTAAAAGAAATATCTCCACTCCGCCCTTTCTTCTTCAGCACCGCCCACTACTGGAATGTGCCCCCTCAACCCCCAGAACTTCTCCAAAATGAATTTCTGCCCTTGGGCTGAAAGAGGTTTGGCTAGGGTGACCCTATGAGAAGGAGGACAGGGCTCCTGTATCTTTATCAGTTGCATAGAAAAGGGGATTTCAGCAGGTGTCATTAGTACATATGGAGAACCTGGTGAAATTCCCTCTTCATCACCACAGTTAAAGCTGCAGGAGCTATACTAGAGTGGCCAGATACAAAAGAGGGCAGGGCACCTTCAGCTTTAACTGTGGTGATGACGAGGGAATCTCACCAGGTTCTCCATATATACAAATGACACCAATACAACTTTTCAATACAACTGTTTAAAGATACCGAAGCCCTGTCCTCCTTTTCATAGGGTCGCCCTAGGTTTGGCAACCCTATTCTAGGGGGTACCAGGCTCCACCCCAGCCTACCAAACATCACCTTTATCCCCCCGCCCCCAGGCCTTGCCTGCAGTGGTTCTCAACCTTTTTTGCTCCATTCCCCCCTTTCACCATTGTTCAGAATATAATTCCCCCCTTCCCAAGACAGACTAACTCAAAAGGTGCATTCCAAATAATATGCACATAATATTGAAAATCTTTTATTTTTTTCCTATATTAGTCCCATTTAAAGGGGCAACGCAAAGCATGGCGCCTTTTACATTCTCAGCTCCCATGCTTAATGGGAAGCTTGAAACTTCTAGGATTGCGAGGGAGGGAGGGAAAAGAGAGCAAAGGCCTGGATTTTGCAGACAACATGACACTTTTCTGGGACTTTTTAATAACATGTGTAGGAAGACATAATCTACAGGACATCATACTTTGCTGAATAGTGGTCCCAATTCCCCCCCCCCGCAACCCTAAAATTCTCCCCCACGGGGGGGGGGGAATTCCCCCCTTGTTGAGAACCCATACTCTAGAGCCTCAGCGCCAGAGATCTGGCATCCTCTTCCACGCTTCTAGAGGTCTGCCTCCTCCCTTCCCTATTAAGCTGAAGGCACCTTACGCTGCAAACGCCTGGCACTCACAACGTGAGGGCTTAGACTTCAGGATGAACCAAACACGGGCTTGTTCTGGTTAGATGCTTTAGCAGTCAATGGATGTAGCTCTAAAAGCCACATGTGAGAGAAATACTGAGGGTTACCTTGCTACTACCACCACACGATGGAACAACGCGTGGGTTATTCTACCTATGTTTCTTTTTAAATAATAATAATTGAGGTTTGGGTCTATGGAACTCACTGCCACTGTTTTTATTAAAAGATTGGTTTAGATTGCTTAAATGTTCTTATATTAAATATGCTTGGTTAACATTCCAATAGGTAAGAAAGTCTTCCCCAGCAAAATAAACTCTCAGTATCAGATTTCCCTAACCCCTCTAAAACAGGAACAGATTCTGTACACCAGTCTTCCTCTGCCTCCATCTCTTCCTGCTTCTTCTGGTTTCTAGGATGATCCAGGTATTTCAGGGACTACTTGCTGACATTCCTAGATTCTATTATGTATAAATTGGATTCCTCATAAAATGTTTGTGTTTGATGTATCAAATTTAAAAGTATTATTCAGACAACAGTCACAAATTCACTCAGTTTACTTTAAAATGTTTTTATTTTTAATGATACTTTTATGAGAAAACCAAGTCCTACATCAAGGGTGGGTAATTTCGGGGGGATCTGGCAACCATTTTAGAAAAAAATCAACACGAACCTGCTACGAAGCACTGAAAGGATTGAATGTAGCTTATTCTCAAGCTAAATTTGACCCTCTTAGTGCTCCGTCGTGGCTATGGACTGCTAAAAGGGCAATTTAAGGAGGTAAAATGGTGGTGGTGGTGGATTTGCCTCAGCCACCAAATTTGGTGGGGCAGCACACCGCCTATGGGCTGCGTGTTTCCCACCCATCATACATAAAACATTTTATGTTCTTAAAGCAGCAAAGTGCCTTCAGATCTGTAGTAAGTGCTAAAAAAAGGTAAGTGTTGTATTTTTTCCATTTCCCCCAAATTTTCCAACTATAAATCAAGAAAGAGAGCAATTTTCTGCCACCTAGACAGTGTCTAGGGAATATAAAATACCCACGTTCCCTTTACCCTAGCAGCCAGCGTGGAAAGAAACATGCTGACTGCTGCTACGTGAGGGGGGTTCCCAGGGCAAGGAGGAGAGGGGACCGGGGTATCCCCCCAGCGGTCTCCACTCTCCTTTTCTCCCCCTCCCCGAAGTCTCCTCTAAATGGGTGAAATTGGCCCACCTCCCGCTCCACACTCATAAGCCTCCAAGTTCGGAGATTTACGAATACGGCTGGGGGCATCCCACAGGACTGCGCACTATGCGTGTGAAATTAAATTATGACTGCTAAGCCAGATTAAGTAAGTACTTGTAATATAAACACTACTCAGTTTTTTGCTCCCACAATGAAAAGACTAGACTCCATCTTAATATAAAGACAACTACTAGCTAGTTGGGCTGAAAGCCATTGGTAATTTGGTTTTATTTTTGGACATAGATGAATCTACAATATATTTAATACAGCACAAAAAAAGGGGGGGATACCAAACATTTTGGCTTTAAACATTTAACTTTATTATTTAAAGACTCCAATATACTTATCGGTCTCCAAGTTATAACTGAGATTACTCTGTTTTCATAAAGCACTGAAACAGAGCATATAGTGAGGCCTAGATAATAAATCCCTTCTTTTGCCTAGCTACTGTTTGCTAAAAGGCTATGTAAAAATATTTCCCTGCAGTAGCAAACACAGGTGAGGGCTAATTAAGAAACTTTATTAAGGATGACAAAATTATTCTGATTTACGCAATCAGTTCGAGATGAAGTGGATACCCTCCAAAATATAGAAGACTGATTATTCAGCCAAAAGGAAAAATGCCTTCCGCTATCCCTGAGCGCTGATTCAGGTGGATATATGAGCCATATCTTCTCTGTCTCCCCTCCACACTCATCCCATGACTCAAAATTCAAGGGATTCAGGGTTAGGGTAGATGAACAAGCCAAATAAATAAATAAATCCGGAGGTAAAATGCCTTGTGTGTTTGCAGCAGGATCTAAAGGTACAAGCTTTTGGAACATTGTTTAGCACACTGCATCACCAGACCGGCTCCCCACATGGTCGTGAACTTTGCTGTTTTATATATCTAGGCAAGGGCGTTTGCTATAGGGACATTCCAGCTACGGAATTCCCTCACGAATCATAGCCACTAGGCATCCTCATGACTAGCTTTTAGGTACCTGGCAAAATCAGTCCTGTGCTTGTGAGCTTTTAATGGCATTTCGGGGGTTTTATGGTTTGGGTTTCCCTATAAATCTTAATATTGATTTCTTTTGGGTGCTTCCATTTTTACTCTCATTTCATCTGCTCCTCTGGCATCTTTTAAATATATTTACTCTTGCCAGCTACCCTAAGTCTCTGACAATAGGAGCAGATATCTTTCCCTATGTCTGTCCTGTTTATCTTCTTCCTCCCATACTCCAAATATGCAGGCTCTTTCCAACAAATCTGGGAACTGGGGTTCATTTAAATTGTGATTAGCACAAAGTTCTGTATTTTATTTGTTCCCATCCTTTTGTTGTCATACTTCCTTAATTCTATTTCCTTCTCCCCCCCACACACCCCTCTAATTCAACTGTCTCACGCCATGAACTATAAAAAGAACGTATCATCTTTCTATTGCACAAGCAATAGAAAATATTAATATGAAGGGGTTATATACCAGTTTTTAGTTTAAAGCTAAATCAGGAACACAAAGTGAACTTTTCAGAGCTAGAGGAAGTAAGCTGTACACCCAGAAAAGTATGGGAGAAGGAACTCCACGCCACTCTGAAGTGACCCTTCGTCTTGGAAAGGCTGCTCAGGAGAATAGCCTATACATTCAACCTATGCCATTTAGTCTAATGTATTGTCTTTTTCAAATATATACTATGCAGCTTCTGATCTGGGATTAACAGTACTTGTACCGCAACACCTACGAAAGTATGGAACCATGTAATTATTCAAACTGAATTATGTAGAAAAATGCTAAAAGCTTGATCCACTAGTAAGCACAGGAATTAACAAGGGAAATGCTCAGTTCCAACAGCGGAACGAAGACAGTTTATTCATCAGTCTCTGTGTCTGCGTGCACTGGGCTTTAAAATAATGGGGTGACACACTGAAGAGTGTTTATCTTTGCTTCCTAACAAACACGTACTGATTTTTAAGAAGTATCAGCACTTGTGAAGTTCTACAAACACTGGGATCCATGAAAACTTCCAAGTTCTACAGATAAAAGATTCACAAGAATCTGCTGAAAATACCCTTGCAGTTTTAACCAGGAACCGCTGATACATTTAAAGGCCACATGGGCTAATGGGACAGATTCCATGGCAGAAAAGACTTTAGTATTTAAGTTAGTCAAAGAGCCTCAGAATGGAGCCCGTGCAATGGCCTATGCCATACATACTCAAGTGATCGCAGTGTAAACATGCAGCAACCACCACTATGCAGCGGCCTGTATGGAATGAAGAGCAATTAACAGCTGGGAGGCAAAGGACAGGAGCTCCTGTTTATCAACCAACTGAAGGAAAGACCAACTCAAGTAGGGAATCTAAAGGGTGCATAGCAGAGGGACAGAGATGGTGAGAGAGGAAGAAGAGCAGTAGGGGCCCTTACTATCTATAGAACCATATTTATAGACCTATCACCAGTCCATTAACAGAACTGGTATATTTGGAGCCAAGTCTAAATCCAAGTAAAAGTCTAAAGAGGACTAAAACTCCATTTCTGTGTTCCTAATCCAAAGGATAAGTAAGCTGCTCCTCCAAAATTGCCATCTTCTGAAGAGGTTGCAATTGCCAGGGGTTTGACTCAGTTCACGTTCTAAACCATCCCTTATTCATCTCCACTGATAACTGAACGAGTGTAAGCATGTCACCTTAATATACACATCCAGCATGAAACTAGCCTCACCTCAAGGAAACATTATGCTGAACTCATCCGGGGGTGGATGGGGGGTTCCTACCTTAATTCTGACCACAGTTGAGTATTTCAAGTACCCACCAGAAAATAAAAATTAGAGCCAACTAACCACGTAATTACCATTTTAATGCCTTTTTATGGATGAAATTTGCCCTTGGTCTATATATGCTGGATTGAGAGCATCCATTTCATGATGTGGCAAAATATTCCATTAGAAGAAGTGACTCTTTATGGTCATGAATGCCCACCAGCTCCTTCATTCAAATGTTGGGAAGTAGCCAGCAATGGAATCATTAAGCCATCAGTTTTCTATGGCTCAGATTTCATTAGTCCTTCTTGGGACACTTACCTGTTTCTCCTATGCCGAAAGGCATATTGACTAAATTCCAGGTCTTCCTGTGAGTGAAGCAAAGGTGATGTTGTTGTTGTTTTGTTAGACGCTGTTGAATGACTGTTCCACTGTGGAGTACATTTTCAGCACAGGGAGACACATGCATCATTCCCTCAGCCAATGGGAAATGCTTGCAGAAACCCATGCTGAAAACGTATCCTTCTGGATGTGTGAGGTGTGTGTGTTTCAATGGGTTGTGTGCTGCCTGGTCGATATTCACCTGGGTTCAGGACTTCCAACCGTAAAGGCCTTGAAAATCCAAGCCACGGCAGTTGTCTTTTGTGTGAAGAGGAATAAATATATAGATATATGGAAAAAAAAAGAATAGCTCACTCGATCCTTTCCCGCCAGGAGTAGGGGGGTTCTCCCAGAGCGACATCCATTGTCGGCAATGGACGTACCAAAATTACGTCGGCATCAATGAGTTAGCCACCTCTGTCCTCTCTTTTTCCACCTATTATATTTCTCATGCATCATCCAGCTTCCCAACCATCTTCCTGTTTTCTTCACAGTACGCACGCTATGTCCTCTCCTTTCTTCAGGACGGAGTTGAAAATGGAGTTGAGAAAAGGAGACTCATGGTCAGCTGGGGATGATGTTAACAAGCTCCTTGCTGCCCTGAGAAGCTGGATGGAAATGGTTGAAATTACTACAAGGGGGTCAGAATTAAGAGGTCGGGAAGGACACAGCTTTACGTTACAAGCTTTCCACACCCTCCCGCCCCATTGCTTCCAAAGCACGACACAGGTGACTGGCACTCCAAAGCTTTAAGATGAGGTTGGAAGGCCCTGAAAACTATCAACATTAACTTCCTCTCTTCTAGGTGTTGGTCATGGAAAAAAGACAAATGGGCTACATGTCTACCCCAGAGACAACATGCCCAAATATTCTTCTTTCATCGGGTAAAAAAAAAAGGTATGCCATTTACCACAGCACCCAAGCTTAAAATTCTTTCCAGAGTTTTTAAAGCACTCAGCTCCAACGGCTAAGCTTCAAAACACAACGCTGGGAATGTCAGACAGAAGTAGCTAACTCTTAGTGCCGTGATGAAGTACAGGACAGGTTATATTCAATGTGTCATTATAGTAGCTCCAAACATAGGAATCTAAAAGGGATTATTGTTTTTTGACAGATGTAAGGAAGGGGGAGGGGCTGATTTCAGATACATGGGCATCCGGATCAGAAACTCTGTCAATTAGATCCATATACCCAAGATCAATACTTTAAAACCATGTAATGGCTTTCTGAATATTATAAGTGTGATATAAACTGAAAGGGCTTTAAAATCTGAAATAGTAACTTTTGATGGATAATGATTCCATAGCTGACCACAGTTTTGAACAAGTTGATTTTGAGCCAGAATTATACCAAGAGGGGGGCGGGATAAGATAGTTTAGCAGGAAAATTGTTTTTTCATATGTAACCCCACACCTCCACAAATCCTCAAAGAGAGATGCAGTTAAACTGCTCTTTGGGTTTTCTTTTACAACTAATTTGGGTTTTCCCTTTCAATGCTCAGCACTGGGACATAGACCGAAAAGTCTGTAATGGACATTAAAATCATGCATAAATGAAACTCAAGTACAAACCCCTGAACCTTGACTAACTTGGCAAAACCCTGTTTGTACAAGTGTTTTTCTACCTTATGCGAGGAAAAGAGAGCAAGCCTCAGGTTCACACATGTCTCATGTACAAGGTTCACCTGGCAGCTATACCTGGCTACTCCATGAACTGGCTTATCAATCTGCTATGTCAATTCAGCCGCGGATAGCAGATTCAGGAAGCTCCTGGGTTTACATAAGCTAGTATTGTTCTACGCCATACGGGGGGAGAAATCTACCTGGGGACAGGACGCATGGGAACCCAAGGGGTAAAAAAGCATTCTTGCAAGCAAACCCAAAGTAAGTTGTCAATTCAAGGTGCAATATACAGTGTACATACTCTAAACAGAAAGGGAGCAAGACATACAACCTTACTTTTCTACAGACATTTGGCAGCCTAGCAGATTATTTTAGAAGTTAACCACCTTGATAGAGTCCATGTTTTCATGCCACATTCATTCTGCCACTCTAACTCAAATTCTGAGAACCATAGGATAGCTTAAAAAAAAATCCTCTCCTTCATATGAAACACTATTCTCCCGACCTATTTGCATATATGTAAACTAAGTGGGCTAAAGTGCTTCTTTGGGGGCGGTCAGGAAGGTGTTCCTCAGAAAGGCAACTATGTACCTTTTTTTTACATCTTCCTCATTTAAAAAATGATCATCTGAACAAATCTTCAGATGCAGGGGAAAGGAATTATTTCGGATTTCAGAAGTGGGTCAACCCTAAATTGTATGCATACTACTGTTTAGTACTTCATCTTAAGAATTATCAACAAGCCAGACTTTTAGGAACAGGATACTGGCCTACACAACCGCAGTCTACTATAGAGCATCTGTTGGCTCCAATGTGATTTGCCTTCCTCAGTCCCAAGTCACACACTAGTACCACTGAATCTTTCCGCGTATCTCCTTAAAGGAAGAATGAACTGGCAATTAAGGCTGTCCACTGAGAAGGAAGAGCAAAACAGATTGAATAAATGGCAACTCGGACCCTGTTTTCTTGTGCAGTAAGTGATGCAGCAAAGAGGGTGACGGGTGGATTTGAATCTTTTGCCATGAGAGAGACAGAGACTGTGTCCTGCTCTTGGATATCTCCACCCTCACACCCTTCATCACATTAGGCTAACGAATAAGACAGCAAAATATCACGTACAACTGGAGTAGTATGATCATTTCCAGGCTAACTATTCTTACAAAAGCAAAACAGAACAGCAACATCCCTCAAATGCTTCTCAATAGACAGCCTGTGTTTTTTAAGGACAGGTGATAGTTCGTGTTTTATGTCAAAGGGACTCAAATCGCTGTTACACATTATTATGATTTTAGCCAAAAAAAACTGTCGGTCACTTCACTCATGGACAGCTATTTGCTAATTGTTGTGCTGAACAGACATCTAAGGGTAAGGTCAGCAAGATGATCGATACTGTTTTGATTCAACCAACACTTTCCCTTTGCAAAGTTAAAGTATTCCTCTTTCGTCAATATTGAACCAACCAACTGGCAGCAATGTGCAGAAAGGTTTGTTTTAAAAAGAAAAACAGAATACTCCCAGAAAGTTTTGAATCAAACCATCTTCCAAAGGGAAAGGACCTACAACTTGTTTGCAATGGGAATAACAAATCCCACCACCACGACCCCAATCCAAATTTTACCAAAGCAGGGCCCCAAGATTCAGCTCTGCGAATAGACGGTGCAATTTCCAGCGCCTTTATTTGGCTTTGCATAATTTACTTATTTTCCATAGTTCATAGTTTCCTGATAATTCAAAACTATTTGCCAAGAAAGAGGGCGAATGGGGAGGACATAGGAGGAGAAAAGGACACAGTTATAGCTTCTGAACTTTCTCTCTGAAAGCATTTTAAATGTTTTGTATTTTTGGCCTATCATCTTAATCACAGAATAGTAGAGTTGGAAGGGGCCTATAAGGCCATCCAGTCCAACCCCCTGCTCAATGTAGGAATCTATCTTAAAGCATCCCTGACAGATGGCTGTCCAGCTGCCTCTGGAAGGCCTCGAGTGTGGGAGAGCCCACAACCTCCCTAGGCAATTTGTTCCATAAAGTAGGCAACTGCACTCATTTGGGATACGCACATACCCTTTGCACATAGAAACATGTGAACTGTGAGAAATCCCCATTTCTTCCTGCTCTGAATGGTAAAAAGCAACCTGCTGCAGAGAAACTAACTTACTTTTAGGTCTTTCCAGCCGTCCAGAAGCTTGCCAGCCAAATCGCTCACATCCACTATCTTATCCGTCTGTCCTTGACTCCTCTCACTCTCCACATCCGACACGCCTTCCTCTTCATCTTGAGAGGGCGTTTCCGCAGCAACAGACTCCTCCAGCTTTGTGGTGCTGCTCTCTTTCATCTCTGCCTCGGGCTCCATCTCCTGCTCGGCGGCAGCCTGAGATTTGCCGGTGTCTGCCGAGGTCTCAACGGCGGCGTTCCTGGTCGGCTCTTGCTGCAGCGACTGTTCCTCTGCGGCCTCTGTGGGGGTGCTCTCCGGCTGCTCAAGGTCCTCTTTGCCCTCCTTCAACTCAATCTCACTGGTAGTATCCGAGATGGCGCTGTCCATGCTGTTTTCACTTATGATTTTGAGCCTTCGAAAAGCAAGCTTCTTAGGGGTGTCCGTGTCACCCTCGGTGCTGGGCTTAGTAGAAGGATCAGGCGTATTGAGTGGAGTATGAGCTCGCGATGTGTTCTCGCTGGAGTAACCATCCCCTTCGCTTAGCTGCGGAATGGCGGACTTGGTCTGGGCCCAGCGTTGGATGATCGGAAGCACTTTGCTCTCCTCCAACATGTTTTTGTTGGGAATCGGCAAGAGCTCCAAAGTCTTTATAATCTGATCACAAAATACGAAATGGCAACCGTTAACTTTCAATAATTGTTGGCTTGGCTATAGTAAGTTTTCCAAGGGGAACCAGACCCTGTAAAACTTGCAGTCAATGTATGTTCTGCTCAATGTGAGACTATCTGATAGTGAAGGATTGGATTCCTGCATTGAGCAGGGGGTTGGACTCGACGGCCTTGTAGGCCCCTTCCGACTCTGCTATTCTAGGATTCTATGAAATGTCCTGGCTGTTAGAGCAGTACGACAATGGAATCAGTTACCTAGGGAGGCTGTGGGCTCTCCCACACTAGAAGCCTTCAAGAGGCAGCTGGACAACCCTCTGTCAGGGATGCTGTAGGGTGGATTCCTGCATTGAGCAGGGGGTTGGACTCGATGGCCTTGTAGGCCCCTTCCGACTCTGCTATTCTATGATTATCATCTCCCTCCCTCTCTTTCTCCCTTAACCCCTTTGTTGCTTACTTAGCACTGACCATAACTTGCTATATGATCTGAATTAGCAACTTATGGTTAGCACATAGATAACCCTGCTGGATCAAACAAAACTTATCTAGTCCAGCATTTGGTTCCCTCAGTGGCCAATGGGAAGCCCACATGCAGGACAGGAGCACAACAGCACCTCCTGCCTGCGTTCCCTAAGTGGTATTCAGAGATATAATACCACTGATACTGGAGGGTAACATATAGTCATAATGACTTGTAGCCATTGATGGCCTTTATGCTCTGGAATCAGAAGCCCATTTTAATGCACCGTTTCCTGTACTTGTGTGGAGGCAAGTGCTAAGCATGCTGTGCTGATTTGGACGCCAGATAGTTATGGTTAGTGCTAAACAGGAAATGAAGGAGGCTGCCACATGCAAGCGGAGGAAGATCATAGAATCATAGAATAGCAGAGTTGGAAGGGGGCTACAAGGCCATTGAGTCCAACCCCCTGCTCAATGCAGGAATCCACCCTAAAGCATCCCTGACAGATGGTTGTCCAGCTGCCTCTTGAAGGCCTCTAGTGTGGGAGAGCCCACAACCTCCCTAGGTAACTGATTCCATTGTCGTACTGCTCTAACAGTCAGGAAGTTTTTCCTGATGTCCAGCTGGAATCTGGCTTCCTGTAACTTGACCCCATTATTCCATGTCCTGCACTCTGGGAGGGTCAAGAAGAGATCCTGGCCCTCCTCTGTGTGACAACCTTTTAAGTCTTTGAAGAGTGCTCTCATGTCTCCCCTCAACCTTCTCCTTTCAAACATAGGGACTTCCGGGAGGAAGGAGGGACGAGAACGGGTTTTCCCGGGGATAAGTAATCTGGCTTCATTTAACTTGAGCCCGTTGTTCTGTGTCCTGCACTCTGGGAGGATCGAGAAGAGATCCTCCATGAGATGGAGTACATGATCCTGCCGCTTGTCCCCAGTCCTCAAAACCATTCTGAAAAATAGCCTGAATTGAGCCTGAGTGTCCCTTAAGTGGCTCTAGATAATGTCTGAAATTTCAGACACCAGATCAGGAAAAAATTCCCTTAAGACTTAAACGGGTAAATTAAAGGACAGACCACTGTTATAGCTCGTTTAGATGATGCCAGCTGGGGAAGTCACACATACAGGAACCTAAGGTAAAATGCCTGACAGTGCGATGGATGTTAGGTAGACCCAGATGAAGGCCTCATATCTAGAATGACATCTCTAACTTGATATTGCTTACATTCCAAATACAAAGGATCAGGGTGGGCAACCCTTTTGGACCCGAGGGCTGTGTGCACTCCTGAGTGGCAAGCTAGAGCCACGTGTATGTACATGTGTGTGCACGTGCACACATCCTCCCTCACCCTTTTCAGTGTGCAGGGATGGGGAGGTTTAGTCTTCCCTTCCCTGTCCACTGAGCCTGGATTGTTGAGGGTGGGAGAGGCTCCAAGACCCCTCCCCGTCTAGCAATCCTTTCAGAGATCCCTGGAGAGGAGGGCGAAGCCTCTCCCTCTCCACAGTGACAACGATTGGGTTGCCATTTCTCCACCAAGGGAATTGGCGACTCCAGCTGCATTGGAATTAAGGGAGGGGGAAAGGCTAAAATATCTTCCCCCCTGCCTGAACAACCCTAATCGGGATCACTGTCAGGGTGGTGCTATTAGCTGGGTCAAGACACCAGCTCATGGATTTTCCTGGGGCTCAAGGGGCCACACAGGAAAGCAGCTGGAAGCCATTATGCAGGCCACAGTTTGCCCACCCCTGTAGTAGACTGAACGCTTTCGCCTCTTTCAAGAGAAGGCACAACTAGAGATATGCATCCAGAACTTCAAGATTTGTGCCACAGGAACCCATTTCTCCCCTGGGAATGAGAGCCATTAAGAGAATTTGCCTATATTTTGCTTGATTTATTCTAGAAAGTTCCATTTTTTCCCCCAGGGGGAAACTGTTTTGCTAAACAACTGGTAGCAAGTAAGGGCATAGATGAGGGGAATCAATAGGCAGGAGCAACACTGAAAACAGGAAATGGCAGCCACGGGGGAGCAGGAAGAGGCTGTGGCTTCTGAACTTTCAACAGACCTTGTGCACAAGGTCCCAAGATTCTCAGAATGGCAAAATATTTCCTTACCATTTGGCTGAGTGAGAGAAGCCAGAAAAAGACAAGTCAAACTCATAACTCTGGTTTCTTAAGTTGTTGTGGGTTGTTTTTTTTTTGCTGATTTTGAAAATCTGTACACACGGACACAGGAACGTAGCAATTCTAAGGCATTCACTCACCTCTAGCTGGAGATTCAAGTTGTTGGCTGTATTTCCCCTGCCATCGCCGAGCTCCGCCATCCAAATCCAGAGGAGGGACAAGCCATGACATTCCAGGAAGGACTTCAGGCAGGCTTGAGAGAGAGTATTCTTTAAATAAAAACACAAAGGTTGACAGTGACCAAGGGGCCATTCAGCAACCTCCCCACAGCCATTACAAATCAGCAGAATTAATTCTCTCAGCAATATTTTTTTTAAGGAGCAGAAGTGTTGCTCAGAAAGCAATAAGCATGTCATTTGTTTGAAGAGTTGAGGGTTATGAGGCAGGGAAGCAGATACTTAAATTTAGATCTGCGAGACCTTATTGCATGGCTCGGAGTAAATTACTCCTTCACCATCTGTAAAAAGGCAGCAATACTGATCTACATCACAGAATGTTGTGAAGCTTAATCCTTTATTTATTTAATTTTATTATTGCATTTATATCCCGCCTTTTTCCTCTGCAAGGAACCCAAGGCGGCGTACATAATTCTGCTCATCTCCATTTTATCCTCACAACAACAACCCTGTGAGGTGGGCTGGACTGAGAGTCTGTGACTGGCCCAAAGTCACCCAGTGGGTCTCCATGGCCGAGTGAGGACTAGAACCTGGATCTCCCAACTCCCAGTCCAACACTTTCGCCACTACGCCACACTGGCTCATTAATAACTATTTTTGCTATTTAATAAACACAGCAAAGTTCCTCCTTAGTCAAGAAAGTCAAAGATGGTGGCAACTATTCAGACTAATATTGTTCTAAGAATATATGGGAAGGCCAGGTTGTTCCCTAAAACAGGGAGTGAAGACAGAGGCAAACATTGGCTCCACTCAGAAGATGGCTAAATTGAGCTCTTCACATCTATGTTCATGCCTACTCATATTCCGGATGTAGAAGCAGGAGGATACACAATTCCAACTCTCTATACATTGCTAGGATTGGGCATGATTTTTCTCAGCATTTTAAAACTAACATTCCTAAAAATCAATTACAAATTAAAAAAAATGTTCGTTAAAAGCAGGAAAAAGCCTGCAGTAAGTGAATCCTTTATGCTAAACAAGTTGAACAAAAGAGAGTCATGTGGCACCTTAAAGTTTAACCAAGTTATTGTGGTGGAGAGCCTGCCTTCATGAAGTGACTGCTATCCTCAGTAGGCACATTTATATCTATATCTCTACACACACACAGGAGAAAAAGAAACTGTAAACCGTGAGACCAAAAGGGTGTGAAATGCAGGCCTGACATTTCTACAGAAAGCTCAAATGTATACAAGGCAAACACATAAATAAAAGTACAGTAATGCTTTCATTAAAATCAATGAAAGTGTTACAAAGAAGTGAACAAGCTTCATGCTAGATGTTGAGCAAAAACATACAAAAAGGTGGGATGCCGTTGGGGAGGTGTGTATGAGGGGAAAGCCCAGAAGCCTACAATTTTAAACTATCTTAAAATGGAGCACAGGGTTTTTTTATGCTGGCTATAAGACAGATTTCAGGTTGCGGCAAAGCTGGTAGCACAAACAGTGGCTGTTTCTCCTCTGACAACAAAAAACACCAGCCATTATTCAGATCTGTCTCAGTGCTAAGCAGAACACACACATTGACCGAAAGGCAGAGAGCAGAAGGAGAGAAAAATGTGGGAGCCTTTAAGACAGATTAATTTTAGATGATGCACTGGGTAAAATAGTGAATGAAAAGCAAATTGGGTAGTACTACCTAGTAGTTGGAGGGCGGTACCTCTTGCATTTCACTGCTTTTTGGTGCCAATTTTCATTCTATACATACATACATACATACATGCCAACTGAAGATAATACATCATGCATCTGATGAAGAAGGACCTAGTCCAAGAAAGCTAATGCCACAACAGGTTCATTAGTCTTTAATGTGCCACAATACCTTTTTTTTCTGTTTTTTCTGTAAAAAAATAATACCCTGCTGGAATTTGTCAAAAGAATTCAAAAAGATTCAGGTAATAAGAAAGAAAACAATAATACAAGCTCTTTGACTATCACAGTGCAAGAGAGGTGGGGTTCGCTCATACTGTTTAAATGTGATAATTATTCTAGCAGCTGTTAGGAAATATTTCCTCAGCTATTTCTGATGAATAAAAACCTGAACCTATGTAATCATCTTGCCCAATACTTTCTCTCCTCTGGTCTGGCATTTGGTCTGCAGCGTCAGGCAGGTATTTCCCCATGACCTGCTACCGTTCATTTTAACTGGATACCAAGGACTGAACCTGGAATCTTCTGCTCTACCAGTGAACTATGAAATTTAATAGGGATAAATGCCAAGTTCTACATTTAGGGAATAGAAACCAAATGCACAGTTACAAGATGGGGGATACTTGGCTCAGCAATACTACAAACAAGAAGGATCTTGGAATTGTTGTAGATCACAAGCTGAATATGAGCCAACAGTGCGATATGGCTGCAAGAAAGGCAAATGCTATTTTGGGCTGCATTAATAGAAGTATAGCTTCCAAATCACGTGAGGTACTGGTTCCTCTCTATTCGGCCCTGGTTAGGCCTCATCTAGAGTATTGCGTCCAGTTCTGGGCTCCACAATTCAAGAAGGATGCAGACAAGCTGGAGCGTGTTCAGAAGAGGGCAACCAGGATGATCAGAGGTCTAGAAACAAAGCCCTATGAAGAGAGACTGAAAGAACTGGGCGTGTTTAGCCTGGAGAAGAGAAGATTGAGGGGAGACATGATAGCACTCTTCAAATACTTAAAAGGTTGTCACACAGAGGAGGGCCAGGATCTCTTCTCGATCCTCCCAGAGTGCAGGACACGGAATAACGGGCTCAAGTTAAAGGAAGCCAGATTCCGGCTGGACATCAGGAAAAACTTCCTGACTGTTAGAGCAGTGCGACAATGGAATCAGCTACCTAGGGAGGTTGTGGGCTCTCCCACACTAGAGGCATTCAAGAGGCAGCTGGACAACCATCTGTCAGGGATGCTTTAGGGTGGATTCCTGCATTGAGCAGGGGGTTGGACTCAATGGCCTTGTAGGCCCCTTCCAACTCTGCTATTCTATGATCCCTTCCCAAATAATGATGGCGTCCAGTAATCTGAAGTACCATTCCTCTTATGCTTCCCCACTATAGAATTCCCCTTTCAAATGGCCAAGAACTTGCTGTGCTCCATGCTTACGTTTGGTTGTCAAAAGGTATGGGACAGCGCACAATCCTGTTTTTGGTGCAGCCATTTTAAACTTGGCCATGTGACCCCCACAAAGCTTGACCCCTACTAAGTTATATATTGATGCCACCATTCTAAACCTCATTTCTCGTTTTGTTCTCACAAAACCTCTCAGCCCCCAACCGAAGCAAACCAGTTCATTAGAATGTAACTTATCTTCCAACTACAGGCTGGCCAGGTAAAAAGGAGGGGATCACCTCACCTGTATGAGTTTGAGGCAGGTGAGCTTTTGCTCCAGAGTCTCAATTCGTACCATGAGCCGCGACAAACTGAGAACTTGGTTCTTATCTGAAAGCCCTTCTCCGTTCTCCAAGAGTGCCTCTAACTCTCCATCCACCTATGAAAACCAAAAGAAAGGTTGTACAAGGCACAGGTGTAGATGCACCAACCCCCATCGGACAAAGCAGTCTTCATAAGCTTGGACTGGCATTTATCCTGAAGGCTTTTTCTTTTTGAGTGATAAGGTCACTCAAAAAGAGTGAGGTCACACTGGATTTCTGGCAGACAAGTAGCAACTAGGTCAGACATATCCCAAGCAGGAAGCAATTCAATCCTCATATTTATTTATTGCATTTTTATACCGCCCAATAGCCGAAGCTCTCTTAAAGGTACTCTTTTTTAAATTTATAAACGTGTTACATGTTACTTATAAACACGTTACATATAAAAACTATTAACAAATATTAACTTGTATATAATCGTAATTAATAACCCCAAACCAAATTATTCATATTATCCTAATACAAGCAATATAAGCTGATGGCCGACATTATTGGGCACTGCTGCCCTGTTTCTATGGCTGCTGCCCCGTTTATTGGACACTGCTGCCCCTGTGAATGACAACTACAACTAGGTAGATCTGCAGCTTTGGAGCATCTGTTTGACCCACATCTGGAGTTTTGCAAAGTCCCACCCAGGAATATGAAAATCAACCTCCTGGACCACTCATTTCCTAAAACCAAACTACCTCACTGTACTTGAAACCCCCCACTATACTAGAAAACAAAAACAGAACATCTCCTTCTTCACCCTCCAATACTTACCGAATCTTTTTTACGGGACCGCTCCTTTTTCATTTTGCCTCCTGCAGCTCTTATGCTGACTCTGTTCTCTCCCCCAAGGTAACCCCGACAGTTGGCAGAGCCACAGAAACACTTCTGCGCTTCTTTGCTGTTTGAAATACACACATATCACAACATGACAGGAGGAATTCTCAAGCGTCTTGGGAGCATTGCTCTTAAAACATTACCTTCAAAGTCAAATATTTATTAAAAACTTCTCATACCAGCTTAACTCCAGAGCCCACCAGGTGTAGAAGGTTTTATCATGATTCTGGATGAATTACATCCTCAGGCTTTGGTGAACTAAGTGAAGGCAGTTGTGGGTGGGTAGGTAAACTAAATTTTCAAATATTGGCCAAGGACAAGTTTAAATCAGATGCTCAATCTTGTGCTTTTCTTATGGCTTTCTTTTTCTCTACTCATATCTAAGGGATGTCTGATTAAATAGGACTCTAGTGCAGAGAATCTGCAGCCCTTCCAAATCAGGTCCACAAGCTCTGAGACAAGGTTCACATTTGCATGCTCAGACTTTACCCACGATACTGTGCCTCCCTGTAACAGTTCCCTCTTTTGCTCACACATATCTTAAAGAGCAGAGGGAGTGACATATATGGCAGGACAACCACGAAATGTATTCTAAACAATCCACCAAGTTTAATTTAATGACCTTGAGTAAAATCCAATGCAAATCCTACCTAGAATAGACCCAATGAAATAAATGGAACACGTTCGTCATGACAGATTTAAGTCCCATTCATTTCAATCAGTCTACTCTAAGTAGGACTTATGTGGGATTTTATCCTTTATTATGTCTGATTTCTTAGAACAGCTACCACTAAGTTTAAGGAATTTACAAAATAATAATATTTTCTAATAAAAAGGGTTTAACATAAGAGGCAGCTGGACAACCATCGGTCAAGTATGCTTTAGGGTGGATTCCTGCATTGAGAAGGGGGTTGGACTCGATGGCCTTATAGGCCCCTTCCAACTCTACTGTTCTATGATTTTATAAGGTAAGTAGAAGTAAACTGAGCCTATGGTTGCTTTTGCATGAATGAAGGCACACTTTAGCTACTATGCAGCTTACTCAGAAGGGAAAGGAACCTCTCGTGCAAGCACTTAAGTCATTGCTGACTCCTAGAGGGGCGCCTGCTTTCGCTGACGTTTTCTTGGCAGGCCTTATAGCGGGGTGGTTTGCCGTTGCCTTCCCCGGCCTTTATTACTTTTCCCCCAGCTAGCTGGGTACTCATTTTACTGACCTCAGAAGGATGGAAGGCTGAGTCGACCTGAGCCGGCTGCCTGAGAACCAGCTTCCACTGGGATCGAACTCAGGCCGTGGGGAGAGTTTCGGCTGCAGTAACTGCCGCTTACCACTCTGCGCCACACGAGGCTTTACTTTACGCCATTACTCAGAACAAAACCATACTTATTTATTTACAGCATTTATAGGCCATCCTATAATAGAAAGTTCTCAGGCCAGCGTACATTATAAAATCAAGGTGGCAAAAATCCAGTAACAGTAAAACAACAAATAACTTCTGTTTTGTTCAGGCAAATTTATATACCAAATTTATATTCCCACCTATCCCTGCAGAAAGCAGCTAACATTCCAAGAAGACAGAATATCCCAGAGTTCTCTTTTGCTTTGCTTTTTAAAGAGGAAGTATTTGATTTCCCCCCCCTCTATGGCAGAAGAAGCATGTAGCAAAGAGACAAAGGTTCTACTCTGGTACAATGCCACTAACAGTTTAGAATTAGGGGTATTTACTCTTCGATAAAGGATACTATATGCTGTTGTTGTTAACTTCATCATTGCAAGCCACCTCAAATACTTTGATAAAAGGTGGGAAACAATCATAATAAATCTTCCCTTCCCCTAGCGAGAACAGGAGCAGGGGAGACATAAGTAAATCAGTTAATGAATGCCTGACCTCTCTAATTCAGAAAAGAATGAATGAATGAATGAATGAATAAGTCTTCCGACCATTTCAAAAAAATCACATAATCATGAAGAGCAAACAGACATTAATTAAAAGTTATGATTTAAAATGATCTTGCACCAGACTGCTTGACTGGTTCTTGCGCCACAATATCCACTTTTAAACAACGAAGCAAGTAAGCAACATCAATACCTACCCATATCTCTGGAACTGGTAGTCGAATGTTAGCTCTGAGCCCGATGGGACTAGCTTTGTGGTAAAAAAGCCAACCCTCAGCTGTCCGTTCACTGTCCACTAAACGGGGTAGACCAAAATGTACAGTATGTTTAATATGGATATTTATATCGGATTTTTAAAAACACACATATTCTAGAAAGAGCTCTGGACTTGTCGAGTACCTGGCGTCAACATACCAACCTCTATGTCAAGAGAACCAAATAGCAAACACATAGTTTATAGCCAACTTTGTTTTAATCGTAATGTCTGGAATTCATGGAATTCCACTTATATTGGATTAATAGAAGTATAGCTTCCAAATCACGTGAGGTACTGGTTCCGCTCTATTCGGCCCTGGTTAGGCCTCATCTAGAGTATTGCGTCCAGTTCTGGGCTCCACAATTCAAGAAGGACACAGACAAGCTGGAGCGTGTTCAGAAGAGGGCAACCAGGATGATCAGAGGTCTAGAAACAAAGCCCTATGAAGAGAGACTGAAAGAACTGGGCATGTTTAGCCTGGAGAAGAGAAGATGGAGGGGAGACATGAGAGCATTCTTCAAATACTTCAAAGGTTGTCACACAGAGGAGGGCCAGGATCTCTTCTCGATCCTCCCAGAGTGCAGGACACGGAATAACGGACTCAAGTTAAAGGAAGCCAGATTCCAGCTGGACATCAGGAAAAACTTCCTGACTGTTAAGCAGTACGACAATGGAATCAGTTGCCTAGGGAGGTTGTGGGCTCTCCCACACTAGAGGCCTTCAAGAGACAGCTGGACAAGCATCTGTCAGGGATGCTTAAGGGTGGATTCCTGCATTGAGCAGGGGGTTGGACTGGATGGCCTTGTAGGCCCCTTTCAACTCTGCTATTCTATGATTCTATGGATTTTGTCCAGCATGAAATGTGGATGACATAAGCAACAGTGTTAGTTCATTTATTTATTTATTTTATTTATTGCATTTATATACCGCTCCCATAGCCAGGGCTCTCTGGGCGGTTTCCATCCTACCAACCACTAAGATAGCTTCCAAACTGGCACACTGTGCTTTATTTGGTTTAATCAATTAAAACCGATTCTACAGAAACTGTTGTAACCTTTGGGAAGTTTCAAGGGAAAAAAACAACTATTTCTCATAAGAACTCTCTTGCTGGATTAGATCAAATGTTCATCTAGTACACTTCTGATCCCCAGGTGCTGGGGACAAACAGGGCTGCAGTCTTCGTGCCTGGTTGTTTGTTTCCTGGCTTGGCCACTGCTAGAAACCATGTGGCCCACTAAGCCAATTTCTGTTTCTTACGTCAAATCCATGTTTTGAAATGGTATTGTGAAATTCAGCCTATATGCATAGTTGCCTCTTTTGCCCTTCCTGCCCAACAATGCCCCATCTTCCAAACCTCCTTTGCCGAACCAAATTACAGCACAGATGACTTCTGCTTCTTAGACCCTTGCAAGATTTCTCTATCAGCATCTTTTTCTGCTTGGGATCTCTTCTGCCCTTCTTCTCACAGTCCACTGCCTACTCTGCCATCTTTCAATTATTAATTGAAAAGATTTAGAAGCTGACTTTCAGGGTAAACCCTCCTAAGGTTTACATAAAACTGTAAACTACAAAACTATAATTGTGCCTTTGGACACCACGCCCCTTGGAAGAGCTAAGCTACCTGCATATAATCTTCATGGATGTTGAAGTACATACCATGCCAGTGGGGACTACCCTAAGACCTTCCTCTTTATCTGAGCATTTATCCTGTAAACCACACAGCCTTTATCATCATGCAGAGAATTTAAATATCAGAAAACAAAGTTCCTCCTTAGCAGCTGAGCAATGGACTGCTATGAAGGACCGAGAGCTGTGGGGCTACGTATCTGAGATGTTCAAGTTCAGGAGATGGAACCCATAATATAAAAAACATAGCCAGGCGTTCTCAGAGGTAGTTTTCTAAGTGTTTTTAGACCTGCTGTTCTCATATTTTTATATCCACCACAAACTTTCATTTCGTTTAAAAACTATTAAGACTAACATCTGAGGATCATGGCCACAGCCCACTATACATAATGCCTCAACGACCATGCATGTTTCTGTTTCTAAATCAGCGATTTTTACAGCCAAGATGTTTTAAAATCACCAAGGGTGAATCAAGACCAGGAACAGAGCTTGCTTGATCTTCATTCCAGGTGCATAAGCTTTAAACCCTGGGACCAATTTAAGTATTTCAGCCACTAACATGGATGTTGTCCGAATTCCCCATGCTGGCATTTCATGTGGAGGCTTCAATAATTTAGAATGCTCTTACCCTACACGGGGGCCCAGGGGCCGTAACAAATAAAAGAATTTTCATCTAAACCAAAACCAAGCAGAACACTGCCAAGAGCTTCTTCCTGCAACTCACCTTCTGTGTCTCACAGTTTGGCTCACAGCTGTGGTTCATGAAACGAGAGCAGTTTCCTTTCTGGGTAGCATCTATTATCTGAAAAGAAATTACAATATTTGCACCTCTTTAAAAATTGCAGCCTATTTTAGATTCAAACAATTGAAAACCGTATTTCAGCTGGAATTCCACCAGTTTAGAATGAACTCCCCGCCCCCCGCAATATATGCTTATGAAATAACTGATTCAACTTATTAACTTTTGTTTGTATGCCATTAAAACCTGGTTAGAAGGATCACAAGCCCCTCTGTAGAAGTTGTGGGACATTCTTTTGATGGACAAACTATTGCAACAGCTGTGAAATACATTCATGTATGCTGTAATGTGGATTCCTGCATTGAGCAGGGGGTTGGACTCGATGGCCTTATAAGCCCCTTCCAACTCTACTATTCTATGATTTTATGCTTGGTGACCTCTTATGAGTTTTTGACAAAGACTATAAATATATTGTTGTTGTTGTTGTTGTTGTTATTATTATTATTATTATTATTATATACCCCCCCATAGCCAGGGCTCTCTGGGCGGTTTACAGAAATTCTAAAAAATTAAGATAAAAACGAGTATAGAAAATTTTAAATTCATACACACATAAAGCATTAAAAGCCGTTAAAAACTAAACATGTGGGTAATTAAGATGTGCCGCTATATGCCTGGGCAAAGAGGAAAGTCTTAACCTGGCGCCGGAAAGATAGCAGCATTGGCGCCAGGTGAGTCTCGTCAGGGAGATCATTCCATAGTCTGGGGGCCACCACCGAAAAGGCCCTGTCTGACTATACACATATAACAGATTATATGTGTACAGAAAACAAATTGTGTTATAGGTGACTTTTACAATAGATATTGATATGAATGAGTGATACAAAAAGGAAGATGGGAGAAAGGAAATGCTGTATTTTAATTTTGTGCAATCTCTTTTCTCTAAGTTGCTTAAAAAAAAAAAAGAATTTCAGCTTATCCTGTTGCCAAGTCTCAACACAGCTAACTTCATTTCTGCATTGCTTTCATTGCTCTTATCCTCATTTTACACAGAAAGCTAGCACTCACCTCATCATTTTTCAATGCCATGAAGTAATAATGGATGTTCTTGCTTCGGGCATACTCTTTTACTCGGGTTTTGAACTCTTTATGATCCAGCACTTCACCACAGTATTCCAGTACAAAGGTGTTACTAATTACAACCAAAGAAAGAAAGAAAAACTGTCTAAGACATAGCAGCAACGTAGTTCTTATCTATAATGCCCTATATTTCCTGGGCCTGGAGTATCTCTGGGAATGTGTTTTTCCCACATGAAGCCAAATGCCTCAAGCTTTGAGATCCTACAGAGAGGCCTTGCTCCATTCTTAGTGATGCTAGAACGGCTTTTACAAGGAGCAGAGTTTCTCAGTAGTTATCCCACAGATGTGTGCTCATCACTGGCTAACTTCCAGAAACCAGCTAAATCCTCTTTTTCCCTAAGCTTGGAGGCTGTAGTGCAACTATAATCTGTTTGGTTTTGCTTAACTTGGGAAAAATAGTATTTTTGTCTCATGATTTGTTACATTGGTTTAAATTGTAGTATTTTTCCCCTTTTGTTGTTAACCACTTCGGAAATTAAATTTGAAAAATAACACGCAAATACTATTCATAAATAAAACCTAAGGTAAATTCCAATTAGAAAGGCAATCATCACTGAACCAAAGCCGGGGAGTTTGACCTATGCTGGCTATTTTTATACAACTTGATAAAGGGAATCAAATCATTCGCCACCATTATTTTAGCTCATCATTACAAAGATTTTTTTTAGTTTGTTTTTTGCATCCAGGTCCCAGGTTTGGTCTCTGTCCATTTCCAGTGAGACAGCTGGTAATAGGGGACTGGGGAAGAAAGTCTCGCCTAAAGTTTTGGAGGCCTGATAGTCAGAATAAACCAGCTTTCCCCACCATGATGCCCTCCAGATGTTTTGGACTACAGCTGTGGCAAATGCTCAGGGATGACCGGAGATGCGGTCCAAAACATCCAGCAAGCACATGGATGGGCGAAGTGTGGGATAGACAGTACCGGTTTCGATAGATCCAAGGTCTAGGGCTCTTTCACATGTTCAATGGTGTGTGCAAAATGTTGCTGTGTGCAAGCATGAGATCCCACTTGCAGTCTTCTAGATCCTATTAACCCACGCCAACCTTCACTCACACATGAGCCTAATTTGAAATGAATACAACACAGAACACGATAACCCCTAGAATTATGGCTCTCTCCTGCCTCCCCTCTACTGTCCTGCCTTTTCCTGGTTTGGAGCAGGAGAGTGAAGGTGTTCAGCGTTTATTCTGCTAGGCACTGGTCTCCCCGTGAGCGGCCACCTCCTGCCAAAGAGGAGATTGCTTGTGCGTGTGTGTTTGTGGGGAGATGGCAACCGGTCCACTTTCTGCGGAGTGAAAGCAAAACAGGCCGGTGCTTTCATTCACTACTTCACAGAACAGCGCTGACCCGCATGCTGTCTTTTTAACCAGTCCAATGGCAAGGGAGCGGAAATTGCCTCCTTCTGCAAAGTCCCCATACTCCCAAGAACAGAATCTTCACTGCTTGACTGGGAGATGTTCTGCGTGCAACACATGGGAATTGCGGCACTGAAGAAGTCCTTTCAAAGACGGAACCCTTACGATGGGAGATCTTTTGCCGCTCTCAGCCCCCAGCCTTTCTTCTCCGTCAGGATGACTTCAACATCAGCATGCTGCTTCCTCTGAAACCGCCTGTTGGAGCAGTGCTCCCCATTTGGGCACCTTGAAGAACTGAAGCAGGAGGGCGAAGAGTCAGATAATTCATGCATCACAAACCTTGTGCATACTTCATTGCCCTGCTTGTAGTAAGCACCCTATAAAGCTTGCATGCATTTTTCTCTAAGGAAGCACAACCGACCCTACGCATTTCAAAGACAGTGAGGAGCTTCAGCTCCATGAGGTACCGTATTTTCCGGCGTATAAGACGACTTTTTCACCCAGGAAAATCTTCTCAAAAGTCGAGGGTCGTCTTATACGCCGGGTGTCGTCTTATAGGGCGGGTGCTGTAACTTCCGAGCCGGACTGGAGAATCTGCGGTCGCCGCATATGGTTCAAATCCCCATCCTTCTGTTTAAGGCTTGCCTATATATATACACACGCACACCGTTGCCCCCCTCCGCCTCTTTCTTTTTCTCCTCCCCCCTCCTTTTTACTGTTTGGGTTCTGAGGGTGTCGGTGGTTGAGGCAGGCAAAGGGAGCGCGAGCCGCTCGCCTTCAACCGAAGCCACGAGCTCCTGAGTTCTCTGTGTGTGTGCGCGGGCGTGCACATGTGTATGAGAGAGAAAGCGAGCAAGAGAGCGCAAGCAAGCAGGAGAGAGGGAAGGAAGGAGGAGAGCGAGGGGGGGAGGAGAGCGACCGAGCGAGGGAGAGAGGAGAAGCGGCTCAGCGAGCAACTCCTGACGGAGTCTAGCCCGGCAGCGCGCCACAGACACAGACTCGTAAACCGGGAGAGAATGAGAGCGCGAAAGTAGCACCAGCCTTCCTCAGCTCAGGCAGCCGCTTCTCGCCAGCTGCAGGCGCACAACTAGAGCAGGGAGAGGAGAGGCGGGGAGGGGAGGCTGAAGGGGATGTCATTGATGTACTTATATCAGATGACGAACAAGAGGATTTTGAAGGCTTTTAAAGGGAAACTGTCACACCAGCAAAACCTGTAAAAATACCGTAGCTTGCACTTACGATGGGCGTTGCTAACTCGCCAGGGACTTGCCCGGCACTTGCTCTCTCTATATTGTTTGTTATCTTCCTCCTATCATCATCAGCTCCAGTTTGGTTGACAGCTTAGAAAACAAACAGCATGGCAGCTCCCATGGGTTTATTTTCTTATCCTTCCTTTCAGCTTTAGAGTGAATTAGGAAAAGTTTAATCCACTTGCACTGTTTTATGTTTACATGTTTGATGACAAACAGCCTTATGTTCATAAGTGACAGTTTTCCTGCTAAGTACCTGCATGTCATAAGCATTTGAATTAAAATTACCATATTGAAATCAAATCTGATGTTTTTTTTAATTTTTATTTGGTGTGCGTTGGAAGAGGGGTAGTCTTATACGGCGAATATATCCCAAACTCTATATTTTAACTGGAAAAGTTGGGGGTCGTCTTATACGCCGGAAAATACGGTAATTGTACTGTGGGATTAAATGAATATTCTGACATCTTTCTCCGAACCATTGAAACAATTTCACAAGACCTAAGAAAGAAGATAAAATCCGATTTCAATGTTTAATCCCACCTTTCCTTGTAAGATGCCTTTGAACATAACGGAATAAAAAAATGTAAATCCAATCCAAACTTCCCGCATACAAAATTTAGAACAGGCAATAATCAGCAGGACTACCATAAACCTTGAGAGACAGAGGGCATGTCTAGACCATGCCTTATCCCGGGGATCGCCCCGGGATCATCCCTGTGAATCCACATGACGCACAGGGGATCCTAGGGGCAGTGAGGGATGTTCATTTCCCCAGGGTAACGGCTTTTAGCCCGATTTTTCCTGCGGTCTCGGGATCATCCCAAGACCGCGGGGTGGTGTGGGTGGCCGTCCCAGTTTTGTCTCCTGGTTCCTCGTGAGTAAACGCTAGGAGCCAGGAACCGGGCACGGAGCTCTTCAGGCACTCCGTGCCCATTGGGGGTGGGGTGGGGTGAACAGGAAATTTTTTTTAAGCAAACTGACCTTATCATTGGAGTGCTCATCTTCAATTTAAAAAAAATGGCGGGCGCGACGTCCTCCTCCCTCCCTGGACATCACGCGCCGCGTGTGGACAAAGGGGAGGATCTTGCGATCAGCATAACGCTAGATCCTCCCCCCTTCCTTCCCCAGTGTATTTTATTTATTTATTTTATTTTATTTATTTATTACATTTTTTATACCACCCAATAGCCGAAGCTCTCTGGGCGGTTCACAAAAATTAAAACCAGAATAAAACAACCAACAGGTTAAAAGCACAATTACAAAATACAGTATAAAAAGCACAACCAGGATAAAGCCACGCAGCAAAATTGATATAAGATTAAAATACAGAGTTAAAACAGTAAGATTTAAATTTAAGTTAAAATTAAGTGTTAAAATACTGAGAGAATAAAAAGGTCTTTTTATTCTCTCAGTATAAAGAATAAACGAAAGGAGTTTGTTTATTCTTTATACGAAAGCAGTACAGTGTAGGCGCCAGGCGGACCTCTCTGGAGAGCTCTTTCCGCAACCGGGGTGCCACAGCGGAGAAAGCCCTCCTCCTAGTAGCCACCTGCCTCACTTCCTTTGGCAGGGGCTCACAGAGAAGGACCCCTGAAGATGACCTTAGGGTCCGGGCAGGTACATATGGGAGGAGGCGTTCCTTCAAATAACCTGGCCCCAAACCGTTTAGGGCTTTAAATATCAATACCAGCACTTTGAATCGGGCCTGGACCTGGACTGGCAGCCCATGAAGTTGTAAAAGACTGGCATAATGTGATCTTGCCGGCTAGTCCCTGTTAGTAAATGGGCTTCCCTGTTTTGTACCAGCTGGACCGTTTCCAAAGGCAGCCCCATGTATAATGCAGTGTACGCAAGCCCTTAGTGAAATCCCTCCAAAACCCGAACAGAAGAGTGCAACTTCACACCTCTGTAAGGAGCAAATTCACTTGGTCATCTATGGCAACATACACTGACAACAAAAAATACCCCGTGTGCCCATGCTGCTTCCAATGACTAGAGAGCCAGTGCGGTGTTAGTGATTAGAGTGTTGGACTAGGTCTTGGGATCCTAGTCCCCACTCGGCCATAAAGCTCACTGGGCTAACTGGGGCCAGATACTGGTTCTCAGTCTAACCTACCTCACAGGGTTGTAGAGAGGATAAAATGGAGAAGGCAGAGGACTGTGTATTTGGACTCCTGGGAGGAAAGGTGGGATAAAAATGTAACCACTAAATAATTACCGGAAAAAGTATTTCATTCTTAGAAAAATCTCTTTTCCTTATGTCACATGTCAGCATGAGGGCGGAAGACCACAGGGGCAGACCAATCTGCAAAACGATCCTTACCATTCTATCATGAGGAGACGGTTCAGACAATCTTCTCCACAGGCCATGTCGCCTTGAGCTCTCTCGTCTTTGGAAAGTGTGGGACATTCACACAGCATCCGTTTGATGTCACGGTGGGACTTATTCTTTTTCCTGTGGAGCATTCCACAGAGCAAACGTTAGAATCGACAGCCTAACACAAGCTAGCAAAACCTGAAGAGTGTATTCAAAAGAAGAAGTACAGAGGCCTTGAGAAGCTTTTAATTTTCACATATGGAGCCTCAGTATGCCTTGCAGTAGACCAAATGTTTTGAGAATTCCCACTGGCTTTTTCCACACACACAACTCAAAATGGCAGTGTGCTATATTCAGTTGAAACGTCATTTTTTTCTCAGCCCGAAAACCCACCCCCTTTTAATTTCAAGTGTGGGGAGAACGCAGAAAAGTGGGTTTCCAAAATAGAGTGTGCTCAAAAGGGTCGATACCTGTTTGGAAGTGTTTTTTCCTCTAGCCCCACCTAAGCCAGCTAGACATATTAGTATAAACCATATCCCTCTTCCCCCAGACTAACTCTGTAAGAGCAAACATTTTACATAGAATCATAGAATAGCAGAGTTGGAAGGGGCCCACAAGGCCATCGAGTCCAACCCCCTACTCAATGCAGGAATCCACCCTAAAGTATCCCTGACAGAGGATTGTCCAGCTGCCTCTTGAAGGCCTCTAGTGTGGGAGAGCCCACAACCTCCCTAGCGAACTGGTTCCATTGTCGTACTGCTCTAACAGTCAGGAAGTTTTTCCTGATGTCCAACTGGAATCTGGCTTCCTTTAACTTGAGCCCGTTATTCCGTGTCCTGCACTCTGGGAGGATCGAGAAGAGATCCTGGCCCTCCTCTGGGTGACAACCTTTTAAGTATTTGAAGAGTGCTCTCATGTCTCCCCTCAAACTTCTCTTCTCCAGGCTAAACATGCCCAGTTCTTTCAGTCTCTCTTCATAGGGCTTTGTTCATAGAGCATAATATCTAAGGTGTGTCCTCTCTTCATAGGGCATAATATCTAAGGTGTGCCCTCTCTTCATAGGGCATAATATCTAAGGTGTGCTGTCCCCATGCTAGCATATAGGTCATTTGAAAAAGTAACGGAACTCAATTACCTTTCTGTCAAGTAGACATTTTCTTCAATAAGGTCAAAGTAACAGGGCATTTTCCCTTGCTTGGCAAACTCTTTCCAACGCTGCGGGTCCCTGAAGTCTTCCATAAAACACAGCGGACGAGCCACTGAGAGGTCCTGAGGCATGACCGGCAAACGCTCGCCCTCCGTTTTGACCTTCTTCCTTTCCTGGGAGTCCCCGTCACTCTCCGAGTCACTCCCCAAATCTGTCCGCCTTTTCTTCAGCGGCCCCCGCTCCTTCATGTCGTTTTTATCCAAAGCCTTATTAACGTAGCCTTTCCTCTCGCTTGTGGCCATTAGCTCTTTAGCAGAGTTACTGCTGATCTCATGCCCCTGCACTGAACCCTTCTCTCTAGGGTCACGAGCCTGGAACTTAATTGACTGGTTGGGGAAGTAGGGATGGCTTTCATCAACCCAGCGGTCAACTACTTCATACTCCTCATGATCTTCTGTAAGTGAATCAGGGACCTGTCCTTGTAGTTGCTCATAACTCATCTCAGAGGGTCTGTTAGCCAATCTTGGGTCCCAATAGCCATTGTCATGCCAGTAGGTATGAGACGCAATATATGGCCCTACACCTGGTGGGTAAACATAACCTGGGAAAATGCCATAGCTACTATCAGGTTGTTGGTATGTACTGCTTGGTTTCTCTGGTTGGGAGAAATCCCACAATAAGCTACCCATGTCCTCTCCTGAATGAAAGCCATCCTCTCTGGAGTAGTCTCCAGTCTCAGAGAAAGCCCCCAAACCAGGCTTCCCTTGCCTACTGTCCGGCTTGGAAACAGTGTACTGAAGCCTGGACAAACTGTCATTCGTTTCAAAGTTCCTGGAAAAGTAGTGCAGACCCTCTTCTTGAGTTAGGCCAATTGACCGAGTTACAGATGTTCTTTCATTTAATACTGCCCTTTCATCTGGATTTGGGATGCTAATAGAACCTGATGCCTGCTCTGACTGACTGGTACTGTCAACGCCATCACTCTGAGGCTGGGAGGCATCAGGCTGAACGTCTTCAGTCTCTGCTCTGTTCAGTTCAGTCAATATTGCTAGGTTCCCGTCTGGATCTCTACAAGGCAAATATTTGCTTTCATGTTGCGAGCCATTATTAGGTTCCAGGTCATCTGGCATTTCTTCATAGAATGGCTTGCTGGACTCTGGCCTGCCATCTTCCCAGTGATCCAAGCAGCGTCTGTTACTTTGGCTGTTCCGTGAGGAACAAGAACTGCTCTCTTCCATGGTTATGGTAGAATTCTTTGGAATGACTACAACTGACTGAAGGCGATTCCTCGGAACACTGCTGTCATCTGAATCGGAGTCCTCTGTGTCACTTTCATCACTACCCTGTTCACTTGCGCTTTCAGCCACGTCAGAATAATCTTCGTTGTGAATATTTTGAGTACTCTCGGGAGTACTGCCACTACTGTCACACCTGGTTGCTTCAGCTATAGTTTCTGTTTCTTCTACAGTCACAACGATATCACAAGATGGGGACAAAGAATCTGAAAATGCAGATCCCACCAAGGAGTCATCCCCTTTGTCATTTATCACTGAGACTTCGGATGAGTGGTCTTTCAAGTCCAACATGGTTCTTTCACCAAGGGCAGCTGAATCTTCATCATCTGGTTCATTCTCTGGGTCTTCCACTGGCATCTCTAAATAATAAGAATGCTCATTTTTAAAAGGTGATTTTGGTTTTTCTACAACGGAATCAACATGCAGAATATCTAGTTCAAGTGCTACTTCAGGACACTCTAAGAGTTCTTCCCTATTCTTCTGCAAGATTGTGTCCGTCTGGGATAACACATTTTCAGAAGTTTGTTGTTGCTGTGCAATACACTGATTGTCTAACTTAATTTCCACAAAATATTCTTCTGTAGAAGAATCTCTGACTGGGCTATGCTCTAACGAGCTGAAACTTTGAACATGTTTTTCACCTTCATGAGCAGATTCTGATGAATTTTTCTCCTCTACTTCAGTATACTTGAATGCTTCAATTTGTGGCTCTGCATGAATATCCACAGGAGATTGAGTAGCTTTTGTATCTGAAGGCTCAGCTTCAATTTCAACTTCTGAATAATACAAGGAAAGAGCGGCATCATCCGAAACATAGCAAGGGACTAGATCTTTGGTTTTATTACAGGGATCTGTTAGATCATCCACTTTTTTTGTTAAAGTTTTAGAATGATTTACATTCACAATACAGGAAGATTCACATTCATATTCAGAAGAAGTTGAAACGTCTGTTTTTTCTTTAAGCAAATGGATGGATTCACTTGAAAGGACAGCCGCATCACCCAGGTCATGTCCTTTAGATAGATATATACTTTGAAACCCATTAGATGGCAACTTGTTCAAATTAGGACTTTTGATTTGAGGTGGTGGCTCAGATCTACCTAAACTATCATCAGAAGACATTGTGATCTCTTCCACTTTGGAGATATACAACAACGCTGTATCACTGGACCTACCTTCTGGAGACCCATTCATACTCAATTCTATTGGAGAACATGTTCTTAACTGATCATGTTTTACTTTGCCTAAAGATTCCACTTCCTTAATACTGTCATGGCTATCACTTCCTGCAAATTCATTCGACTTAGAAATAGGAGAACTCTCTTTTGATTCATCTAGCTTTTTGAAAGTAGGTGAATCATTTAACTGACTTAATGGAGAAACAGTCCTTTCTGCTTCTGGCTTCTGTGCAAGAGCAGCTTTTGTTTCACAGCTTTGTACACAAGATGCCTCAGAGTCTATACAATTAGACGGCTCTCTGATTGCCTCAGATTCTGTACAACAGAAAGAACTTTTAAATTTATCTGACTTTGAAGCAGATGTCTTCGAGGAGGTGGACTTGTGTCGGGAAGAATGCGCACTGCTATCTGCTTTAGAATGGGATCCCCCCCTCCGATGCCGCTCACTAGCTGGAGAGCACCTTTTTGATACATCACTTTCTGAAGTCCTTTTTGCTTCTCTGTCTGATTTTGAAGGCTTTCCTTTTCTCTCTGACTCAATATGAGAGGATTCTGCCTTGCTATCCCGTTCAGACTTTGAATAAGCAGAAGAGGTCCTAGAGTCTCTGTAAGAGGAGGAATGAGTGGATGTACGCCTCGAGTCTGTAGACCTGGAATATGTCCTCCTATACTCTTCTTCTGAATCAGAACTCTCTCTTGTCCTACTATCCACGTAAGAACGAGAATATCGTGTCTTCTCTCTATATGGTGGGCTCCTGTGATACCTTCTGTCAGAGTCATAGTAATGTGACCGCTCAGATCTGGAATAGGAAGAACTGGTTCTAGAACCTCTCTCTGATCTAGAATGAGAACGGGATCTGCTTCGCCTCCTCTCTCTGTCAGATCTGGAACGAGAGGAAGAATACCTTGAGTCTCTTTCAGATCTGGAGTAACTAGAATATTTTTCATCCCTGTCAGATCTAGACCGAGATGAGGATTTTGTCTGCTCTTCAATTTTGAGAGAAGTAGAGCTCTTTCGTGTATCTTTTTCCTTCTCCAAGCTTGTTGAAATTTTAATTTCATGGGATCTCTGACTTGAAGAGGTTCTCACGGAATCTTCATCCGATTCAGAACCCGGTAATGTGCCATCAGACAGAGAGAACTTCCTCTTGGAGCCCTGTTTCTTAGAACTTAGAGAAGCTCCCTTCGAGCCATCTGAAACTTCCTCTTCCTTCCCAATATGGGAATGTCCTTTTGTTGGGACTAGTTCTGCTTCCTCAGAAACAAGTTGAGCTAGATGTTCTTCAGAGCCATCCATCACAGAATTTTGTTTAGCATTCAGTTCTAACGTTTCCTGTGAGGCTTTAACTGAGGGCTCTTTTATAATTTGGACAACGGTTTCTACAGGTAATGGCAACAGAGGTGTGGCTGCTATTGGTACTGCAACTGGAACTTGTGGCAAAGTTGATGGGCTTAGTACTGGTGTTGGCGCTGGTAGTATTTGGGGAGGGGGAGGAGGAGGAGGGGGAGGGGGAGGGGGTGATGCTGGCAATTCCACAAATTCCGCGGGGGCAGCTGGTGGTGGCAGCACTGGAGAAGCTGGGGGAGGCTTTGTTGTAACATTCAGCAGATGTTTCTTAAAATGAATCTTGCCTAATTCCACCTTAGGCTTTGGTGGTGAAAATTCTTCAACAACACCGGGAGAATCCCCAAGATCCATTTTAATTTTAGAGGCAAAGTCAGTTTGAAGAGGTGCGGCTGGGGAGCTTGAAGTCTCATTTTGTTTGTCGTTCCCAAGGACTGTCAGAAATCTGTTCTGCAAAGTTTTCTTGGTTAGACTGAAGCTGAAGGACACCTTTTGTCTGCCTTGTTCCTCAAGGTTAACTTTTGTTCGGGTGCCTTTGGGCAAAAAACGGCTAGATGCAACTCCCTTGAACACTGTCCCTTTGACAAAACCGGGTTTCTGCGCATTTTCAGTCTTGCCCTGCAATACAAGAAATAAGCAAGTGAAATCATGGTTTTTAAAATAAATTCTACTCAAAACGTAGCAACAAAAATGAGGAAGAAGCAAGGATGAAAGGACAAAAAGGGCAAGAGAAAGTCGTTAAGTCAGTAGTGTGAATTCAGAGCCTGAGTGAGCCTAAGCTGGAAGCCTTTATAAAAGCCCAAGGGAGCATCACCTGACGCTATCTGGACATTTGTTGTTAAGAGGCTTCCTTGTGGCCTGATTGAGACAGCAAACTGTTCCCTTCTTTGACCGCAGTGGATGGCAGCGCACCGCTGAGCCCATGCCTGACACGTGAATCTCTCAGTGGGGGCTGGCTGAGGTCTCAACCCAGGTCACAGGAAATAAGAAGATACCCTAACTCAAAATTCTGGACCAAGTTGCTCCAGGGCAGGTTGCTGTGTGAATTTCACATAAATTCTCAAAACTTCTGACAGCTCCCCAAAAACGCCCGACTCTGGGGATTTGTCAAATCTTTCTTCCCCACCCACTCCATCAAGCAACATGAAATGAAGTGAAAACTATAAACAGTTCACCTATAACGACTTCCTAAAAATAGTAAGCGAAATAGATTAGGTTTCACTCACCTCATTTTCTTCTTCTCTGTTGTAATCCAGTGAGAAAGCATGCAAAAAAAGAAACAGAGAGAGCATGAAAACTAAGAGGAACAACAGGTGGCTTGCTTTTCAGGTGAAACCCCTTTGCCCTGTGCTGAATAGTAACTTAGCTGCAGGTAAATCTCACTGCAGTAAACTGGATTGCTTACAAAATAAGGTTAGATCTAGATTGCTGTTAGATCTTAAAAGTGCTATTCTTCAGGCTCTATTATGTTTAGGCAACACAGGGATTCTCTGGCTTCACATTCCAGTGCCTAACATCCTGTTGAAACAAAACGGGAGAAGCCCTTGGCAAAGACAACGTAGGCAGGTCGGGGTCCCAGGGCAGCCCAGTACCTCTCTTCCTCAAGATGTGGAACTTCTGTGTCTTACTCCTTCCTGTGTTACAATTCAACAGGATTTTAGAAATATGAATCGAGGAACAGGACAGCATATGCTAGCCACCTCCAAGGAGGAAGAGGTATTTGATTCTGGAGATAAGCCATTTTCCAGAATTTTCACATTTCAACATACATTTATAGGGTAAACCTTGTTAAGGCAAATTAGGCTATGGGTTTTCAATATTTTTCCTCCTTAGCCCCCCACTGCACAATTCCAATGCATTCTGAATGATTCAGCTTCTACTTTTACTAACGAATCGGATGGAGCAATTCTGTTTTCAAGCATGAAATCATGAAGAATTAGGTGTACGGGTATACAGAATAGACTACCCATATAAATAATGAAGATGAAACTTTCTTTTAGGTTTTGGAAATCAGATTTTCCTAGTACCAAGAAGAGGTCAAACACATTTTGAGTGATCTTCTCTTGCCCTCCTGTCACAATCAACTACAATAATCACAAGCAATAGCTCTCTGATAGAGCACATGTAGATTCCAATATGGTAGCTATGCAAAACACCACGTTTTGGGTGCTTTGTGTAATTAAACCCTCCCATATCATAAAATGCATTGAGTCTTTTCTGCTGTTTTTAAGAACAGGGAGTCCACTTGTAAATATTCAGGTTGTGGTTTTTTTTAAAAAGATTTAATTTATAAGTATTTTCCAAATAAATTTCATTGTTATCAGTGATGTGTGAGTTTTCCAGAAAATTTTGAATTGTAAAACTTTCCGGAAAAAAATCCAACGCAAATAGGTTAATTTGCATAGGGTCATTTCATTTCATGGGAACTTTTCCAGTTTCCATCAGAAAAATTTTCCAATGCAAATTAGGTTAAGGGGGAGGATGTTTTTTAGTCTTCTCTGTAAGATTCCCAGCATAGTTATTTCTTTCATTCCTTATTAAAATTATTGACCTAAAGTATATTTTATTGATAGATATGTATGCTCAGTTTCCTGACATGTGAGTAGCATTGGCACTGTACATTCCTGACAGTAAATGTGCATTCTTGACAGTTTGGGTTTTCTTGTATAGAGTCTTGTGTTTCTGATGCTGTAGCAATAATTTAATGTACTTCTAATCTAGTCAGACATTAATTACAAATGTAGTAACGGAGTTTACTTTTAAAAGTGTTGAAATATAGTATTACCGAACTAAGTAATACATAAAATAACTGTAGGAATAGAAAATCTGGTTTATGTTTCTAAACAAGCCCTCCCCCACCTGGTGCCCTCCAGATGTTTCAGACTATAACGCCCAGCACCATTGGCCATGCTACATCAGGCTGATGTGAGCTAAAATCCAGAAAATACGGAGGGCACCAGGTTGGGGAAGGCTTTCTTAAAGCAACAAAGTGACTTTAGATCTGGAAAGAGTGCTAAAAAAAAGTATTGCCAATTTTTCAATTTATCCGAAATTTCCATGTTTAAAAAAACAAAAACAAAAAAACCAGGAAAAATGTTTTTGTTCCATGGCCTCAAAATTTCCGGAAATTTCACATCTCTAGACATGTGAATCCAGATGCTATGACCTGTTTGGCGTGACGAAAACAGCTCCCTGTGGGTTGTTTAAGGCATGGTGGCCTGCAGTGCATACCAGCATCATCTGGGAGGGATTTTCATATTCAATACCAAGCCACGGATTGTTGTGTCATGCGAACCCGGGGACTATGGGTTATGTGAGGGTTAAACAATCTTCACATAACCCCACAAGAGGCCACGGGTTATGCAAAGGTTGTTTAACTCTCACATAACCCACAGACCCCAGGTTTACAGGACACAACAAACTGTGTCTCGGCACTAAATATTCAAAATAGCCATCTGCCTGCATCAACAGCCACCATGACTTAAATAACCCACAGTAGGCTGTTTGATTGCATACGTGGGCCCTATGGGTTACTTGTGCATTAAACAAAGTGCTGATATTAACATTTAAAGCCCTAAACGGCTTGGGGCCAGGCTATCTGAAGGAATGCCTCCTCCCGTATGTACCTGCCCGGACCCTAAGGTCATCCTTAGGGGTCCTTCTCCACGAGCCCCTGCCAAAGGAAGTGAGGAGGGGGCTACTAGGAGGAGGGCCTTCTCTGCTGTGGCACCCCGGCTGTGGAATGAGCTCCCTAAGGAGGTTCGCTTGGCACCTACACTATATGCTTTTAGACGCCAGGTGAAGACCTTTTTATTCTCCCAGCATTTTAACAGTCTATAAATAAATTTTAACTTGGCGTTTTCAATTTGTAATTTTGAATTGCTGCTGTTTTTATCTGGTTGAGCTTTTATATTGTATTTTATAGTATGGTTTTATACTGTTGTTTTATACTTTGAATGTTTTTAATTTTTGTGAACCGCCCAGAGAGCAACGGCTATTGAGCGGTATAGAAATGTAATAAATATATAAATAAATTAAATAAATAATAGGTTAACTTAGGTCATTGGGCAGTATAGAAATGCAACAAATAAACAAATAAATAAATTTAACCCCCAAATACTTACAAATTCTGCTATAAAAAGAATGCCAGAAAGCATGCGATGGAACAACAAAATGGCAAACTTATCGGGAAACTAAGTTCTGATGACATGATAGCCCTGAAAGCAAAATATCATGCAAAATGTTTGACTGGGCTTTACAAGCCTCCACGGTGCAAGTCACTTAGCAACGACAATATTCCTCATATTGAGGCAGTAGCTAAATCTTGTCGATTTTTCCTGTATAATATTGCCAGGATTCGATCATTTTTGTCTGTCTCTTCTGCCAAGACGCTTGTTCATGCACTGGTTATTTCACGGTTGGACTACTGCAACCTTCTTCTCTCTGGCCTTCCTTCTTCTCACATCAGTCCGTTGGTTTCTGTTCACCACTCTGCCGCAAAGATCATCTTCTTGGCTCGCCGCTCCGACCATGTTACTCCGCTTCTGAAATCTCTTCATTGGCTTCCAATTCACTTCAGAATCCAATATAAACTTCTCCTGTTAACCTTCAAAGCTTTTCACGGTCTAGCTCCTTCCTATCTCTCCTCTCTCATCTCACACTATTGCCCTGCTCGTGCTCTTCGCTCCTCTGATGCCATGTTTCTCGCCTGCCCAAGGGCCTCTACTTCCCTTGCTCGGCTTCGTCCATTTTCGTCTGCTGCCCCTTACGCCTGGAACGCTCTTCCAGAACATTTGAGAACTACAAGTTCAACCGCAGCTTTTAAAGCTCAGCTAAAAACTTTTCTTTTTCCTAAAGCTTTTAAAACTTGATGTTGTGCAGACTTCTACTGTTACTTTCTACTGTTAGTTTTTCCCTACCCTGTGCCTGCTTACCCTTCCCTGTACCTGTTTGCGTTCTCTTCCCCTCCTTATTGTTTTACTATGATTTTATTAGATTGTAAGCCTATGCGGCAGGGTCTTGCTATTTACTGTTTTACTCTGTACAGCACCATGTACATTGATGGTGCTATATAAATAAATAATAATAATAATAATAATAACGACGATTCATTAGCACTGTGCAGCTATGCAAGGGGCAGCCTTTCCTGCATTACTAAATCTTATGGAATATATTATGAAAAGAACTAACACCACAACCAGTTTTTAGGAGGTTCATAAAAATATTCCAAATAAATGCAAGCTTCTGCCAAATAGGACAACATGGTGCTACACAGTCAGGTTCGGTTACATGACTGTCTCTAATGGGCAAAATAAAACCCTCCCCTTGGTCAGTGTTGCAGGTCTTTCAGCCTGATCCTGCACATCAAAATGCAAAAAAAAATATGTAGATCTTTATCTATATTATGCCACAACTGCACGCAACAAGATTAGGACAAGAGAGCGTTTATCTGTTGTTTTTGCAATTAGGGTGTGTTCCCTTTGCCCACTGGGCACATATTACAAGCTCCGTTGCTGATGGGTTTGCATCATTTCACAAAAGCATGCTAAAAAACACAAACAAACAGGGAAAGAGAAGACACACACGGGGCAAAAATGTAGGACACCCCCCCCCCCCCTACAATTTCAGCTCAGGACTAAAGAGATGAAACATTCTCCATATTCAACTGGAGGAATATGACTAAAATGTAGAAGCATGGATCATACAAAAGACCCACAGGACACGCATACACCGTGGTTTATTTTCCCATGGATTCCCTCCCCCCTCCCATTTCATAAGTTTATTAGCAAAAATGAATGTATGCCCATTGCAAATATATTTATTTATTATTTATTTATTTAGAATATTTATATACCACTCCCCATTGAAAAATTTCGGAGCGGTGTACAAGGTAAAATGAAAATAAAAACAGAATAAAACAGTTAAAACAAAATTTAAAAAGAAGTAAAAAACAGAAATCCAAGGCTGCATGTTAAAGAAAGGCTTCTTGGAATAAAGATGTTTTCAGGAGGCGCCGAAAGGAGTACAAGGTTGGCGCCTGCCTGACCTCCAGAGGCAGGGAGTTCCACAGGAGGGGGGCCACCACGCTGAAGGCTCTTCCCCTGGTGGATTCCAATCGGAGGATGGATCTAGGTGGAACCACCAGGAGCAGGCCCTCGGATGACCTCAGTGACCGTATTTCTTCGATTGTAAGACGCCATCGGTTGTAAGACGCACACTAATTTCAGTACCACCAACAGAAAAAAAGCTTTGATTCTAAGAATAATTGCACTTGCGATTCTAAGATGCACCCCATTTTTAGAGATGTTTATATGGGGGGAAAGTGCGTCTTAGAATCGAAGAAATACGGTACTATTAGGATTGCTTGGCAGTTTCAAAATTGTAAGAAATGTTTTTCGGGTGATTATCCAGGCATACACTTACGTCACTGAAATACGTACGTGTCTCAGAGTGAAATGGAACTAATAAATAGTGACAACGGAACTGAAGGTGTCCCAACAAACTTAGTGGAAGATAGTTGAACTCTGCTGAAATAGATGAGTGGTTGTGAGGATATCATGCACGTTTCTTTGGGTGGCTAAAATTAATTCGTGAGTCAACAGTTTTCAGTACCTTTACTTTCTCTCTCTTACATTTAAACAACATAAGGGAAGTGCAAGTATTCCAATTAAACATTCTACATAATCATAGAATCATAGAATAGCAGAGTTGGAAGGGGCCTACAAGGCCATCGAGTCCAACCCCCTGCTCAATGCAGGAATCCACCCTAAAGCACCCCTGACAGATGGTTGTCCAGCTGCCTCTTGAAGGCCTCTAGTGTGGGAGAGCCCACCACCTCCCTAGGTAATTGATTCCATTGTCGTACTGCTCTAACAGTCAGGAAGTTTCTCCTGATGTCCAGGAAAATGATGTCCAGGAAAATGTGATGTAACATATAAAATCACATTAAGTGTATTTTAATTCTTTTCCTCAAATATTTCAGGTCAAATACTTGTGGTCATTGGGTCAAAAGAAATTACATGTTGCACTTTTTAAAAACTTTATTGTTTGCTTAATACAGATAAAATAAACATGTTTATTTATCTGAAGCTATTGGGGTGGTGGTGGTGGTCCTGGGCTACTCCTGGAGGGTCAGATAGCTGTTGTGCACTTGCCCTGCCTTGACGGGTGCGCCAAGTGCATCCCTTCCTGGAGAAGACGGATCTGGCTACAGTGCACCGCAACTTAATTACCTCCCATTTAGATTACTGCAACATGCTCTAAATGGGGCTGCCCTTGAAGAGTGTTCGGAGACCGCAGCAGTGCAAAAGGCCGCATCAAGATTGTTTTCTAGCAGATGCTTGGTTGACCATGTTAGACTGGTCTTGTACAATTGCAGTGGCTGCCAAACAGGTTTTGGGCACAACCGAAGTGCTGGTTGTTTAAGACCTATGACTAGGGGACAGGATATATGAAAGACCACCTCCGCCCATATGAATCTGCCCTCTTTGGATGCCCTTGTGTGCCCCACCATCAAAAGAGGTTAGGTTGGTGGGAACATGGGACAGGACTGTCGTGTTTCTCAGAAAACTGCTTTCGATGGGAGGCAAATGACAAGGCTTGCTAAGTAATTCACAAAGCTTTTATTAAGCAACAAACGTCTCTTCTACATGAAGAGCTGGACATTCCAGCTGGACATCAGGAAAAACTTCCTGTTAGAGCAGTATGGAATCATTTACCTAGGGAGGTTGTGGGCTCTCCCACACTGGAGTCATTCAAGAGGCAGCTGGACAACCATCTGTCAGGGATGCTTTAGGGTGGATTCCTGCATTGAGAAGGGGGTTGGACTCGATGGCCTTAGGCCACTTCCAACTCTGCTATTCTATAATTCTATGAAGAGAGTCTGATCTCTTGGAAACGTCCCCCTAGGTAAAACTATGCAAACTAAGCAAGACAATTGTCCGACCAAGAATAGGAAGCTGCTTCCCAAACGCCCATAACTTCAGAGAGCCTGGTGCGGAGGCAGGTTCTGGCTTAATCGAACCGACTTTCTCACGCCTTCCTTCCGTCCCGTGCATTTGAGCTTCTGGCAGACCCTAGCATCAGCTAGCTTGTCAGGACACTCACCTCTGGAAGAAGGCTCACTTCCCACCGAGTGTGTAGGATTTGGCCTTGAGGAGGTAAGCTCTGGAGAGGGCTGACTCCCAGCTGGGGAATCACCTGTGAGAGCTTCCTCCCCCACTGGTACAGGCTGGCTGGTGTCTGGCGCTGTGTCTTCTAGTTCTGAATTGGATTCTGATTGATTACCTGAAACATCTTCTCCCAAAACAGGGGCAGTACAGTTAGACATGACAACGACCTTCTCTGTGGCAGAACCCTACCTGTGGAACTCTCTCTCAAAGGAAGTTAAGCTAGCCCCTTCTTATAGGAGGGTTGTTAAAATGTTTCGTTATATATGGCTTTAGTATTTTAAACGTATTGCCTCCACATTCTATTTTAAAATACTCTCCTGCTTTTAATTCTGCTGCCGGTGACGTTTTAAACTTTTACTTTTTTTTTTGAAGTCTTAAAATTGTTTTATGTTTTAATTACAAGTTCTCTTGGGGACGTATTTGAGTCAAAAAGTAACTCATACATCTATAAATAAATAAAATATAAATAAGCTTACAAGCAATAAATAAGCAATCAAGGTCTAGTCTACATATCCTGGACTTTGACAAGTCTTATAGCACATAGTTGTCTAAGGAAAAGCCATCACAGAATTTTAATAAAGGCAGGTGAGGAATACTTCACAATTACAAGAATTCATGCCAATAATCATTAGCTTATATTACTGGGGGGAAGAGAAGATCCTTGCAAATGCTGTTTTGGGCTGCATTAGAAGTATAGCTTCGGCTATTGGGTGGTATAAAAATGTAATAAATGAATAAATAGCTTCCAAATCACGTGAGACTCGATGGCCTTATAGGCCCCTTCCAACTCTACTATTCTGTGATTCTATGATCTTTCTGCCAATCGTGGCCCACCCAAGTTCCCCTAACTCCAACGTTATTGGGAAATAATGATGAAGGCATCCCATGTAGGGCAAAATTAGATTCTGCACCAGGGCAGGCAATACCCCCTGCCATAATATTAAGGCAGCCTAAGAGCTGTTTAGCATCATAAATGAGAGATTACTAAAAGTTTCAAGCAATAAACTCTTACCATAATTAAATTCAGCTTTTAAATTATCGTTGCTGTCACTCAGTTGCTGATAGATGTAGCTATTAGTTGGTGGTGGGGAGTTTAAAAAAACACCAGAATGACTTTCAAGTTTTATCATGTTTGGATAATTACTTGCTAATGTGCCCAGAGATAAAAAATTATTGCAAGTTTTCAAGATTAAGCGAAATAAATGGTACGCTAATTTACTTTGAGCAATTATGCAGCTGCTAATATAGCACCACTGGCCCAAAATCATACCCTTGTTTTTTGAGGTAAAAACTCTCTTTACTTATCCCGTGAAAAGCAGAAAGATTTGATAGAATTGCAAGGGAAGAACTGTATCTGTTAAATGGTAGGTAACTCACTATGGTATTTACACCAGTTGCAGCTATAAAAACAAATTGTTGCATCTTGATTCCATTTCTGGAAACTCTCAGGGCTGCACTTCAGAGGTGGGCGGGGCCAAAGGCAAAATGGGTAGGGCCTAAAATACCACCATATTGTGTTTTAAAGCTCCTACAGCCAGTACAGAAAGGCATTTCAACCATTTAGAAGTGGGGGACCACACACACACACATACACAAGCCTAGAATAGAATAGAATAGAATAGAATAGAATAGAAAAGAATAGAATAGAATATTTATTTCTTACCCGCCTCTCTCTCTGGATCAAGGCGGGGAACAACATTAAATATAAAATCACAACAAAATGCATAAAACTAGTTAAAAACATATACAACTAATACAATATTAAAAGAACAATTGGACATGTTAAAAAAACATCTGGGTAAGAGATCAGTCTTTATGGCTTTCTTAAACTGGGCAAGACTATTAAGTCGACGAATCTCCTCCGGCAGGCCATTCCACAGTCTGGGAGCGGCAGAAGAGAAGGTCCTCTGGGTAACAGTTGCCAGCCTAGTTTTGGCTGATTGTAGTAAATTCTTCCCAGAGGACCTAATTGTGTGGGGCGGATTGTACAAGACAAGGTGATCCCGGAGATAACACTTTGTACTTCGCCCGGAAACTAATTGGCAGCCAGCGGAGTGATTTTAAAGTTGGTGTAATATGGTATGCTTTAGGGTGGATGACCAAGCTGGCTGCCACATTTTGAATTAGTTGAAGTTTCTGGACTAGGTACAAAGGTAGCCCTATGTACAGCTCTATGCATTGCAGAAGTCGAGCCTCAAAGTTACCAGCGCGTGTACTACCATCTTTAGGTCTTCTAACTTTAGGAAGGGGCACAGCTGGCGTATCAACTGAAGCTGAAAGCAGGCACCCTTGGCTGTCACATCTATCTGGGCTGTCATTTGGAACGACAGATCCAGAAGCACCCCTAAGCTGTGGACACAGTCTTTCAGGGGGAGTGCAACCCCATCCAGAACTGGTTGACACACCTCCAAAATCAGGTTAGGGCCTTTGACAGTAAGCACCTCTGTCTTATAGAATGATAGAATCATAGAATAGCAGAGTTGGAAGGGGCCTACAAGGCCATCGAGTCCAACCCCCTGCTCAATGCAGGAATCCACCCTAAAGCATCCCTGACAGACGGTCGTCCAGCTGCCTCTTGAAGGCCTCTAGTGTGGGAGAGCCCACCACCTCCCTAGGTCACTGATTCCATTGTTGTACTGCTCTAACAGTCAGGAAGTTTTTCCTGATGTCCAGCTGGAATCTGGCTTCCTTTAACTTGAGCCCGTTATTCCATGTCCTGCACTCTGGGAGGATCGAGAAGAGATCCTGGCCCTCCTCTGTGTGGCAACCTTTCAAGTCTTTGAAGAGTGCTCTCATGTCTCCCCTCAATCTTCTCTTCTCCAGGCTAAACATGCCCAGTTCTTTCAGTCTCTCTTCATAGGGCTTTGTTTCCAGACCCCTGATCATCCTGGTTGCCCTCCTCTGAACACACTCCAGCTTGTCTGCTTCCTTCTTGAATTGTGGAGCCCAGAACTGGACGCAATACTCTAGATGAGGCTTAACCAGGGCCGAATAGAGAGGAACCAGTACCTCACCAATGACACCAAATTATTTAAGGTGGTTAAAACAAACAGGGATTGTGAGGAGCTCCAAAAGGATCCCTCCAAGCCGGAAAAGTGGGCATCCACATGGCAGATGCGGTTCAATGTGATGCACGTTGGGACAATAAATCCCAACTTCCAAGTATAACCTGGTCGGATCTGAGCTGGCTGTGACTGACCAAGAGAACTTGAGGTTATGGTGGACAGCTCGATGAAAATGTCAACCCAGTTTGTGACGGCTGTAAAGAACGCAAACTACATGTTAGGAATTATTAGAAAAGGAATTGAGAATAAAACTGCCAGTATCACAATGCCTTTATACAGATCTATGGTGCGACCACCCTTAGAATAGTGTGTACAGTTCTGTTCACCATACCTAAAAAAAGTTATTGTAGAACTAGAAAAAGTGCAGAAAGGGGCAACTAAAAGGATCAAGGGGCTGGAGCATCTTCGTTACAACACCTGGGATGTTTAACTTGGAAAAAAGGAGGCTAAAGGGAGACCCGGTAGAGGTGTACAAAATTATGCGGATAGGGAGACATTTCTCCATCTCCCATAATGGTAGAACCAGGGGTCATCCCATGAAACTGATTAGTAGGCGATTCAGGCCAGATAAAAGCAAGTATTTCTTCACACAGTGCATAGTTAAACTATGGAATCCGCTACCACAAGATGTGGCGATGGCCACCAACTTGGATGGCTTTAAAAGGGGTTGGATAAATTCCTGGAGAGAGGGCTATCAATGACTGCTAGTTGGGATGGCTATGTGCTACCTCCAGTATATGAGGCAGTAAGCCTATATACACCAGTTGCTGGAGAACAAGAGTGGGCTGCTGCTGCTGCTGCACTGCGTCCTGCTTGTGGGTCTCTGGTCAACAGCTGGTTGGCCACTGTGTGAACTGAGTGCTGGACTAGATGGACCCTTGGTCTGATCCAGCATGGCTCTTCTTATGTTAACTGCCTTTCACCAGGCGCTTCATTGGCTGGATGATATAAGTGGGTGTGGTTATAGTCATTGACATCATCGCCCCAGTTGTTTGGCCTTTTTCCATGTGGAGAGAGGCACCGAGTTCAGTGCCTCTCCCAGCACAGAGCAAGACTTGGCTGGTCCTGGGAGGAACACCGGCTCCTCCTGGCACCTGCCAAGGCCCCAGCTTTGCATCGCAAGTGCTGTATGCCATGCAAACAGACTCAGGTGCTGCCAGGAAAAGCGGCCACTCCTCTCAGGGCCTCCCACGTCCACGGCTGAGATCAGAGATAACAGAGGGGAATCTTCCGGGGGGGGGGGATTTCTCCAAGACTCCTGAAGGAACCGCAAAGAGGCTCTGTGAGCTGGATGGGAAGGCTCTGCGTGCTAGATTAGCCCCACAAGATGGAGGTTCCCTTCCCATGCTTTAGACACACTTGAGAAGGGCTCGTTTCATACGGCCCTCTGCTCCATTTCAGCCCAATTTCAAGAACGTTTTGACAAGTGTGGTCTGTGCTTTCCCTGGCAGCCTTCTGCATGGAGAAGAAGAGGGAGGAGGAAAAGGAGCAACAGAAAGAGAGAGAAAAGAGGATGTCAGGATGAGAAAAGGGGTGACCCACCATTTTTACTTCTGACGCTGCCCGCTATCTTAAAATTATTTCTAGACTGCCTTTAAGAGTGGGAACCCTCTCACTGCTGCATTCAGCCCTGCTCAATGCCAACACGAGGCCCTTGACAGATTACCCACAAGGAAAATCGATGCTTGACAGAAAAAAGGTTCCTCGTCCCTGATTCCAAGTCTATCAATCATCTTTTGAATAAAGAACAGTTTGGGGGAAGGAATACTTCTACTCTATGCTGCCTTCAAGATTATGTTCTTGGCTGTACCATTCCCTGTCTGAATTGGGGGGGGGGGGAGAGGAAACACCCAACAGCCAGCAAGGATTTGATGCCATTTGTGGCTTTAGCTGAATAAAAGGTTTGTTTACACTGCACTGTAAGTTGAGCATGATTTAGCGTTCTCATCCTTTGTAACCTCTAGATTTCAAGCGGTTGCAACAATATTTTGGCTGAAAGCAAACATGGGCTCAGGCTCCAAACAGTCATCACTAGGAGACAATTCCTTTGCCAACTTAGTTACAAGAGCTTCGCCACCTGGATTTCAAAGACATTTGTGTATACAGTTTTTAGAAAAGGACAAGGAAGCTTCTCTGGCATGGCAGTTGGAGAATCGTCTGTGAGATGGGGCGGGGGAACTCTCTGTGCCTATAACTGCTACATTTATGAACCACAAAACTGAATATAAAGCTGCCTTACACAAAGTCAGACCCCTCAATCCAGCTAGCCTGGTACTGTTTACTCTGACTGGGAACAGCTCTCCAAGGCTTCAGGCAGAGATGTCTTCCCCAGCACAGCTGAAATCCTCTAACTGTAGATTAAACCTGGGACTTCTGCATGAAAAGCATTAAGCAAGGGTCTCTCCCTATCCATCTTGGCTACAGATATCCGCAGCTACTATCCTCTTTTCAATGTGGGTGGTCTGCTAGAGGGGCTAAGCAACAGCAGTGACCTGGGCACAGAACATTTATGATGCTTAAATGTTACTTCTGCGTACCCCTTTCATCACATAGAAGCTGACCTTGGGACTCCTACAATGCAGCCTAGGGAAAACATGAAGTGGGCAGCTGCTTTGCCACTCTCAGTTGGATCAACCAAGACCAGAAGCAGCAGCTCAATACATGCACATCACTCTCTGCAAGGGAGGAGACAAGGATGGAAAGCAAACCTGGAGGCCGGTGAAAGGCTAGAAGCAAATTGTTCAGGGTCACCACTACCTAAAGCTACACCCTGGGATGAGAACCACTTGGCACTGCTGCTGTAACACCCTCAATGGCATCAGCTGCAGGCCTGAAGGTACCTACTTGTGAGACATTCCCAGGTTAAGGCTCTCACTGACCACGGGAATCTCCCACAATTCCTACTGACCAGAATGCTTTAATTAGGAGCTGGGTGTACTCAATGGAACTTTTTCTAGCCTTAGGAGACTTGCTATGACGAGATCACATGGACCATATAAACATACCATATATCCCTAGTCACATAATATTTGTCATTTACTACATATATTAAATCTCATCAGCACTTCGGGACCTTTCTATTCCCCAAATGTCTATTGAAGAACACCTGCAGTGTGCCATCCCTGATGCTTCACAACCATCATAATTGCTTTTAAATTATATATTGTTTTAACTTGGATTATGGTTTAATTTGTTTTTAACTGTCTCTGCAGAGGCCACCAGTGAGGGAGGAAGCAGCAGCCAGGCACCTCTCCACCGTGCCTGGGTCCAGCTCCAGCTCAGAGCCCCCTCCCTCCTGCTGTCACCTGTAACTGCTGAACTTTCCAACTAAGATTGTAGTGCCTGAATTTGCTTTCCTTTTTCCCCTCCTCCTCCTCCCTCCCAAACCCCTTTCCTTTTGTGTCATGTCTTTTAGATTGTAAGCCTGTGGGCAGGGACTGTCAAGAAATACTTTTGTAAGCCGCCGTGAGAGCCTTTTTTGGCTGAATGGCAGCATAAAAATCCTTAAATAAATAAATAAATCCCTGATGCTTCACAACCATAATTGCTTTTAAATTATATATTGTTTTAACTTGGATTATGGTTTAATTTGTTTTTAACTGTGTATATTTATTGTTTTATACTGTATGTTTTTATCTGTACGCCGCCCTGAGTTCTTCGTGATATAGGACGGGATATAAATATTTTAAATAAATAATCCAGCAGTTCCCTCTCTTTCACCAGCAGTATCTGTCCATGGAGCACACGCACAACCAGCTCTAAGGGAATTACCACCCGTTCACCCTCTTACAACTTGATCCTATGGATGCCTATATGGTTCGGGTCCAGGTTATTTGAAAGAACGTATTCTCCCTTATGAGCCTGCCCGTGCTTTGAGATCTTCTGGAGAGGCCCTTCTTTTAGTCCCACCTTCTTCGCAGGCACGCTTGGTGGGAACATGGGAGAGGGCCTTCTCGGTGGCTGCTCCGGTGCTCTAGAACTCTCTTCCCGGGGAAGCTAGGCTGGCTCCCTCCTTGATGGGCTTTCGGAAGCAGGCTAAAACTTTTTTGTTCAAGCAGGCCTTTGGAGAATAATCCAGCCCTCCATCTATGTTAATGTTTTATAATTTTGTTGTGTATTTTTTAATTGTTTATGGTTTTGTTTCCCTCCCCCCCCCCCCATGTATATTTTAAACTTTGTAAGGCCGCCTTGAGGCCCAGCATTGGGCAAAAGGCGGGATACAAATAAATATAATAATAATAATAATAATAATAATGCCAGCAAAGATTTCCACTGAGCAGGAAGAGGAAGCCCTCACAGTTGAGTGGCAAGCTACGCAAACCAACACATTTTTTAAAATGTATTATTGCATTTATAACCTGCCTTTTTCCTCCAAGAAACCCCAGGAGGCATACGTAATTCTCCGCCTCTCCATTTCTATCCTCACAACAATAACCCTGTGAGATAGGTTGGGCTGAGAGTCTGTGACTGGCCCAAAATCACCCAATGGGTTTCCATGGTCGAGTGGGGGCTAGAACCCGGATCTCCTGCCTCCCACTTTAGCCACTACACCACGCAGTAAGTGGTACACACATCATCCATGTGTGTGCCACTTACATATTAGCCTAAGCAAGCAAACTAACAACAACAAAAAAGCAGATCCCTGTGGTAAAGTTACATT